>NC_079190.1:311841496-312141496 GCF_029499605.1 Hyla sarda | reverse complement strand
AAAAAAAAACACGGAATACAGATTTCAGGTTAAAATTCTTATTGTAGCATTCACTTTTTGGACACAATTCAGATGGCCTTTTTAGATATGTGCGTTTCATATGCGTTTTTTTGCAGCAATGACATAGGACTGCTGCATATATGAAAGTACAAATCATAGATTTCTGCTTGGTAGGGCAATTAAAGTGCAGGACCGATGCGTGGTAAAAAGGACTTCTATATACATGTAAAATTTATGGTCAAACATGTGTACTCTAGATCCTTAACTACATAGGAGATCCAGTGGAGAATACCACGGGACTATTGAGGAGTGATGTATTGGACCATCAGGGAGTTCTTTCGGCATAAATACCCATGGCCGGTCATCATAATCCATCTCTGATGAAGGTCTGCGTTCCAACTGAAACGCATCAGTTTGCTTTTTGGCCCCTGCGCCCTGCTGTAATTGTGATGTCACATAGCAGTACACGGACCACTGGGAATTTTTTGACCAACTCACAGCGCGCCAACACCAGTGAGACGCTTCCGGCCGGAGCAGTTCTCCCGGTGTCTATACTCGCTGTAAACCCCCAGGACTCTCTCCACTACATCATAGGACCCGATCACCAGGACATCTCCTGCCATCTCCAAGGACACTATTTTTTCAGGATCGCGAATAGAAATCAAAGGAACCAGGTATCCGATAGTATAATTTGATTAGTAATTAAACTAACCCACCTGATATCTGCCTATAGAAAGTGTTGCACATACTAGATAACGGAAATGCAAATTCTCCTGGTTGCTGTATATTACCTGCGGACCACGCTGAGTCCAGGCTGTGCCCGCTCACTCCTCTTTAGGTCAACGTACTAAAGTTACTTGTGCCCAATAGTGGGGTGGCTTTGTAAAACTGTTAGACCTACATAGTGTGGAACAGCAGATAATGCTTATATAGACCATTGATTGCTGCAGAATTTTTTCATGGTATGAAACAGCGAATTACCTATGCACCTGCTGTTGCACTAATTGTTCATATATTAATTCTAAACATCGATCCTGCATTATAGTATATAGATTGGACTTTGCCCAGAAGTATTAGGTACCAGCAGAGAATACATCAAGACTAAATACAGTGTACCTGTCACTGTGCATCTAGCAAATCAACGGACATTGTTGCAAGAGGTCTCACTGATCGTAACTATAGCAACATAGAAGCATTACAACTCACACAGGACGTTCTCAATGTGAGTTATATAGCGGTGATCTGTGTATTTATTATTAAGCAGTGCCAGAGAATTTTACCATCTTGCACTACCATCATCATTATTTTTTTCTATTCAGTACAAATCTTTTTCTTTCTAAGGGAGTCCTCTACCTGTGCAAAATTTCTCCCACATCTGAATAAATCAGCGCTGCCATCTCACTCACTACAGTGTCGACTATAGTAAGTACAATTAACCCACATACCATCATTCCTTTTTTGTGCACTGATACACATACCCTTTTTTGTATACTAGCTTGTAATCTCTAGTGGATACCAGTCAGAATCCACTCCTGTGTATCAAGGCAGCCTCTGAGGGGATCCATTCCAGCGCTAGTATTTAACATATAACTTTAGATTTGTAAATTACTTGCAGTATTTATCAGCTGCTGTATGCTTCAGAGGAAGTTGTGAAGTTATTTTTAGTCTGACCACAGTGCTCTCTGCTGACACCACTGTCCATGTCAGGAACTGTCCAGAACAAGATGCTATTTGGATTTTCTCATGCTCTGGAGAGTTCATGAAATGGACAGAGGTGTCAGCATAGAACATTGTGGTTAGACAGAAAAGAAATTAAAAAAGAAAAAAAATTCCTCTGGAGCATGCAGCAGCTGATGGGTACTGGAAGGATTAAGATTTTTAAATATGTTATTTACAAATCAGCAGAGTTCCCCTTTAAGGGTAGGGGGCAGTTTCAGGGATAGTCATGTGCTGTTGTTCAGTTGTGTATAAGCTCTTCAGCATTTTAGGTTCAGCCAGACTTATCTTTTAAAAGTAAGCATGAGTCATTTTTTTTAGTTATGGTTAACCCGTCATGACTTCGGGTTGCGTCATTGTGTTGTTATGCACTTGTTACACTTGCCATTCTGTTGCCACGTTTTGAGGTGTTATGAATTTCCATAGTGTAATATTTCACTTCTGCACTAGTTGCCTGTCACGACTACAGGCTTTTCATATTTACGTATGTTACGATCCGGTCTGACACGCCTTAAGCCAATCATTTTCTTTGTTTCTATGGTAGACTTCCCTTTAGGCAGGTAAGTTTCAAGAATCTATTGTTTACAGGTGTTCGAGGTTGACTAGTTTAAGGATTTTATTGGCTGTTTTTCAGGTACAATGGATTCCTGCACTTCATCATATTTTCTAGGTGTGGGCTTTTTCTCTGTTTAAATAGTCAATGTAAATTCATATTAAGTTTGTGTATTTTGTGTTGCTTCTTAAAGGGGATATGCAGTAAAAAAAAATTTATATATATCAACTGGCTCCAGAAAGTTAAACAGAGAGCACTGTTGCCAGACAGAAATGAACAACTCAACTTCAGCAGCTGATAATTATTGGGAGGATTAAGATTTTTTAACCCCTTAAGGACCCATGACGTACCTGTGCGTCATGCGCCCGCTCCCATTCTGTAACGCAGGGCCACGGCGTCATAGCAGGTCAGACCCGTGGCTAATAGCGCACAGCACTGATTACGATGAACGCCATGTCTAAAGTGAAAGTAAAACCATGCTGGTTAGCTCAGGAAGCTTTTCGGAATCGCCATGGCGAAATTGCGGCATACCGAACAGCTTACAAGACAGCCGGAGGGTCCTTACCTGCCTCCATGCTGTCCAACGCCGAATGACTGCTCAGTGCCTGAGATCCAGGCATGAGCAGTCAAGCGTCAGAATCATCGATCAGTGGTTTCTTATGAGAAACCACTGATCAATGTAAAAGATCAGTGTGTGCAGTGTTATAGTCCCTTATGGGAGCTATAACATTGCAAAAAAAAAGTGAATAAAGATCATTTAACCCCTCCCCTAATAAAAGTTTGAATCGCCCCCCTTTTCCCATTAAAAAAAAACAGTGTAAATAAAAATAAACATATGTGGTATTGCCGCGTGCGGAAATGTCCAAATTATGAAAATATTGTTAATTAAACCGCACGATCAATGGCGTACGCACAAAAAAATTCCAAAGTCCAAAATAGTGCATTTTTGGTCACTTTTTATATCATGAAAAAAATTTATAAAATCATTTGATCATTAAAGGGGTACTCCTGTGGAAAACTTTTTTTTTTTTAAATCAACTGATGCCAGAAAGTTAAACAGATTTGTAAATCACTTCTATTAAAATTTTTTAATCCTTCCAGTACTTTTTAGAGGCTGTATACTAAAGAGAAATCCAAAAAAGAAATGCATTTCCTCTGATGTCATGACCACAGTGCTCTCTGCTGACCTCTGCTGTCCATTTCAGGAACTGTCCAGAGCAGGAAAAAATCCCCATAGCAAACATATGCTGCTCTGGACAGTTCCTAAAATGAACAGCAGAGGTCAGCAGAGAGCACTGTGGTCATGACATCAGAGGAAATGCATTTCTTTTTTGGATTTCTCTTAAGTATACAGCCCATAAAAAGTACTGGAAGGATTAAGATTTTTTAATAGAAGTGATTTACAAATCTGTTTAACTTTCTGGCACCAGTTGATTTAAAAAAAACTTTTCCATGGGAGTACCCCTTTAAGTCCTATCAATGCAAAAATGGTACTGCTAAAAACTTCAGATCATGGCGCAAAAAAATGAGCCCTCATACCGCCCCATACGCACAAAAAAAAAAAGTTATAGGGGTCAGAATATGACAATTTTAAAGGTATACATTTTCTTGCATGTAGTTATGATTTTTTCCAGAAGTACGACAATATCAAACCTACATAAATAGGGTATCATTTTAATCATATGGACCTACAGAATAAAGAGAAGGTGTCATTTTCACCAAAAAATGTACTGTGTATAAACGGAAGCCCCCAAAATTACAAAATGGCGTTTTTTTTTCAATTATGTCTCACAACGATTTTTTTTCCCGCTTTGCCATAGATTTTTGGGTAAAATGACTAATGTCAATGCAAAGTAGAATTGGTGGCAGAAAAAAATAAGCCATCATATGGATTTATAGGTGCAAAATTGAAAGAGTTATGATTCTTTAAAATTAAGGAGGAAAAAACGAAAATGCAAAAATGGAAAAACCCCGGGTCCTTAAGGAGTTAATAGAAGTAATTTGCAAATCTGTTTAACTTTCTGGAGCCAGTTGATATAAAAAAAAGTTTTTTTCCCTGGTAAATCTCAGTCGGTCCAGCTTTAAGTCTTTTAGGGAAGTAATATGTGCTGTGAGGCCTTATAGAACGTTTGCAGAACTAGGTAATATATATGGCAGACAAGCCTTTTATGACTACAATTGGAGATTTTCCTATCCATGGTGACGGAAAATATAGATTTTATGAATGACAGGAGGCGAGCATTATTTGCATTTCTTTCTTTACTGCAAAACATATAGCAGCTATATTAAATGTTTTTTCAAAGATAGCAAGAAAAACTTTAAGGTGTACAGGTGTTACAATCACAGGTGAGTACAACCAAACATGCTGAACCAAGTGGTGTCCAATGAGCATACAGCCCAGGTTATATAAGATCCAGTCTGACAGAAATATCCCTCTTTCTTTGATGGATAGTCCAATAAGAGAAAAATATGAAAAGAAGTTGAGAGTAATGCAGTCCATAACAGGAATTGGAATAACTTGAAAGTAGAATTCTTCTGTAGAAGACAACTGGGAGATGAAGAAGTTCATTCAACTGTGAAGCTGAAGAAAAACTTGAGAGAGGAACAAGATGATTATCCATAACGAACAGGAATAGAACAAGTAGCTCCAGATGTCCGGACGGTTAATAGTCTGAAATAGAGTGAAAACAGTTAGAGGGATGGGTTAAGGGAGGCATAATGCTCACCTCCTGTCTTTCATAAAATCTATATTTTCCGTCACCATGTATAGGAAAATCTCCAATTTTATTTCAAGACAGAAGGCCTTGCATTATTTGCAAGTTCAAAGCTACAATAAAGTAATATTCTATATTAATATTATATGATTAAAGTAAAGACATAAATACATGTGGATCGGGTTTAAAATACAAAGTCTTGAAAGTAGAATCTGAAGACCAATCTGCCGCTTTCAATAGATCAGATAGGGAGACCCCTGATTGAAAAAGTTTAGTAGACATTGCACCTCTAGTAGAATGGGCACCAAACATGGAAATATCAATATTTGCTAGAGACATAGCCTGTTTGACCCATCTAGCCAGAGTAGCAGAAGAAACTGGTAGATGCGGTTTACAGTAGGAAATGAGCAGTTGAGAATGTGAAGGATGACGTAAAAAATAAGTTTTTGCCTCATAAGATTTGAGAGAGCGAACTACACAGAGCTTCTCATTATGAGGAAAAGAAGGATACGATACATGATGGCCCTCATTTACTAAGAGTGGAGTGTAGGTTTCTTTGTGGGTTTTAATTCCCTTCAATTTATTTTCCACTAAGGTTTCCCTACGTTTTCCACTTTCCCCTACATTTTGCTTTTTTTTTTACACCCGCTCTGATCTGTAGGGTTTTCCTCAGCTCAAATCCACCACATTTTATGTGGAAACCGTAGTTAATATGTTGGGTTTTTGTGAAAATGTCTGGAACTCGCCCCTTTTCTGAGACCATGCCCCCTTTTCCCAGCAGACACGCCCCTTTTTCAGGTTTTCTTAGCAAAATGGAGAGTTAGTCGGGTTTTCTCAATTCTGGCGCAAATTCTGGCGCAGACAGAATTTCTGGCGCAATGCGACAGAATCAGGCGCACAACCCGACTAAACATGTCGGGTTTGCAATAGTAAATGAGGGCCGATGTAGGCTAGTCTTGGTACATTTTTTTTTTTGTGAGTGGGCCTAGGATGTCCAGAACTCTATCCTGCCAGGTTTTAAATGCCCTGTCCACCCCCTTTTTGGGGATTTTACCCGATTTCTGGAGATACCTGATTAGAATGGGGTCTAACTCAGGGGTAGCTGAACTATTGTCAGAGAGTGTGGGTCTAGGGCATTCTGCTCTCATTTTATTTCTAGATTTGTTATCCAAAGCTTTTCTAATCCATTAAGATAGAAATTGGTCTATTTCAGGAACAGGGGTCCATTCTGAGGAGCGTGTGGAATGTACCGAAGTTCGGTATGGGGTAATGGAATATATGTAGTGGAATATATATATATATATAGTAAAACCAAAGGGTGTACTGAATATGTAGCGATAATGAGGAGAATAATATTAGGAAAGGGTTGTAATGTAATAGATTGTATAATAGTAGGTAGAATAATGATAAACAGTATATGTATATATGGTGATACTTATCTGCAGAGCAGCAAAGAAAGAGGGATATTTCTGTCAGACTGGATCTTATATAACCTGGGCTGCATGCTCATTGGACACCACTTGGTTCATCATGCTTGGTTGTACTCACCTGTGATTGTAACACCTGTACACCTTAAAGTTTTTCTTGTTATCTTTGAAAAAATGTTTAATATAGCTGCTATATGTTTTGCAGTAAAGAAAGAAATGAAAATAATGCAAGGCCTCCTGTCTTGAAATAAAATTGTTCCTTTTTTGCTAAAGTTGCAGCAGCTTTTAGCCACTTTCAGTACATGATTAGTTGGCCAAATATTGATACCGAAGTTTTGGTAGGCATTTTGCCTGGTTGAAAGCCCCTGTTCTTTAAGTCATTCCATTAGTCATACTGCAGAGTGGTGTAGTACGGTTAACATTTAGTTTTATAATGCACAAGTTAGTACCTCATGGCTGGTATTGTCAAGGATGACTTGAGGTGAGGCTTTCAAATGTGATTGACTGCTGCTGTATACTGCTGATTGTCGACACAAGAATTATACACCAGACAAGAAGTTGGTATAAACTCTTTTTCAGCAGGAAAATGCAGAGCTGTTCCCGAGGAGCTCTCATGAGATTTTCCAGAGTGAGTTAAGTTTAATCCAGGAAGTGCATTTAGTTTTTACATTTGGATAAAAGATGAGGTTTAGTTATTACGTCAAAATCATCAAATTTTGATTGCTTGTTTGATTATTGTGTCCATATATATTAGCATATCTAGCATCCATTAATTTCTTCACAGAAGTTCCTCTACCGGGAAATTCCAGAGTTTTCTGTCAATCAAATATTTTGTCTTTTTACTCCTTCTCTTGGTCCTGTTGGCGTCATCCCAATGCCTCCATCTTAGTCACGAACAGATAACAAGTTGGGTATATGGGTTAAGGGGTAGATAACAAATATCTTTTTCCAGCATCAGCAATGGCATATCAGTATTAATATATTGATCAATTATCAGAAACAAGTCATCCTTATCAATTCTCCCCTAAAAGATATTTGTCATTATTACTGCAATGAAAACCACTAATGTGATAACTATTTGGAGAAGCCATTTTTTCCAGTCTCCTAACCATGAGAAATATTGATACCCTGAATTTTCCTTCGATTCTACAGACAAATCCTCTAGTTTCTTTATGGCCTTTGTAACCTTAAAATTTTTGGGGTCTGCAGTAGTCACCATTTGATCCTTAAAAACCTGGGCATGTTGCAGTATGGCATTTATTATTGGTCTTAACTGATCATTAAACTCATTTGAAATGGCCATGTCTATTAGCCTGAATTCCCCCCAATTTCCCCTTGAGTGTCCCACTATGTACAATCCCAGAATATATTCCCCCTGATCTCGTGGGCCGGGGTTATCTATCTTGATGGTAAGAGGCATACTAGAACCAGTTTTCCCATTGTCCTTACAGAAGCCGATTTAGTAAGTGTCATTCTCTGTAGTAGAGACTTGTCGGTATTGTCTTTTCTTCTATTGGCACTCTGCGGTCTATAGTCTCAGTCAGTCCCTGTGTTTCATCCCACTGCTCCCCAATAGTCCCATTTTTTCCCCAGTAGTCATTCGTCACATATATGTATATTGAATTGTCATCCCCATACATAAGACATTGTTTTGGCACCTCGGGACAATTCACTATGTCACAATAGTCAAATTCAAAGATAGCCACTTGGGCACTGGAAGAGTTATATCAAAACGTGGGATACAACTCTTGGGTCATTGTCAAGTCGGCCCAGTAGTGTGGTGGAGTCGGATTGGGTTGCTGGGTTTGCATTCCACTTATACAAAAAAGGATATGTATCAGGAGAATGGTGTAGGAACCCTCTTGCAGTGCGAGGTGTGTATCCATGTTGATTTTCCTTCCAGTTTCACCAAAGTCGGAGTTGATAAGGACCTTCAAATCTAGGTTACAGCGGCCCCCTCACGTGTCTTTTCACAAGGACAAACTCTCCGGCCTGCAGATTGGGACTTCCTGGTTCAGCGTTTGGATCTGGAATGGAAGAGTAAACTGCAACATGTGTTTCTCTCAGCTCATTACACTAGTGTGATAACAAACTTTACCAAACTATCATTTCCTGCACTAATCTGCTGAGAGTAGTAACATCCTAGCTTAGGGACCCCCCCCCCCAAAGAGTATCTCATATGGGGTTAGGCCTGTTGGCTGTCGGGGTGTGTTTCTAACTGAATACAGGGCTATGGGCAGCACTTCTGGCCATGGAAGGGACAGTTCTCTACTGGTTTTTAGGATTTTGTTCTTTAGGGTGCCATTCAGTCTTTTAACTTTTCCACTGCTCTGAGGATGATATGGAGTATGGAGTCCAAGGTCTGCTCACACCATTTTCCAAAGTTCTCTTGTAATATCCACAATGAAAGACGGTCCTTGGTCGCTTTCCATTATTTTAGGGACTCCAAATCTGCATACCAGCTCTGTTAGTAGTTTCTTTACAGTAGTCTTTGCTGTAATATTAGTGACAGGGTAGGCTTCTGGCCATCCTTAGAACATGTCCACCGCTACTAGTACGTACTCAAACTTTCCACCTTTGTGCAAATGCATGTGGTGAATCTGAATCCTCTGAAATGGGTAGCGAGGTTTGGCCAAGTGTTTTTTCGGAGTAACTTCTGTTCTTCCAGGGTTGCAGGTGTTGCAAATGTAACCTCCCTTGACATATTGTTCAGCTCCCTTTTTCTCCCAAATACTCTTTTCCTTGCTCAAGGCTTGAGTCTGGAACTGTTTCAGTGTCTTGAGTCCAGGGTTTTCATTTTCCTCTCCTAATTCTTCTGATTCCTTCTTCCATTTTCTTGTCACCACGTATACCCCTGCTTCCTCTCAAGCAAGGGGCAGTATTGCAGCTTCTTTAGCTGCCTGGTCTACCAAGAAATTTCCTTTGGCTTCTTCAGAGTCCAATCTTCCGTGCGCTTTGATTTTGATAATCGCCACTTGTTTAGGCAGTTTTAAGGCTTCAATCAGGGTGTTGACATCTTCAAAGTTCTTTATAGGGGTTCCACTTGCAGTCATGTATCCCCTTAGGGCCCATTTCAATCCGAAGTCCAGCGCTACTCCGTGCCCATAGGCGGAGTCTGTGTAGATGTTGGCGGTTTGTCCTTCCGAGATGCGGCAGACTTCAGCTAAGGCAATGAGTTCCGCCTCTTGTGCTGAAAAATGAGGAGGGAGTTGTCCTGCCCACAGAACTTCAAATGGGCTAACTACTGAGTATCCTGTGTGGAAGTTGCCACTTTCATCAGCATATCTGGACCCGTCTGTGTAGACAGTAAAGGTTGCATTGTCCAATGGTGTTTCTTGGACCATTGGTAGATATGATGTCTCCATTTCCATAACCTCTAAACAATTGTGCTTAGGGTCACCAAGGTCTTCATCACTTTGTTGAGTTTCTTTTTCTTCAACATCCCCCCCCCCCCCCCCCCCCAGAGAGAAAGCCAAGTAGCTGGATTCAGAATTGTGCATCTTTGAAGAGTGACATTATCCGGGAGTAAGAGAGAGCATTGAAGCCTCACTTATCTTTGTAGAGAAAGTGGATTTCTTTGGCATTGAGTTAAAATAGCTTTCAGATCATGTGGAGCGAGGATAATGATAAAATGACCAAAAATGATGTCTGAGGTCTTGTCCAAAAGGTCTTTAGCTGCTATCACAGCTCAAAGGCAGGTGGGTGCAGTTTGTGCAACAGGATCTAGTCTGCATGAGTATTATCCCAAAGGTCTCAATTTGTCTCCATGTTTTTGTGCAAGGACTCCAGAGGTATGGCCCTTTGTTTCAGAGAGAAACAGATAAAATGGTAGTTCGGGATGACAAGTGCTGGAGCGGACATGATAAGGTCTTTTAGGCTGTTAAAACACTGTATGGTTTCACATGAAAGTGGTTGCTTCTGAGATATAGTTGGAATGGCATCATACAGAGGTTGCATCAGTGCTGAGGCATCCGGAATCCATTATCGGCTGTATGTGATCATACCAAGAAAAGCCTGTAGTTGCTTGACAGTTGTAGGTATAGGAATCTCTTGTATGGCTTGCTTCCTGTCTTCTGCCAGGTGTTTAACACCTTGAGAGATACAATGTCCTAGGAAGACTACTTTATGTTGTGCTTGAACTTTTTCAAGGGACACCTTGCAGTTGCTTGAAGCAAGGAAAGATAGTAGATCAACTGAAGTAGTGGCACACTCATCTTGCGATGTGGCACAGAGTAGAAGGTCATCCACATATTGAAGTAAAGTCAAATTATGATGGGCTCCTACCCATGGATCCAGACAGGTGGATAAGGGATAAGGCTTGAGATAAGTCATTGTGGCAATTGGGTCCAGGTGTATTGTCCTCCTTGGTGAGTAAAGGCAAAAAGATATTGGCAGTCTGGATGCAATGGATTGGCCAAGTCCAAAAAAGTAAAGAACATGGCTTCTGGGGGTATAGAGCTAAGCAGAGTAAGCAGATTGGGAACAATGGGAGTATCTAGAATTGTGGCAGCATTAATGGAACGAAGATCATGTATCATGCGGAACTTCTCAAGTTGTCCTTTTGGGGTCTTCTTCTTTATCGGAAACAAAGGGGTGTTTGCAGGTAAAACACATTTGATTAACACTCCATTCTTGAGAAGAGTTGTAATTTTCTCAGAAAGAGAAGCTTCTTGATTGGGTCTTAGAGGATATTGAGGTCCTTTTGGAATCTTGCCACCAGGTTTCAAAAAGACCTTAACAGGTGGAACATACAAGAGTCCAATATCATCTGGGCCTGTGGACCAGACATGGTCCGTAATTCGTTGCAGATAGACATTGGGTATAGACATTGGGTATAGAGGAGTGAGGATTATCCTCAGATCCAGATTCTTGATAATTTCTAGATGAGACATGATTAGCTGGATTCTGTGGAGTTAGCCTGTTGTCAGGTGTCCATTGTTGATTCATTCTGGAGTGGTTTGGGTGTCCAGAGAGAGAGGTCCAGATTGTTGTTGGTCCATATTGTGACGGTTTTGTGACATCATTGGCCTTGCAGTGGCTGAATCCATTAGATAGTTGGAAGGAAGAAGTCTGGTTCTGCAGTTTCGCTTGACATGTCCAAGTTTACCACATCTGTAGCAGATGATGTTTCCGCCGGGTGGCCTTCGAAGGGTATAATTCGGAACACTGTACTGAGCAGGAACGGTTCGGAACTAAGGGAAATAATTCTTAACCGGGTATTGTAAGGTAGCATTAACCTCTTGGGGACGGAGCCCATTATAACCCTAAGGAATGGAGCATTTTTTGCACATCTGACCACTATCACTTTAAATATTAATAACTCTGGGTTGCTTTTACTTATATTTGATTCAGAGAGAGTTTTTTTGCGACATATTTTACTTTATGTTAGTGGTAAATTTACGTCGCTACTTGCATAATTTCTTGGTGAAAAATTCCAAAATTTCAGAAAAAAAATTAGAAAATGTCAAGTTTTTCTAACTTTGAAGCACTCTGCTTGCAAGGAAAAGGACATGTCAAATAAATTACATATTGATTCACATATACAATATGTCTACTTTATATTTGTGTCATAAAGTTGACATGTTTTTACTTTTTGAAGAGAAGAGGCGCCCCTTCTCTTCTGAGCATTGTAGTTCGCCCGCCTAGCACTTTACATCCACATATAGGGTATGTTTTTACTCAGAAAAAATGGTGTTACAAATTTTGGGAGGCTTTTTTCATATTACTATTACTTTTTGTGAAAAAAAACACATTTTTAATTTTCATGTCCAACTTTAACAAAAATTTGTCAAAGAACTGTGGGGTTGTTAAGGCTCACTATACGCCTTGTTACGTTCCGTGAGGGGTGTAGTTTCCAAAATGGTGTTACATATGTTTTTTTTTTTTTTTAATGCGTTCATGTCAGAACCGCTGTAGCGATCAGCCACCCCCATGTAAATCACCAATTTAGGCCTAAAATTTACATGGCGCTCTCTCACTCCTGAGCCATGTAGTTTGTCCACAGAGCATTTTACGCCCACATATGGGGTATTTCTGTATGGGGCAACACCAGCATGTTAGTGTAAAAATAAAAAAAAATTTACACTAACATGCTGGTGTAGTCCCCAACTTTACCTTTTTAAGGGGTAAAAGGAGAAAAATCCCCCCAAAATGTGTAACGCAATTTCTCCTGAGTACAGAAATACCCCATATGTGGCCCGAAACAGTTTCCTTGAAATATGACAGGGCTCTGAATTGAGAGAGCGCCATGCGCATTTGAGACCTAAATGAGGAATTTGAAAAACGGGGGCGGACCCAGATACAAGGATGGGGCTTGTCTCCACCAAAAACCCTACAGCAGTGTTTCCCAGTTGCCTCCAGCTGTTGCAAGACTCCCAACCTGCCAGGACAGTCTATGGCTGTCCGGCAATACTGGGAGTTGTTATTTTGCAACAGCTGGAGGCTATGTTTAGAAAACACTGCCGTATGAGACGTTTTTCATTTTTATGGGGGGGGGGGGGGGGGGCAGGGGCGTGTAAGGGGTGTATGTGTAGTGTTTTACTTTTTATTATTTGTTAGTGTAGTGTTTTTAGGGTACATTCGCACAGAAAATTTGCCACAGCCCAAACTTGTAGAAGGAAACCCACTGTAAACCCGACCGTGTGAATGTACCCTGTACATTCACGTGGGGGGGGGGGGACCTTCGGCTGCGGCAAAACTACAACTCCCAGAATGTTCTACTGACATTACATACGTGCTGGGAGTTGTAGTTTTGCAACAGCTGTAGGCCCCCTGGTTAGAAAACAGACTCTAACTCAGTGATTCCAACCTGTGTGCCTCCAGCTGTTGAAAAACTACAACTCCCAGCATGTATGATCTGTCAGTGCATTCTAGGAGTTGTAGTTTAGCAACAGCTGGAGGCACACTGGTTGGAATCACTGAGTTAGGAAACAGACTCTAGCTCAGTGTTTCCCAACCAGTGTGCCTACAGCTGTTGCAAAACTACAATTCCCAGCATGCCCAGACAGTCAGGGATGCTGGGCGTGAAGTTCTGCAATATCTGGCCCTTCAGATTTTGCAGAACTACAACTCCCAGCATGCCTGGACAGTCTGGGCATGCTAGGAGTTGTAGTCTCCAAACTGTAGCCCTCCAGATGTTGCAAAACTACAACTCCAAGCATGCCCAGACTGTCCAGACATGCTGGGAGTTGTAGTTCTGCAACATCTGAAGGGCCAGATATTGCAGAACTACAGTGCCCAACATCCCTGACTGTCTGGCCATGCAGGGAATTATAGTTTTGCAACATCTGGAGGGCTACAGTTTGGAGACCACCATATAGTCGTCTCCAAAATGTGGCACTTCTGATTTTGCAAAACTACAACTCCCAACAGTCAATGCATGCTGAAAGTTGTAGTTTAGCAACATCTGGAGGACCATAGTTTAGAGACCACTACACAGTGGTCTCCAAACTGTGACCCTCCAGATGTTGCAAGACTACAACTCCCAGCATGCCCAGACAGCCTATGGCTGTCTGGGCATGCTGGTAGTTGTAGTTTTGCAGCTTTTAGAAGGCCACAGTGAAGATCACTTACCGTGATCTTCACTGCAGCCTCCTCCGCGCCGCACTTTCCGGTGTAAGGTGAAAAATTCAAACCCGTGAAAAAATCGGACCGCTCCTTTCCGAAGTTTGCCAAAGCTAGAAGGAGGAAGAGCAAGTGTGCCGAAGCTACAGCGGGGAGGAGCGAGGGCAGAGCGGGGAGGAGCGAGGGCAGAGCCATGGGTTTAATTTTTTCACTGCACGTCTGCAGATAATTAAGCCACGCCCCCTCACCCCCCCCCCCCCTCCTGGAGGATGGGGAGCGCGAGAGCGCAGCTCTGCATAAAACAAGAGGACAGTGCAGGGGGAGAATGAGGACGTACACAGCTCCTCCGCTCCCCTGTACACACAGGACCTAATTCATCTCAGGGAGGTTTCATGTTTTCACGGGGGAAAAGCTCCCATGCAAATCAATGGGAAATGTATGTTCCCATATAATTTCCGTTAGGCTGTAGCTATTTCATTACCTGGTACACATATTACGAGTCATGATATGAGGATGGGATAGGAGGTCGGGATAGGAGGACGGGATATGAGGACGAGATATGAGGTCGGGGTAGGAGGTTGGGATAGGAGGTCGAGATAGGAGGACGGGATAGGAGGTCGAGATAGGAGGACGGGATAGGAGGTCGAGATATGAGGACGGGAAAGGAGGTCAGGATAGGAGGATGGGATAGGAGGTCTGGATAGGAGGTCGGGATAGGAGGACGGGATAAGAGGTCAAGATAGGAGGTCGGGATGGGATGTCAGGATAGGAGGACAAGATATGAGGACGGGATAGGAGGTCTGGATAGGAAGTTGGGATAGGAGGTCGAGATAGGAGGACGGGATAGGAGGACGGAAAAGGAGGTCAAGATAGGAGGTCGAGATATGAGGATGGGAAAGGAGGTCGGGATAGGAGGATGGGATAGGAGGTCTGGATAGGAGGTCAGGATAGGAGGTCGAGATAGGAGGTCAAGATAGGTCGAGATATGAGGAAGGGAAAGGAGGTCGGGATAGGAGGTAGGGATAGGAGGTCGAGATAGGAGGACGGGATAGGAGGTCGGGATAGGAGGTCGGGATAGGAGGTCGGGATAGGAGGTCGAGGACGGGATAGGAGGTCAGGATAGGAGGACGGGATAGGAGGACGGTATATGAGGTCGGGACAGGAGGTTGAGATAGGAGGTCGGGATAGGAGGTCGGGATGTAGGGTTGGGATATGACAACAATATATGAGGACTGCATATGAAGTCAAAAGCTTCCTCCTTTGTTTATTTTCCTACCCAAAAAGGATTAGGAAGGAAAACCGGGCAATGCCGGGTACTCAGCTAGTATATATATATATATATATATATATATATATATATATATATATATATATATATATAAAACTCAACGTGTGTGTGTGTGTGTGTGTGTATGTATGTATGTGTGTATGTTCCACAAAAACTTTCAAACGGCTAAAGATATTAACATGAAACTTGGCACACATGTTACTTATATGTCAACAACAAACATAGGATAGGTGATTTAACCCTTACTCACCCCCATTTGCCAGGGGCGGGGCTTATGTTTAAAGTCCCATGCAAGTCAATGGGAAATATATGTTACCGCATAACTTCCAAAGTAGATTGGAGATATTTCAATAATACTTGGTCACATGTTACTTATATGTCCACTTAAAATATAGGATAGTTAATTTAACCCTTAAGTACCCCTATTTGTGAGGGGCGGGGTTTTTGTTTAAAGTCCCATGCAAATCAATGGGAAATGTATTTTCTCATATCATTTCCGTACGGCTGTAGCTATTTCAATGCTTGGTACACATATTACGGGTTGGGATAGGAGGACGGGATGGGAGGTCGACATAGGAGGTCGGGATAGGAGGTCGGGATAGGAGGTCGGGATAGGAGGTCGGGATAGGAGGTCGGGACAGGAGGTCAAAATAGGAGGAGGGGATAGAAGGTCGGGATGTGGGATTGGGATATGACAACAATATATGAGGACTGCATATGAAGTCAAAAGCTTCCTCCTTTGTTAATTTTCCTCCCCAAGAAGGATTAGGAAGGAAAAACTGGGCAACGCTGGGTACTCAGCTAGTATGGAATAAAGAACACCTTTTTTTGCACTAACTTTGGTGTGCTGCCTATTATCATCCTTATCTAAAGTGGGATCGGAGCACCGAGATCCAATTGGCGTGCACCCCTTGGACTCTTTTCTCTGGATGTGCTGCTTATTATTGGTATATATATATATATATATATATATATATATATATATGTGTGTGTGTGCCTACAGCTGTTGCAAAACAAAAGTCCCAGAATTCCAGGCTTGCTGGGAGTTGCAGTTTTGCAACAGCTAGAGGCACACACATATACACACAAATATATATATATATATATATATATAGATTAGTTAGGAATAGCCGTATTAGTCCAGTGATGCAAAAAGCTAAATCATCGTTAGTTGCAGTATCTTGTAATACCTTTTTTATTGGACTAACAAGATTTTGTAGAGACAAGCTTTCGGGATTCCTCCCTTTATCAAGTCATAAGCATTTCTGAGCTCACAAGGAGAAAACACAGGTTCTATCTCACAAAATATGCAGGGGTTAAAACAACATTAGTGGAGAATGGACATTAAGTTGGGCCATAAATTGTATAGCAATAGGACGATAGATACAGATAAGGATGAGGAGGGGGGGGGGGGGGCTGGAGAGCAGAGGTGAGAATAGTGGTTAGGCTGGACAGACAATTTTACTATAGAGCCATAGACTGAAGATAAGAATAGACAGGGGAGGGGGAGCAGGGGTGTGATGGTGTTAGAGCAGGGAGAGGGTAGAGAGTTTAGCAGAGGTTATAGGAAATTTTGATAATGGGATAAGAAGCTTAAATCCACATTAAGTCCTCTGTTCTTGGAGTCATAAAGAACTATCATTTTGGCTTCAAATGTCTTTCTTTCCTGGGTGTTCTTGAAGTTTCCTTTCAGGATCTTGATTTTGAGGTCCTGTAGGGAGTGACCTGTTTGAGTGAAGTGGTGTCCAACTGGGGTGCAATAGTCCTTTTCTCTATGGTTGTTGATGGACGATCTGTGGAGGTTCATCCCTTTATTGAGTGGCTGACTGGTCTCACCAATGTAACATCCCAGGTCACACTTGGTGCATTGTATCATGTAGACTACATTCTCTGTGGTGCAGGAGTATTGTCCCTTGATGTTGTATGTCTTGTTGTTGTGGGAGGCCTCAGAATATATATATATGTGTGTGTGTAAAATTGCAGACAGGAGCAGCACTCTTTTTTTTTTTTTTTTTTTTTTGTGAAAAACCGTGAAGAAGCGTTTATTCCATCTAGTTCTAAAGGGCAATGTTTCAGCTGTGCACATGCAACCTTTATCAAGCAGTTACACAATGTGACTGGGATGATATAAATATGGTGAACCTTGTGACATCACAGTGACATAGTGAAATTAGCATAATTACAATAACAAAGGCAAGATCAAGCGATCAACATAATCACAGTATAATACAATGATACAGTGTCATAGACAATCATATACAGTATGTCCAGTGTACAAAACCATGTTAGTGCAATGTGATATACAGAAAATAAACCTAAATTACACTCACAGTGACGGGAGCTCTGGGCGGGACATGCGTGATGTTGTGATATGGCGCCGGCGGCGTCATCACTCTGTGACAGACGCACGCACGGAACGCACAGAGAAACCGGAAGTTCGGAAGCTCAGCCGGAAGTGATGAATGCGATCATGCGCAGAGAGGCCGGGAGGATTCCATGGCCATTATGGTGATGGGCAAGGTCTAGGGCAATGTGTAAACTATGTGTTGAGTGGATGGGGATAATGGGAAGATAAATGCAAGTGAAGAATGAGGAATGAACATGAACAATAGAGCATGTGATGAGAAGTGTGGAGGTGAGAATAAATGAGAGTATGAAATAAGAAAAGATAATGGAGGAATAGGAAGACAAAGGAAAAAAGCTAAACCAAAAAAGTATGAATAAAAATGATGATAAGAAGAATAAAATAAGTGAAAATGAAATAAACGGATATATGGAAAATGGGGTAAAATATTATATGATTAAACCAGACCCACGCATGTATAACGCAGGTTAGTGGGTTATGTCACAAGCAATGTGATGAATGGTAGTTGCCACCCTGATCTCAGGATCCAAACATGCGTTAGAAACCATGTGACGGACACAGCAATCTGGACTCCCACGGGTAAATTGTCAGATGTCCAGGATGGAGTGGTCCTGGCACCCCGCATGTGGAGGACATATTGGCACCCGTATTTAAACGGGGAACAACACATCTCCAGTGGCCAAAATTCTCGGGAGTGGCATCAATACTGCCCCAGCCAGAAGTATCCCACTCATGCAAACATACATCCATGATCCTGATAGTGATCTATAGGTGCAACAGAGCTTCCAACATAGGCTTTCGAAAAGAATGAAAGCAAACCACATGAATCCAAGGTGCAGGTGCCAGTTGCGGATAGAGCGCAAAGGCTCAACCAGGCAAATAGTAAGCCAAGTTAGAGGGCATATGTGAAAGCTTGCCAGGGGAGCTAAAAAAATATAAAGGATTAATGACGTAAAGTGTAGAGACAATAAAGAATTTAATGGTGAAAATAACAAACACTCACAGAATTAAAGAAATAGGTATCACAGTGTCATATAAGAGAGAATCCGGCTAATGTTGCATGAATGTGTTTTATATGTTCCGGTTGAGCTTCTGTTTCTTGGAGAGGGTTAGAAATGAAGGAATGATGTTTTTCACACAGGCTCCGTCACGCCGTCTCTGGAAGAAATAGAATAAAAGGAGGAGATTAGAATCTCATAAAAACAATGTGTAAACATAGCATAACTTAGGGCGACAATCTACAGGGCTGTACAGCGGGTCAGGCGAAAATTAATATTAAATGTTAGTAATAGGGAAATCAACGTTGAGATCGTTGAGTTTGAGGGTTTGAAGTTCGAATATCCAGCATAATTCACAGCGGTGAAGAGCTGAGATGCGATCACCTCCCCTTTTGAGAGGGGGAATGTGGTCAATCAGAGCAAAGCGCAGGTCCCGCTCAGTATGGCCACATTCAACGAAATGTTTAGGAACGGGGAGATCTAGTCTCCCCTTCCTAATTGTATAGCGATGTTGGTTCAACCTGGTGCGGTATTCGCCGGTGGTCTCGCCAACATACAATAAATTGCAGGGGCAAAGAAGTACATAGATGACAAAGTTAGATGAACAGGTGAGGTAGTATTTGATGTTATATACTTTGCCCTGTTTAGGGTGCACAAATGTAGGTCCCTTTATCATCTTGGGGCAATTGATGCAGTGGCAACAGGGGAAACAGCCTTTGCTTTTAACAGTAAGATACTTTTGTTTAGAAGAGGTTGTCACGAAGGTTCGGTGCACGTTTATAAGACATTAACGGGGGAAGTTGGAAGTCACTGATGTTAGGGAATGCGCGTTTGAAGATGTGCCAGTGTTGTTTAACGATCGCTGCGATCGAGAGAGATTGCTCTTTATATTGGGAGACAAATGCCATGCGTTCTTGAGAGTATTTTTGAGAACTATCAGTAATCAATTTCCTACGATCAAGGGTGAGGACACAATTCTTGCATTGTGAGACAAGTTTGTTGGGATACCCGCGTTGTATGAAGTTGGTAGAGATGCTGTCAAGGGTAGAAGCAATAGAAGATTCTTTACTGACTATACGTCTTGCTCTAAGCATTTTGCTCCGTGGCAGAGACTTGATCATAGACCAGGGATGTTGACTGGTGAAGTGTAATATGGAGTTACAATCAGTAGGTTTAGTAAATAAACTGGTGGATAGTGTATGTGAGTCAACTGAGACTAGTGTGTCCAAAAACTGAATGGAGGTGCGGGAAGATTGGAGGGTAAACTGTTTGTGAGGACAGATATTGTTGAGAAAATCATGAAAAGCTGTGAGGGAATCGCCGGAACCGCTCCAGATGAGGAACACATCATCTATGTATCACCACCACCCCAGGACATGCCTGAAGTGGTGGGACACATAGATGTGTGACTCCTCCAACGACGCAACGAACATGCTGGCGTACGTTTGGGCCACATTGGTCCCCATGGCGGTTCCGGCGATTTGTGCAAAAAACGTGTCATTGAAAGTAAAATAATTATTGGATAACCCAAATTCAAGAAGTGAAATGATGAAATTTACTTCAGAAGGTGAGAAGTCGGATGAAATCATAGAAGAAACAGCTGAAATGCCTAAGTCATTAGGAATTGATGTGTACAATGATACAATGTCGAATGATGCCAGTATACAAAAAAAATAAAAAATTTAAGGATGGGCACCACAATCATAGGCGGGTGCAGTCAGTGGTTAAGCAGAGACTATACTGAAAGGAGGAAGGAGTAACCACTATAGAAGACGCACACCAGAAATCATACAGAAAATATACACATCTTTATTAATGCTAATACATAAGGCAGCAACACCAAAATTTAAAACCACTTAAAAACACATTCATAAATCAGGTGGAGGGCTGTAGCCCTACAAAAACACCTAAGGCCCCCTGCCAGACCAACAATGGTCCCTGGTGGGTGTCCCAACACACAGGGAGGTGGAAACCTATATCCGTACGGGCAATAAAAAGATTGACAATATATCAGAAAATAAACTGAGAATAATAAAGAGCCCAATACTACGAAACAAGGGAAAAAGATAAATATCACTGATCACAAATATAAATGTGTGACCCAGGGATACCTCACCAGGACAGGGGACCACAGCAGCTCCACGCGTTCCGACGGTATCTGCGGCTTCCTCAGGAGTGATCTGTGTTGCTCACTATAGCCATATATATATGCATGCTCTAATGGCCTAACCTATCAGAAGTGTTATCATGATAATGATCATCAGTGTATACAGGTGTCAGAGTGTGACAAAGGGATATACAAAATGGCTCCATAGTCTTACCTACACTAGCGTCCCACGATGCTGAGATCTATTAAGACGCTAGGAGCACCGCCCCCTCCGTGTGTCATGTGCCTGGATCACGTGATGTGATACCCCCGTAACCGCACCTCTCCTCTCGCAGTATCTCTGCGTGGCAGTGCGTCTAAGTGTAACCGGAAGTGGGGCAGTGTAGTCTAATAGCATCGCCGGAAATGGGGCAAAGGCAGTAGGCCGAATGTGGAGGCCGGATGTGTGGCAAGACCAACTAGCAATATGAACCGGAAGTGGGGCAATAATAAGAAAACGCATAGGGAATACCATAACCGGAAGAGGGGCAGAGGCGTTAGGCCGGACGTGTGGCAAGTATAGCCAGTAAAACAGGATTGACGTGGGGCGAACATGATTAACAATGTAAGACGAGCATGGGACAATAATAGTATGATATATGGCATGGGCCAGGGGGCTGTAAAATACAGAATTCATATTGCTAGTTGGTCTTGCCACACATCCGGCCTCCACATTCGGCCCACTGCCTTTGCCCCATTTCCGGCGATGCTATTAGACTACACTGCCCCACCTCCGGTTACACTTAGACGCACTGCCACGCAGAGATACCGCGAGAGGAGAGGTGCGGTTACGGGGGTATCACATCACGTGATCCAGGCACATGACACACGGAGGGGGCGGTGCTCCTAGCGTCTTAATAGATCTCAGCACCGTGGGACGCTAGTGTAGGTAAGACTATGGAGCCATTTTGTATATCCCCTTGTCACACTCTGACACCTGTATACACTGATGATCATTATCATGACAACACTTCTGATAGGTTAGGCCATTAGAGCATGCATATATATATGGCTATAGTGAGCAACACTGATCACTCCTGAGGAAGCCGCAGATAGCGGCGGAACGCGTGGAGCTGCTGTAGTCCCCTGTCCTGGTGAGGTATCCCTGGGTCACACATTTATATTTGTGATCAGTGATATTTATCTTTTTCCCTTGTTTCGTAGTATTGGGCTCTTTATTATTCTCAGTTTATTTTCTGATATATTGTCAATCTTTTTATTTCCCGTACGGATATAGGTTTCCACCTCCCTGTGTGTTGGGACACCCACCAGGGACCATTGTTGGTCTGGCAGGGGGCCTTAGGTGTTTTTGTAGGGCTACAGCCCTCCACCTGATTTATGAATGTGTTTTTAAGTGGTTTTAAATTTTGGTGTTGCTGCCTTATTTATTAGCATTAATAAAAATGTGTATATTTTCTGTATGATTTCTGGTGTGCGTCTTCTATAGTGGTTACTCCTTCCTCCTTTCAGAATGATGCCAGTATGACATCATCCGGGATTGTAACCGAATCCAATTTCTGCAAAAAGTGAGAAGTATCACGTAAAAATGATTTGGCTTTCATTGTATATGGACGTAGTAATTCATCCAGAAAAATTGATGCATGACTGGTGATTGAGTTGCGTCCGGAGACGATAGGTCGTCCGGGGGGGTCAGAAAGGGATTTATGGACCTTTGGTAGAAGGTATAGTACAGGTGTGACAGGGTTGGGGACCTGGAGAAATTCAAAAAGAGGTTCATCAATAAGATGTTGATCCAGCGCATCCTGGAGAATGTAGGTGAGCTTGGTAGTGATATCCCTAATGGGGTCACTGGCAAGCTCAAAGTATGTATTAGAATCATTGAGTTGGCGTTGAGCTTCACGAATATACTTGCTGCGATCGAGGACAACAATCGCACCGCCTTTATCATCTGGCTTCAAAACAAGATTGTGGTCCTGGATCAAAGAATTAAGTGCCTGCAATTGAGGAGTAGTGAGATTAGGATGAAGAAGTTGTTGTGGTTTAGATCTAAGTTTAGCAATATCATGGCTGACAAATGAACAATAAGTATCTAATGCACAAGATGAAACAACTGGCATAAACTTGCTTTTTTTAGGAAGATCAAACTCGTGTCAATCTAAAGGAAACTGGAGCTGAGGGGGTGGAAGCGGATACCGGTTTTTGGTTGGCCAGGTCGGCAAACCATACCCTCAGCTTCAGTTTGCGAAAAAACTGAGGCAAATCGACTTCTAGAGTAAACCAGTCAACATAATTGGTGGGACAAAAGCTCAAGCCCAAACTCAATAGGTCAAGTTGGGCAGGAGATAAGTCAATGGAGGAGATATTTACCACGTTTTGCCTTGCTTTCTCCCTGGTGGTTTTTGGGGGAGGGTCTTGGGTGTGTGGCCTCTGGTTCTTACGGGACCGCCAGTGGCGGAGTCCTCCCCGTCTGGTGGGTCGGTGGACGCTGGGGGTATCTCTAAAAAAGATTGCTGTCTTGGTTGTTGTCGATCGTTTGGAATATTTGGTGGATGACGTGATGATGTAGGATGAGGATTTGTGTTGTTACCCTTAAAGTCTCTGATCCTTTTGGAGCATTTGTTGGTAAAATCATTCCAAGAGTAGACACGTGCATTTTCATAGTCGAGACAGTCACGATGCCACTTGTGGCGTTTATAATTTTCTTGTTCTCCTCGAGAACATTGTAAAGATGTAATTTGTTTTTGTAGAAAGGAGTCGACTTCATTCGGTGGCAGGGAAGATTTTAGAGCATCTTCTAATGACGTCATTTTGGTATGCGTAGTGATGATGTCACGTTGCAGAAAGTCAATATTCAGCAAAATTAGATCAAGTGAAAATTTGTTGGCAATAGCCTCATATTTAGATCTGTAGTCAGGATCGCTGGAGTAAGAATTGTCTTGTGGCTGGACCCATAGGCCACGAGGAATCTGTTGTGTCTTGTAGTATTCACCCATGGTGGTCATATGGAGGGTGAGGGAAAGCATCTTTTTTTATTCGGCCTCGTATAAACGTTGGATGTCAATGCTTGAGGGGGTGTGAAGAAAAGTTGCATCACCATCTACGCAGGACAAAAACCTGTCAATGTCGCCCACAGAATATGCATTTGAGCTGGATGGTGCTGACAAACCATTCGGTGAAGCAGAAGAAGGTGGCTCCATGGTGCCTAGATTAAAGTCCAATGGGTGCCAGCTCTGTAGACCAAAATTAGAAAATTGCAGACAGGAGCAGCACACCTGGTTGCCCTTTTGAACTAGATGGAATAAATGCTTCTTCACGGTTTTTCACCATTACTTGGAGTGCTGCGGTCTTCTTGAATATATATATATATATATATATATATATATATACACACACTGTTTGTGTGTGTGCCTACAGCTGTTGCAAAACTACAACTTCCAGCATGCCCAGAAAGCCGATGGTTGTCCGGGGATGCTGGGAGTTGCTGTTGTATGTATACAGAAATAGCTGTAGGCACACACACATATATATGTATGTGTGTAAATAATATATATATATTTGTTTTCGGGGTCTCTAATGCGTAGGGTACCTACCTAAAACCTAACCACATAATGATACTAGCTAACAGACAGTCTGAGTTGTGCCATGTACTGTCACGTGTAGGTATACCTGAATAAAGCAAAACTTCAATATTTAAAACAAAATGCTTTATTAAACAAACCACTACCTAAGGATTTAATGCGAATATGTATGATCAACAAATGACATAGTAGTGAGTGCGGCCCCAGTAACAGTGGCCGACCCCCACTAGCATCTAGACGTGCTAAAGGAAAGCTTGCAACACTCGAACTGGGCACCACTAGTGGGGGGTAGGAAAATACCATGCAAAACAAGCTGACCGGGCAATGATGTTTGCAGCTATACGATTTGAACGCGTGATTGTCTGTATCCCCACAATCTGATGTAATTTCGACCATGCACCTGTATGTGAATTCCTCTGGCCCCAGAAGCCATCATCACCTGAGAATAGAGCGGCTTTTAACGTTAAGCTGACCTGACATCCACATCGAGAATTATGAGGCGTTTGCTAACCGTCTAACCTGGCCATCTGTCAAGGCTTGATGGCTAGAGGGTTCTCTAACCTCCATTTTAATGCTTTGCAGAGCAGCGCCGCTGGCATGAGACATATCCAAAGACGCCTTGTCAGGCGAGACATGGTACTGGAAGCCAGATATACCTTGATAGTATGAGCTAAATACAGCAAATAGTGGCCAAAACCCAACCAATGCAAGTAGGAATGAACATGATATCTAAACAGCACCAACCAAGCCTGTATGCACAATCCCAAGTGCTAAACATGAAAACCCAGATGACTAACTAGACGTCAACCTAAAGCCGTGTTAGGTTGTAATTAATCCGACCTGTGGACGGGACAGGCAATGAAACCACTTATGCAACAGGCACGATCGTGAAACTCAACCAATATCATCGACAACCTGAAGCCGTGATAGACGAAACGTCAACAGAAGTCAAGCTATTTCCCTGAATACATGTCCCAAATGCTAAATAAAAATGCGCAAACGGATAAAGACATCGTCGTCAAACCAAAGTCGTGTCGGGTAATGACTGAACCAACCTGTGGACGTGACAGGTCTAGCCGAAAATGGAAAACTCCACTAAACACGTAACTAAAATTATTACTATCAACTTGAAGCAGAGACCATTCATAACCACGAAGTGACCTATTTTGGGAAATAAAACTATATATCTGTAGCCTAACCCAACTACTAACTAAACGCAATTGTATGTAATCACGTTGTCACCAACCTGATGCCGTGTCAGGTTGTATCCGGACCGACATGTGGACGTGACTGGTCAATCCGAAACTGAAGGCCTCAACCAAAGTAACGAATGTACCGAACGAACATATCAACAATTACCGAGTTTGAATGCTATAAGCATGCCTAGCACAACTCCTTGACACATAGCAGAACATGAAAATATGAACGTGAGCCCGGCATAACTAACCAGACCCTGTGTTTACATCAAGAACACTAAGACTACATCTCCAAAAACAGACACCATGACTGTGAACACCGACCAAACTACATGAGCACCTGTACTGCACAAACCATATGTGATGTGATGCTAGAATGAACTGCATGAGCGAGCATATGTACTGAACAAACTAAATGAACACCTACCCAGTATCACGCACATGCCCAGTACAAGCTGTAT
Source organism: Hyla sarda (assembly GCF_029499605.1). NCBI lineage: Eukaryota > Metazoa > Chordata > Amphibia > Anura > Hylidae > Hyla > Hyla sarda. The sequence continues at coordinate 312,115,530 of NC_079190.1, read as the reverse complement.
AATTGTAGGATGCCCTGATGCGTAACACTATGCATGAATACCTACGAGCGATGTCTACCCCGCTGCACCATGTATATGAAACACTACTTTTACAAACCAAGCTGTCAGAATGTGTGGTCAGAGGAAATTATCAACACGTATGCCCCTGAGAAACTAAGACTGAATGCACCGATCCCACAATACTATGTAAATGTATACCCCGAACAAAGTATGTGACTATGTACAGCACAAACTATATGGGCGCATGCACAGAACACACAATGACAGAGTGGCCTGAATAAATATGATAGTGTAGCCTGAATAAACTAAATGAGTGAATGACCTGAACAACTTATATGCGCGTGTGTCAGGACAAACTATGTGAGCTGGCGCACAGCAAAAACTATGCACGTGTGGTCAAAACAAAACCAAACACTGCATGCATAGAACCAAGATATAAGCGTGGCTGCAGAACAGGCTCAGTGAGAGTAAGCATACCACTTAGATGAGTATATGCCCTGAGCAATTTAAAATCGCAAACAAACTACACGCACGTATATCCAGGACAGACTGACTAACATACACATGGAACAAATTGTGAGCATATAACCAGATCAACTAATGACTGCAAGCATGGAATCAATTGCCTGAGCTTAACCCAGGAACAACTAAGTGATTGTAAGCACAGGACTACAAGAACATGTACACCTGACAACAATATGAGCGAATATCAGGACCAAATATGAGCTCGTGCCTAGGACTAAGTAAGTGTGCGTATTCCGAGAGCAAACTATGAATGCACAGGATACCTCTATTGCCGTATACACAGAATGAACTGTAAATGCAAACGAACTATGAATGTGCCGAGAACAAATAATGGTCGTATGTGTAAAGAAACTATATGATCGTGTGCACCTAATAACTATGTGAGCGTATGCCCGGAACAAAACACATGCGTGTATGCAAAGGACGAACTATCTAGGCGTGTGTCCAGAGCATCAATGAGCGTGAAAACAAAACAAACCATGCACGTGCGCATGAACGAACTATGCAGAGAAACTATGTACGGGAATGCTCAAAACAAGTCACGAGCGTATGCACTAAACTATATGGCGTCTAACAACTGAGCATCTGCATCCAATCACGAGGAAGAACACACATTATATATATATTGTGACGAACTGTCTTGGAGATTAGCTCTGGGATCGTCCTGGTCACTTGCCACGGGACACGTTCCTCACAATAACACAGCAGACCACAGTTCCGCATACAAGTCTGGCTCCTCGCCAGCTTTATTTCCACAGGTTGCAGGTAAAACAAAACATAAACAGGAACAAAAATAAAGCCCTAGACTGTCTGGTCACTGACTATACATGTAAGCATGCCCTGTCTATCAACAGGTGAGCTACCCTCAGCCAGTTAAACATGTGACTCCTGCAACCTGCTACTCACAGTTCACACCACTTCTTGGACCACTCGCAGCACCTTCTGCGTGTTACCTAAAAAGGGCCCGTGTGTCTCCCCCTCTAACAGCCAGCATACTGTTTCCAAGGGAGAGCCCCAACTATTCTGTTTCCTTTCCTTTTAAACACACTTTTCCTTCCTGATACCTCATTAATCAGGCCACAGGTGGATTCTCCAGAGTTAGCAAGGGAAATACACCCTTTCCTTGCAACACATCCCCCCCCCCTCTTTGCTCAGACCACCGGGAAGGAGCACATGCATTTGAAAGACAGAAACCATCTGTCTTTCCTTTCTCTTGGACAACTTTTGTCCCACAGTCTCTAAAGTCCTTGACTTCTTTCTTCTGGACTTTTACCAGCCACCAATTGCAAGTATCTCGGTCACACCTCTCCAGTACCAGGTTCTTCACCCTGGTGTGGGCAGGGTTCTTGAAATTAAGGACAGAGAGGACCGATGCTTCTAAACTTTGTCTTCTTCTGGCTTGCCGGACCTCTGCCTCTGCTTCAGAGAATCTTTTGGCCTCAGTGGCTTCACCAACCACTGTCTTGTTCTCTGTAGCTTCATAGGACCTCTGACACGGGTCCATCTCAGTCTCAACTTTAGAGGACTTTCCACCTGGTTTCACCTCAGTCTTGACTTCAGTGGATTTCTCACATGGTTTCACATCATCCCTTCCAGCTTTCTCTTCAGGGGCACCAGCTTTCTCAGGTTTGGCTTCAGAGTCTTTGGCTCCTTCAGATTCTTGTGTAGAATCAGCTTCTACTACCGTTTTGCTCTTCTCTGCAGCTCCTTCAGGCTTACTCTTCTCTTCACCTGTAGCTTCAGTTGTGCCATTTTCTTTACTCACAGCTTTTGAGGTAGACTCTGGTTTAGCTTCTGCTTCAGAGGGTTTCTCTGCCTCAGCATTACCTTCAGAATTTTTGGTCTGCTCAGGTTCAGAGGATTTCCCGCCTGACTTCTCCTTAGTCTCCACTTCAGAGGATTTCTCACCAGATTTCAGCTCAGTCCTAGCTTCAGGGGACTTCTTACCGGGCTTCACCTCACTCTTAGCTTTAGAGGACTTTTTACCAGGCTTCACCTCAATCTGTGCTTTAGAGGACTTTTTGGCATTCAGAGAAAGCATCCCTGTATCCTGGAACTTCTGCCCCAGAAGCCTTTCTTGAGCCATTTGCACCATAGCTTGGTCTCTGCTCTCTTTTAAGATCTTCATGTCTCCTTCCAGCTTTACATATTTCAGCTGCTCATTCTTGAGCTTTGCGGAGATCATCTTCTCACTGTCCAGCAACTGTTTCTTGGTCTTCTCTAACTCATTGATAGACTTTCCACTCTCACCAATCTGTTCAGATTGATCTGAGATCTGCTGTTGCAAGTTCTTGTTTTCATGTTTCAGAGTCTTAACTTGTTCCAAGGCCTCCTCATAAGCATTCTTCAGCTTGAAGATTTCAGTGCTCACTTTGCGGGCTTCCTTTTGAGCTGCCTCAAGCTCAGCCTTTCCCTCTTCATACTGCTCACTAGTGTTGCTAACGAATATTCGCAATGCGAATATTCATAGCGAATATAGCATATTCGTGAATTCGCGAATATTTAGAATATCGCGAATAATATTCGCGATTACGAATATTCGTTTTTCCCCAAACTTGTTTAAACACAGATCACATTATAGTGATCTCCAGCGACGGATAATTGCATTGCTGGTATGATTAGAGACCATGGGGGGGGGGGAGAATCTAAGGTGATTAGTTTGTGCATGCGAATATTCGTATTGCGAATATTCGCAAATATTTTCCACGCCCTTCTTATGCCTCTGAGCCAATGATAGTTCTGCAACCACAGAATGATAGTTCTAGCAACCACTAGAAACTTGCTGGCACGACCAGTATATAAGATCACTCCCAGCAGTATTTGCTTGCAGATTCACATGGTGGTTTTGAGAGTGGAGTGCTTCTGTCATTTTTCCAGCGTCCTTTGAGCTTTGAGCTTTGTGCTTCATAGTACTACCTTAGACCCAACTGCTTTTTTCAAAGCAAAAGACCCAACTGCTTTTTTCAAAGCACATATCTTTGTTTTTTTGTTTAGGTTAGTGTAGATTAGTGTTAGATTTCTGTGTAGTTAGTTTACGTGTAAATTTCTTTAAGGTAGGTTAATTTAGTGTGTGTTTAGTTTGTGTGTTTTGTGTTAAAAAAAAAAAGAAGAAAAAAATTAGGTTTAGTTTTGTTTAGTCATATATTAGTTTGTGTAAGTAGAGTTATTGTTTAATTTATATTAGTTTAGTATTTGTTTTCATCGTCCGTGTCAGCGTCTGTCTGTTACCCTAAAAAATAAAAAAAAATAAAAAGTTTAGTTTTAGCTGTTAGTTTAGTTTTAGTTCCAGTTTAGTAGTTGTTGTCTGTGTCCTTGTCTGTCTTTGGGAAAAAAAATAAAAAAGTTAGTTGTAGTTTACATATAGTTTAGTATTTGTTGTCATCGTCCGTGTCTGCGTCAGTTAGTGTAAAAAAAAAGAAAAAAAAAGTTTTAGCTGTAGTAGTTTAGTTCTTCTAGTTTAGTAGCTGTCTGTGTCCTTGTCTACGTCTTTGTCCTTGTGAAAAAAAAATTATTGTAGTTGAGTAGTCTTTGTCTGCGTCTTTGTCTGCGTGCTTGTCTTTGTTTTTAAAAAAAAACATCTCGCATTCCCCCCCAATAAAGTTTCACCCCCCCCCCATCAGCAAGTATGAGCAATATACGTGGCCGTGGCCGTGGCAGCAGGGGTAGGGGAGTTACTCCCAGTGCTGGGTCGCTGCCAGCACGGGGTAGCTCTCGTACCCCTACAAGTGGATCAGGTGGAAGGGGAGTCTGCCTGATCCACGATTTTTTTTCCGCGGGCAGCCGCCCGATATTAGCATCTCAGGCTCCGATAGTGGTGGAGTTTATGGGGCACAGCTGTGCCACAGAGTTCTCAGTCCCGACTCCCAGCAGCCCCCACAGCAGCACCACCAGTACACAGGTGGTGCCTTTAGGACCTGCCCCCAAGAGTCAAGCCTCTTACTGTTTGACAGCGACAGTGAGAGGGATATCTTGGGGGAGGCCCTGCATCAGGCAGACATCCAGTTCTGTCCTGATGCTCAGGACCTTTTGGAAGGGACGATGGAGGAGGAGGAAGGGGTACTTGCTATCAGTACCCCAGAGACATCCCTTCCAAGGGGTGCGGGTGTTTTTGGGCAAGAAACACCCGCATCTAGTCAGACCCAGGCGTCAGTGAGGGGACAGCGGAGCCAGGTTAGAGGCTCCATGTCAGCTGTTTCCGTCAGCCCACCACAGTTTAGCCCTGGGTCTGACATATCTTTGGGCGAAGAGGAGGGTGACCCAACATGGGTGCCATCTCCCTTGTCAGTTCCCAGCAGCAGTGACGAGGAAGTTAGGCACCCTGGGGAAACGGTGCACCAGGTCACCAGGGAGACCAGCGTCAGGGTCTCCCCTGGTGATGACAGCAGGAGGTGTCAGCAGCAGCAGCAGCCAGCTCCACCTGTGCGCACCGAGCCCGAGCAGGTGCAAGTCAGCATCACCCCATCTGATAGGAGGGGGGTGCTCAAGTCACCTGTCTGGGCTTACTTCACCCTGGCAGCAGACATTCCTACCATAGCCATCTGCCAGCTTTGTCGTGCCAGGGTGAGGAGAGGGAAGTGTTTGGCTCGGCTGGGTACCACAGCTCTGACCCAGCATCTCCGAGTCAACCACTGGCGGGAGTATGAGCGGATGAGGGGTGGTGGTAGCAGCGCCACCACCAGTGTGCAGGGTACAGCAGCCCGTGCCACAACCTCACCTGTTCCCATTAGTTCATGCTCCCCCGCTCCCTCTGGTAGAGGTACTGGTACCGGCAGCCAGACCTCTTCCTCCATTGCACCCTCCTCTTCAGTGTCCTGCACTGCCGTTCGGCGCCAGCCATCTGTCACTGACCGCACCATTTGACCGCACCACTCCCTTCCCCCCTGGAGACCGAAGTGTGCGTTCCCTCAATGGGCTCCTGGCAAGGGTTATCGCCCAACATCTGCTGCCCTTCAACATCGTGGACAGCAACCCCTTCAGGCAGATGTTGGAGCAGGCCCAACCCAGATAGCGTGTCCCCAGCTGCCACTTTTTTGCCAGGACTGGTGTTCCTGCCCTACACCAGCACATTGTGGAGAATGTATCCCTGTCGCTGGATCACGCTGTCAGCGACAGGGTGCATCTCACAATGGATGGCTGGATCAGCAGGCATGGGCAGGGGCGATACATCAGCTTCACGGCCCATTGGGTTTCCCTCCGAGGTGCCGGGGAGGGATCGGCGGCATCAGATTTTGTGGTGCCGCCCCGGGGTGTCCAGGGGAGAACTGCTGGTCTCCCTCAAGCCACTGTCTCCATAGCTGCTGAGCCTTCCAGCAAGCGTCCCTGTAGCTACTCAAGTGTAGGGCACGTGCGCTGTCAAGCCGTGCTCCAGCTTGTTAGCTTAGGGGACCGGAGACACACTGGACATGAAGTGCTGACTGCACTTCAGGCTCAGGTCCAGAAGTGGCTGACACCCCGAAGGCTCCAGGCAGGTATGGTTGTCTATGACAATGGCAGCATCCTACTCTCCGCCCTCCATGCTGGCAGTCTGACTCACGTGCCCTGTCTGGCACATGTCCTCAACCTTGTGGTGCAGAAGTTCCTGCAAACCTATCCCGGGTTGAGTGACATTGTGCTAAGGGTACGTAGGATTGCCAGCCACTTCAGGCACTCCCCAACCCCTGCCGCTTCCCTGTCCAAGTTGCAGCAGGACAGCAGCCTGCCCCCTCACAGGCTGATTGTGGACAGTGTGACGCGGTGGAACTCCACCCTCCACATGCTGGAGAGGTTGTGGGAGCAGCGAAAGGCGGTGAGAGAATACCTGCTGGAGCAAGGCACTTCCGGGCCAACACAAACCCTCCCTTACATCACCAATGTGGAGTAGGGGCAGATACAGCAGGCCTGCCATGTGTTGGCCCCTTTCGAGCAGGCGATCAAGATGTAAAATGTACATGGTACACTCTCCCTTCTGGGCCTTGTTGTGCGCCCGCAGAGCACTTTGCGTTCACATATGGGGTATCTCCGTACTCAGGAGAAATTGCGTCACAATTTTTGAGGGGCATTTTTCCCTTTTACCTATTGTGAAAATGAAATGTAGAGGACAACACCAGCAAGTTAGTGTAAAATTTAGAATTTTTGACACTAACATGCTGGTGTACACCCCAACTTGACCTTTTCATAAGGGGTTAAAGAAGAAAAAGCCCCCCAATATTTGTTAGGCAAATTCTGCAGAGTACGATACCCCATATGTGGCCCTAAACTGTTGCCTTAAAATACGACAGGGCTCCAAAGTGAGAGTGCCATGCGCATTTGAGGCCTAGATTGGGGATTTGCATAGGGGTGGATATAGGGGTATTCTATGCCAGTGATTCCCAAACAGGGTGCCTCCAGCTGTTGCAAAACTCCCAGCATGCCTGGACAGTCAGTGGCTGTCTGGTAATACTGGGGAGTAGTTGTTTTGCAACAGCTGGAGGCTCCATTTAGGAAACAGTGCCGTACCAGACGTTTTTCATTTTTATTCGGGAGGGGGCTGTGTAGGGGTATGTGTATATGTAGTGTTTTTTACTTTTTATTTTATGTTAATATAGTGTAGTGTTGTGTTTTTAGGGTACAGTCACACGGGTGGGGGATCAAAGTAGTTTACCGCTGAGAGTTTGAGCTGCAGAGCAAAATTTGCGGCATATCAAACTTGCAGATAGAAACACACTCTAAGCCCCCGCCGATGTGAGTGTACCCTGTACATTCACATTGGGGGAGAGGGGGGTGGGGGATGCAGGGAGTTGCATGCTGGGAGTTGTAGTTTTGCAACAGCTGGAGGCACACTGGTTGCAAAACACAAAGTTTGTTACCTAACTGTTTCACAACCAATGTGCCTCCAGCTGTTGCAAAACTACAACTCCCAGCATGCATGGTCTGTCAGTGCATGCTGGGAGTTATAATTTTGCCACAGCTGGAGGCACATGGGTTGGGAAACACTAAGTTAGGAAACAGACAATGTTTCCTAACCAGTGTTCCTCCAGATGCTGCAAAACTACAACTGTCCAGGCAGATGCTGTTCAGGCATGATGAGAGTTGTATTTCGGCAACAACTGAAGTGCCAGTTGTTGCCGAACTACAATGCACAGCATTCCTGGACAGTGAGCAGGCTGAGAATTGTAGTTTTGCAGCATCTGGAGGGCCACAGTTTAGAGACCCCTGTATAGTGGTCTGAAAACTGTGGCCCTGCAGATGTTGCAAAACTACAACTCCCAGCATGGCCAGACTGTCCAGGCAACAGACGTGTTTCCCAACCAGTGTGCCTCCAGCTGTACAGGAATGCTGGGAGTTGTAGTTTTCCAACAGCTGGAGACACACTGTTTGGGAAACACCGCTATATGATCTTATATCATGACTAGATTAAAAGTTATGATTCATAACTTTTAATCTAGTCTAAAATGCAGTTAAATATAATTAACTAACAGTGGTGAAAATATTTACACAAATCAGAACTCTCTCCTCACTTTCGCTGAAATTACTTCCCACCATCTTCGCTTCACTTAGCTTATTCGCGATCTCACTGGCAGGCATCCAGGAAACGATCTCTGTTATCGCGTGATGTAATAGCATGCATACGCGCGAGCGATGGAATTTTTGCAATCAGTTATTTTCGCAATTATTTTCGCGATTGCCGAAAATTTGCAATGTTTAAAAATTAACTCGAATATAACGAATATTCGAAATTCACGAATATATGACGAATATTCATCCATATATTCGCGAATTCGAATATGGCCTATGCCGCTCAACACTACTGGTCACGGAGCAAGTCATTGTCATGACGAGCAGATTGAAGAGCATGTGCAAGGGCATTCTTCACCTTGACTTCCTCCTCAAGTTGTCTCTTATCTTTAGAAACACTCTCCAGATTGCTTGCAAGATCATCAACTTCCATCTTCATTTCATTCTTCTCTTTTTCTAATTTTTTCATGGCTACTAGCCTAGCCTTGTGATCACTCCGCAGAGCCTGATATACACCATGTAGAAGACTCACTTCTCCCTGGAATGACATCCGCTTGGCCAGACCCTCCACTTCACTCTCCTTGCTGGTCACAAGACCCTGGGAGCGGAACAGTTCATCCTGCAGAGCCACAAACTCACTTCTGTGTTGCTCCATGACTTTTTCCAGCTGAAGCCTCGCTTCTTGCTCTTTCTTAAAGTCAGCAAGCTATTTGTCCCTCTCCTCTGTCAAGCGATGTACCTCTTTTTCTTTCTCAGTCAACTTCACTGAAACCATCTGCAGGGTTTCTTCCAGATTCTGGATCTGCTCCAGTTTTTTCCTAAGGCCAGCCCGTCTTTTCCGAGACCTTTTACTGACAGCTGTCTCCTCACTCTCGCTGTTAGACCTTGAGACTTCCTCTGGTCCTCTGTCAGACACTCGACCCTGCTCTTCTCCATCTCTAGATGAAGTCTCCCCCTTTTTCGGGGTGGAGGCAACTTGTGCCTCGTTATCATCATCATCAACAACAGGTGCCACCGACACCTGGCACTCTTCCTCTCCCACCAGGTTGGCAACTCTGGAGACTCTTGCTAAACATTCCTGTCGGACCGGTAATCCCTTGGCGAAAAGTTCATTGCTCCTAGCAACAACTTCAATGGCTCTTGGCACCAGCGAGTCCAGGTGATTCTCGAACGGTTCCTCTGCACTGTCTCTCGGCTCCTTGGCAGACTTTTCTTTTGTCTTGTCACAATCTCTCCACGGCCTGGCAAAAATGACTAGGGCTCCTGGGTCTGCAACAATATCTGCTCCAGTGGTTCGACCTTCCTTGTTGCGACCTCTCTCTGGTCCAAACGCCACGTCTCCTTCACTAAGGTCTCTGTCTGTGACTGTAAGCGCAGCCCCCAGTTCCACCAGTACTCTCTTCCGGAGTTTTGGTTTTTCCACAGGCAACTCTGTAGCTTCTTTTCCAGTCACCTCTATAACTTGACTCGCGAACTGTTCTTCAGCTCCCCTAGTGGTCTGGCACACTCCCACCTGACATATACCTAGGGTCTGCTGACACTCCCCATCCTCAGCCTCTCCTGAGTTACTGTCCCCTGCTATGTGGTGCAAATCAAGTGTTGTGAGCCTATCAGGTGTTCCTGCTCTAGTCACCTGACTATCTTCCCACAACTGCTGAAAAAATTGAAAATCCTTCCCCAGCACTACTTCATACTCTAAGGTAGGCTCAATTGCAACCTTATGACTTATGGTACCATAGGGAGTAGAAATACACACATTAACTGTTTAATAACCCCAGATACCGGCTTGTTTAGACACTACAGCAGAGTCTGGCTTCCTGCCGCTGGTCTTTACCAGACTTATTACACATTTTGAATCTAACAAAATCATCATCGTTTTACCTTCTATTTCCAGCTCACACAGGTTTTCTTTTGTCCTGCGAATACTCTTTACATCAGAACACATTAACATAAGTGTTTCAAGAAAAACATTATCAGCCTGCATGGGTTCACCATATACAGCACCATTCAAACAGTCCAGTAGAGACCCCCCAGGCCTCACTACTTCCGGAACCTTTGTGTGCGAACTCTCAGGTGCACTCTCAGCATCCCACAGCTGCCAGAAATACGGAAAGTCTCTGCCCAGTACAATTTCAACTGTATGTTCCGCACATATCTCCATCATATGGCTTACTGTCCCAAAACATGCATCAAAGGTAATTTGAACAGTCTTACCGGGCTCCGGGCGGGACTTCACGAATAGAATTATTTCTGGCATAATCCGAAATACAGTCTGGCAACAATCCAAGTCCACCCACAGTGGGATTCCGCCCACCAACAACTCGCGGAACCTCGGCTTCATCCTGGCGACCACCGGTTGTGGCCCACGTCGGTTTCCCCCAGCAACGGCCTGCCGATGTCCTTTTTCCAGAAAAAAAATCTTGATCCGTTGCCCCTAGCAATGCTCCTCCACAGACACCATTCTGTGCTTGAAATCCTCTGCTGGGCTCCTCCGACTTGCAATCTTGCAGGGGGTTGCTCCTAGCAACGGCTCCTCTCCAACTCGCCCGTTGGTTGCCCTTGGCAACGGGTTGCCCTTAGCAACGGCATGCCCGCATCCTCCACCAAAAATGTGACGAACTGTCTTGGGGATTAGCTCTGGGATCGTCCTGGTCACTTGCCACGGGACACGTTTCTCACAATAACACAGCAGACCACAGTTCCGCATACAAGTCTGGCTCCTGTCTATCAACAGGTGAGCTACCCTCAGCCAGTTAAACATGTGACTCCTGCAACCTGCTACCCACAGTTCACACCACTTCTTGGACCACTCGCAGCGCCTTCTGCGTGTTACCTAAATAGGGCCCGTGTGTCTCCCCCTCTAACAGCCAGCATACTTTTTCCAAGGGAGAGCCCCAACTATTCTGTTTCCTTTCCTTTTAAACACACTTTTCCTTCCTGATACCTCATTAATCAGGCCACAGGTGGATTCTCCAGAGTTAGCAAGGGAAATACACCCTTTCCTTGCCACACTGCCACAATATATATATATATATATATATATATATATATATATACGGAAAAAAACATGAATGCAAGCGCTGAAATACAACGAACTATGTGACTGTCTGCACGGAACAAACTAAATGCAAAAACGAACTAACTGAGCAAATGCCCAGAGTAAACTATATGCACATATGGCCAACTACGAAACCATGCGCCTGAGTATGAGAACTATGATCTACTATACCGAACAAACTTGATGAACCTATACTCAGGACGACTATATGCTTGCGTGCTAAACACAAAGTGTATGTGCATATGCCCAGAACAAACTATATAAGTGTCTGCCCACGACGAACTTGATAAACGTCTGCACGTACAAAATATATGCACGCATGACCTAATTATATGACCACGTACTCATGCACATAACACTCACCATGCTGGACTAGCATGTGTGGCATAATGCTACGAACGTGCGAACAGCACAACACCAACAGCGCATGTTCATCCTAATACCACTAGTGCATACACATACATATATACACCGTATTTATCGGGGTATACCACGCACCGGCCTATAACATGCACCCTCATTTTACCAAGGATATTTGGGTAAAAAAAGTTTTTTACCCAAATATCCTTGGTAAAATGAGGGTGCGTGTGTGTGCATGTGTATACCCCGATGTTTCTGACCCCGCAGAAGCCACTAGGAAAGGCAGGGGGAGAGAGGCCATCGCTGCCCGCTTCTCTCCCCCTGCCTTTCCTGGGGTCTCCCCTTCTCTCCCCCTGTCTGTCGGCGCCGGCAATGGAGCAGCGGCACCGATAGCCAGGGGGAGAGAACGGGCAGCGGCGCCGATAGCCAGGAGGAGAGAAGGGCTGGCAGCAGGGCTCTAGACCCCAGGGCAGGCAGGGGCAGAGAACCCGGCAGCGACGGCAGGTCTCTGCACCTGCAAAGCCGCTGCAGTTCATTGATTTAAAGCGCCCGCTTTAAATCATTGAACTGCAGCGGCTTATCGGCGTATAACACGCAGATAGACTTTAGGCTAAAAATTTTAGCCTAAAAAGTGCGTGTTATACGCCGATAAATACGGTGTATATTTTATATATATATATACAGACAAGGTAAGGCTGCTCACCACTCCTGCGTCTACTGCACGTCCTCGTGCTACGGACACCGGTACCGCTCCCGGCTCAGTAGAAGTCACGCAAGAAAACGTCCGGCACTCAGGAAGTTGCAGATAAAACTTATAAATGGCTTTATTCAAAGGCTGTAAGGCAGGACACAATCTGACGCATTTCGCAACCTCAGGTGCTTAGTCGGAGATAGACATACATTCAATAGTACGAGTTAAAATACACATGAGTTTGGTCACATGACCACATGAATCTTAATTAAAACTGTTGGTTACAAAACATGGAACTGGGAATCATGATTACATATAGCATCTAGGAGGGAGTTCACACATGGGCGCATGTATTGCGATTTTAGATTTAGTTTCAATTTCAATTTTAGTTTTAATTTTCACTATAGTTTTTAGTTCCACTCCTAAATAGTCCATCTCAAAAATTTCCATCCATTTGGAGCCCGTATCAACCGGACTAAATAATTTGGACTATGTGTATAAGTGGAGAAATAAACTGTCCTATTTGTATGTTGGCTATTAAACGCATGACATGCGTCTCTGTGTGTGAACTCCTACCTATATTGCAACAAAACTCCAAATGTATTGATATATTAAGATTTACATAACAAGGAGTATTAGACCAAAGACTGCACACGCAAAATAAACACAAAAAGTATGCATCAGATATACTCTCTTATTACATTTATGTGCACGTCAGCATTAAATCCAATCTTTTATTTAACCCTTGTGGGCACCTCGTTCCCAGAAGGAACATCCAATGTGCCTCTATATTATATAATTTCTTCCTGAGATCGCCTCCTCTGGGTCCTAAAGTAACTTTTTCTACCCCTGATACTCGTAGGTGAGTAGTGTCCCCCAAATGAGACTCTCTAAAATGACGTGACAGTATAGAGATGCTTGTCAATGTACTTTTAGCATCTGTTATGTGTTTCCTAAACTTCATTTTTAGTGAATTCCCCGAGCAGCCTACATACTGCAAATTGCAGACTGTACAGGTAGCTACATATATGATGGATTTAGTGTTACAGTTAATATACTGATGTATATTATGTGTCCTACCAGTTGTGCAAAATGTTATAGTGTTCGAATTGACCATGTGGACACAGGTGACACATCTGGTATGACCACATTTGCGATTACCTATGTTCCTAAGCCAGTCCCGGTCCCTTACATATTCTTTTTGACTGACGAATAGACTGGGTGAAACTCTGGTTCCAATAGTGGGGCCTCTCTTGGACATAATAGAAATTCCATCCGATAATATATCTCTTAATATCGGATCTGTTTCTAGTACTGGGATATACCTATTTAAAATTTTCTTAATCTGTCCAAATTGGGTACTGTATGATGTCACAAAAAATGGTTGTTTATCTTTGTTTTTGGCTATCTTCCCTCCAGCATTGTACAAATGCCTTCTATTCTGATGTCTTCTAGAATAGGATACTAGTTCCTCACGCCCCAATCCCTCTATTCTTTTATGTGCTTTTTTTAAAGATTTTTTCACTGTAGTCCCTCTGCTCAAATCTAATATGGAGTTCTTCAGTTGCCATTTTAAATTGTTTTTCGCAAGAACAATTGCGTTTTGTTCTACATAATTCCCAAGACGTGTCGTGGATGGCAGGAGGATGCTAGTAAAATAGAATTGGAAGCTGTATCTTTTCTATAAAGACGAATTTCTATGCCATTACCCCTGCCAATCAACGAGATGTCCAAAAAATTTATTATATTTTTATCAAAATGTGAGGTGAAACCCAAATTTAAATTATTATTCCCGATATACCTGACAAACTCCGAAAACTGTACTTCCGTACCCCTCCAGATTATCAGTAAATCGTCTACATAACGACTGATCCAGTGTATATTATCATAGTGTCACGATGCCGGCTGGCAGGTAGTGGATCCTCTGTGCCAGAGAGGGATTGGCGTGGACCGTGCTAGTGGATCGGTTCTAAGTCACTACTGGTTTTCACCAGAGCCCGCCGCAAAGCGGGATGGTCTTGCTGCGGCGGTGGTGACCAGGTCGTATCCACTAGCAACGGCTCAACCTCTCTGACTGCTGAAGATAGGCGCGGTACAAGGGAGTAGACAGAAGCAAGGTCGGACGTAGCAGAAGGTCGGGGCAGGCAGCAAGAATCGTAGTCAGGGGCAACGGCAGGAGGTCTGGAACACAGGCTAGGAACACACAAGGAAACGCTTTCACTGGCACAATGGCAACAAGATCCGGCGAGGGAGTGAAGGGGAAGTGAGGTATAAATAGGGAGTGCACAGGTGAACACACTAATTGGAACCACTGCGCCAATCAGCGGCGCAGTGGCCCTTTAAATCGCAGAGACCCGGCGCGCGCGCGCCCTAGGGAGCGGGGCCGCGCGCGCCGGGACAGGACAGACGGAGAGCGAGTCAGGTACGGGAGCCGGGATGCGCATCGCGAGCGGGCGCTACCCGCATCGCGAATCGCATCCCGGCTGGAGACGGTATCGCAGCGCACCGGGTCAGTGGAGCTGCCCGGAGCGCTGCGGTAGCGAGAGAGAAGCGAGCGCTCCGGGGAGGAGCGGGGACCCGGAGCGCTCGGCGTAACAGTACCCCCCCCCCCCTTGGGTCTCCCCCTCTTCTTAGAGCCTGAGAACCTGAGGAGCAGACTTTTGTCTAGGATGTTGTCCTCAGGTTCCCAGGATCTCTCTTCAGGTCCACAGCCCTCCCAATCCACCAAAAAGAGCTTTTTTCCTCTGACTGTCTTGGAGGCCAGTATCTCTTTCACTGAGAAGACGTCAGAAGAACCGGAGACAGGAGTGGGAGAAACTAATTTGGGAGAGAAACGGTTGATGATGAGTGGTTTAAGAAGAGAGACATGAAAGGCATTAGGAATACGGAGAGAAGGAGGAAGAAGAAGTTTGTAAGAGACAGGATTAATTTGGCACAAGACTTTGAAGGGACCAAGATAGCGTGGACCCAGTTTGTAACTGGGGACACGAAAGCGGACATATTTAGCGGAGAGCCATACCTTGTCTCCGGGAGCAAAAATGGGGGGAGCTCTTCTTTTCTTATCGGCAAACTTTTTCATGCGAGATGAAGCCTGTAAAAGAGAAACTTGGGTCTCTTTCCATATGGTGGAAAGATCACGAGTCACTTCATCTACCGCGGGCAAACCAGAGGGCAAGGGAGTAGGGAGGGGGGGAAGAGGGTGACGGCCGTACACCACGAAAAATGGGGATTTGGAGGAAGATTCAGAGACTCTAAAGTTATACGAGAATTCGGCCCATGGTAGAAGATCTGCCCAATCATCCTGGCGGGAGGAAACAAAATGTCGTAAATAATCACCCAAGACCTGGTTAATTCTTTCTACTTGTCCATTGGATTGAGGATGATATGCAGAAGAAAAGTTTAATTTAATCTTGAGTTGTTTACAGAGAGCCCTCCAGAATTTTGACACGAATTGGACGCCTCTATCCGAGACTATTTGTGTGGGCAACCCGTGAAGACGAAAAATGTGTACAAAAAATTGTTTGGCCAACTGAGGCGCTGAAGGAAGACCAGGAAGAGGGATGAAATGTGCCATCTTGGAGAATCGATCAACGACCACCCAAACAACAGTGTTGCCACGGGATGGGGGTAGGTCTGTAATAAAATCCATACCAATCAGAGACCAAGGCTGTTCGGGGACAGGCAGAGGATGAAGAAAACCAGCGGGCTTCTGGCGAGGAGTCTTATCCCGAGCACAGACAGTGCAGGCTCGCACAAAGTCCACGACATCCGTCTCCAGAGTCGGCCACCAATAGAAGCGAGAGATGAGTTGCACAGATTTCTTGATGCCTGTATGACCTGCGAGATGGGAGGAGTGACCCCATTTGAGGATTCCGAGGCGTTGGCGTGGAGAGACGAAGGTCTTTCCTGGAGGAGTTTGCCTGATGGAGGCTGGAGAAGTGCAGATCAGGCAGTCAGGAGGAATGATGTGTTGCGGAGAGAGTTCGACTTCCGAGGCATCCGAGGAACGAGAGAGAGCATCGGCCCTAATGTTCTTATCGGCAGGCCGAAAGTGAATTTCAAAATTAAATCGGGCAAAGAACAGAGACCACCTGGCCTGGCGAGGATTCAGCCGTTGGGCAGACTGGAGATAGGAGAGGTTCTTGTGATCGGTGTAAATAATAACAGGAAATCTTGATCCCTCCAGCAGATGCCTCCATTCCTCAAGTGCTAATTTAATGGCTAGAAGCTCTCGATCCCCGATGGAGTAGTTCCTCTCCGCCGGAGAGAAGGTCCTAGAAAAAAAACCACAAGTAACAGCATGCCCGGAAGAATTTTTTTGTAGAAGGACCGCTCCAGCTCCTACAGAGGAGGCATCAACCTCCAATAGGAAGGGTTTAGATGGGTCAGGTCTGGAGAGCACGGGAGCCGAAGAAAAGGCAGACTTGAGCCGTTTAAAGGCGTCTTCCGCTTGAGGAGGCCAAGACTTGGGATTGGCATTTTTTTTGGTTAAAGCCACGATAGGGGCCACAACGGTAGAAAAATGTGGAATAAATTGCCTGTAATAATTGGCGAACCCCAAAAAACGTTGGATAGCACGGAGTCCGGAGGGGCGTGGCCAATCTAAGACGGCAGAGAGTTTGTCTGGATCCATTTGTAGTCCCTGGCCAGAGACCAAGTATCCTAGGAAAGGAAGAGATTGGCATTCAAACAGACATTTCTCTATCTTGGCATAAAGTTGATTGTCACGAAGTCTCTGAAGAACCATACGGACATGCTGGTGGTGTTCTTCTAGATTGGCAGAAAAAATCAGGATATCGTCCAGATATACAACAACACAGGAGTATAAGAGATCACGAAAAATTTCATTAACAAAGTCTTGGAAGACGGCAGGGGCGTTGCACAGGCCAAAGGGCATGACCAGATACTCAAAGTGTCCATCTCTAGTGTTAAATGCCGTTTTCCATTCATCCCCCTCTCTGATGCGGATGAGATTATAAGCACCTCTTAAGTCCAGTTTGGTAAAGATGTGGGCACCTTGGAGGCGATCAAAGAGTTCAGAGATGAGGGGTAGAGGGTAGCGGTTCTTTATCGTGATTTTATTAAGACCGCGGTAGTCAATGCAAGGGCGTAGAGAGCCATCTTTTTTGGACACAAAGAAAAATCCGGCTCCGGCAGGAGAGGAGGATTTACGGATAAAGCCTTTTTTTAAATTTTCCTGGATGTACTCCGACATAGCAAGAGTCTCTGGGGCGGACAGAGGATAGATTCTGCCCCGGGGTGGAGTAGTGCCCGGGATGAGGTCAATAGGACAATCATAAGGCCTGTGAGGAGGTAGAGTCTCAGCTTGTTTTTTGCAAAAAACATCCGCAAAGTCCATATAGGCCTTAGGGAGACCGGTTACAGGGGGAACCACAGAGTCACGGCAAGGGGTACTGGGAACCGGTTTTAGGCAGTCCTTGAAACAAGAGGGCCCCCAACTCTTGATCTCCCCAGTGGACCAATCCAGGGTTGGGGAATGGAGTTGAAGCCAGGGTAGTCCAAGGAGGATTTCGGAAGTGCAATTGGGGAGGACCAAAAATTCAATCTTCTCGTGATGAGATCCGATGCACATTAGAAGGGGCTCCGTGCGGAAACGTATGGTACAATCCAATCTTTCATTGTTTACACAATTGATGTAGAGGGGTCTGGCGAGACTGGTCACTGGGATGTTGAACCTGTTGACGAGAGAGGCCAAAATAAAATTTCCTGCAGATCCGGAATCCAAGAAGGCCATAGTAGAGAAGGAGAAGGCAGAGGCAGATATCCGCACAGGCACAGTAAGACGTGGAGAAGCAGAGTAGACATCAAGGACTGTCTCACCTTTGTGCGGAGTCAGCGTACGTCTTTCCAGGCGGGGAGGACGGATAGGACAATCCTTCAGGAAGTGTTCGGTACTGGCACAGTACAGACAGAGATTCTCCATGCGGCGTCGTGTCCTCTCTTGAGGTGTCAGGCGAGACCGGTCGACCTGCATAGCCTCCACGGCGGGAGGCACAGAAACGGATTGCAGGGGACCAGAGGAGAGAGGAGCCGGGGAGAAAAAACGTCTTGTGCGAACAAAGTCCATATCCTGGCGGAGCTCCTGACGCCTTTCGGAAAAACGCATGTCAATGCGAGTGGCAAGATGGATGAGTTCATGTAGGTTAGCAGGGATTTCTCGTGCGGCCAGAACATCTTTAATGTTGCTGGATAGGCCTTTTTTAAAGGTCGCGCAGAGGGCCTCATTATTCCAGGATAATTCTGAAGCAAGAGTACGGAATTGTACGGCGTACTCGCCAACGGAAGAATTACCCTGGACCAGGTTCAACAGGGCAGTCTCAGCAGAAGAGGCTCGGGCAGGTTCCTCAAAGACACTTCGAATTTCTGAGAAGAAGGAGTGTATAGAGGCAGTGACGGGGTCATTGCGGTCCCAGAGCGGTGTGGCCCATGACAGAGCTTTTCCAGACAGAAGGCTGACTACGAAAGCCACCTTAGACCTTTCAGTAGGGAACTGGTCCGACATCATCTCCAAGTGCAGGGAACATTGGGAAAGAAAGCCACGGCAGAATTTAGAGTCCCCATCAAATTTATCCGGCAAGGATAGTCGTAGACCAGAAGCGGCCACTCGCTGCGGAGGAGGTGCAGGAGCTGGCGGAGGAGATGATTGCTGAAGCTGTGGTAGTAGCTGCTGTAGCATCACGGTCAGTTGAGACAGCTGTTGGCCTTGTTGCGCTATCTGTTGTGACTGCTGGGCGACCACCGTGGTGAGGTCGGCGACAACTGGCAGAGGAACTTCAGCGGGATCCATGGCCGGATCTACTGTCACGATGCCGGCTGGCAGGTAGTGGATCCTCTGTGCCAGAGAGGGATTGGCGTGGACCGTGCTAGTGGATCGGTTCTAAGTCACTACTGGTTTTCACCAGAGCCCGCCGCAAAGCGGGATGGTCTTGCTGCGGCGGTAGTGACCAGGTCGTATCCACTAGCAACGGCTCAACCTCTCTGACTGCTGAAGATAGGCGCGGTACAAGGGAGTAGACAGAAGCAAGGTCGGACGTAGCAGAAGGTCAGGGCAGGCAGCAAGAATCGTAGTCAGGGGCAATGGCAGGAGGTCTGGAACACAGGCTAGGAACACACAAGGAAACGCTTTCACTGGCACAATGGCAACAAGATCCGGCGAGGGAGTGAAGGGGAAGTGAGGTATAAATAGGGAGTGCACAGGTGAACACACTAATTGGAACCACTGCGCCAATCAGCGGCGCAGTGGCCCTTTAAATCGCAGAGACCCGGCGCGCGCGCGCCCTAGGGAGCGGGGCCGCGCGCGCCGGGACAGGACAGACGGAGAGCGAGTCAGGTACGGGAGCCGGGATGCGCATCGCGAGCGGGCGCTACCCGCATCGCGAATCGCATCCCGGCTGGAGACGGTATCGCAGCGCACCGGGTCAGTGGAGCTGCCCGGAGTGCTGCGGTAGCGAGAGAGAAGCGAGCGCTCCGGGGAGGAGCGGGGACCCGGAGCGCTCGGCGTAACACATAGTACGGGTTGTTGCCATTAAAAATAAAGAGCTGTTCCCAATGGAACATATAAATGTTCGCAAAAGATGGGGAATATTTAGCCCCCATTGACGTTCCCCTGGTCTGCAGGTAGTAACCACCATCGAACACGAAGTAGTTGTGTTTAAGCAAAAACTCTGTGGCGATGGTGATGAATTCCCGCAGACCAGGGGAGTATGTGCTGAACCTTTCCATGTGGGCAGACAGGGCTTCCAAGCTCTTAGACCAGGGAATGCATGGATATAAACCTATGACATCACAGGTTGCCCATGACAACTGCTCATCCCAGGTGACATTTTCCAAAATATTGATAACATGTTTAGTATCTTGTATAAAAGTGGGGGTGATTGTAGTCAGGGGTTGGAGATAGTGATCCACCCACTCCCCGAGGCGTTCACCCAGCGACCCAATGCCAGCGACAATGGGTCGAAGGGGAGGTGGAAATACCCCTTTGTGGACCTTGGGGAGTGAGTGGAACACTGGGGTGACTGGACTGTCTACAAACAGGTACTCTTCCAGTTTTTTGTTTATCGCCCCCAGGGCTACACCCTCTTCCAATATTTTCTTAAGTTCCACTTGGAACATCCTGGTGGGGTCGCTTTTTAATTTACGGTAGGTTGATGCATCTGACAACATATCTTCATTAAGTTTCTTATATAACCCAGAGTCCAAGACAATAATATTTCCACCTTTATCGGCATTACGTATCACAATAGATTTATTCTCAGATATTTCTTTTAATGCTGTGTGTTCATTTTTATTCAAATTATCATAACCATTATCAAAAGACACCTGCTCATTAAGTTTCACTAGGTCCCGTTCAACCAGCTCCTGGAATCTATCCAGCGCTTCCGGATGGGAAGCAACGGGATAGAAACCAGCTTGGATAAACATTACCGCTCGGCCAGAGCGGTAATGTTTATCCAAGCTGTCATCAATGACTACATTTTCCCTCTGCAAGCAAGTAAGTTGTAATAATACATTTTGATCCTTAAAGTTATTAACAGTAACATTAGTGCTATTAACTTCGCCGCTATTCACTTCTTGCCCCTCCATAACTGTGCCTGAAAATTCACCCTCCTCGTGATCTATTACCCCCTTATGAAAATGTCTTTTCAGAGTGAGTCCGCTTGCCAATTTATTGACATCTAATATGGTGTTAAAAAGTTCAAACTTACTTGTCGGCACAAAATTCAGTCCTATCTACGACTAAGCACCTGAGCGTGCGAAACGCGTCAGATTGTGTCCTGCCTTACAGCGTTTGAATAAAGCCATTTATAAGTTTTATCTGCAACTTCCTGAGTGCCGGACGTTTTCTTGCGTGATATATATATATATATATATATATATATATATATATATATACATATATATATTTTTTTCCCTTTCCTTTTTTCTGTGTATATGTATACATATATATATATATATATATATATATATATATATATATATATAAGGAAAATGTGAAGCAGCAGAGCCACAAAAAGGGGGCGATGATGGGTGCCAGCATACCGTTTTCCCAGGTAACAAGTCAATAGTAGATAGCAAAATGAATGAATTCCGCTGCACTCCAAAATAAGATGCAAAAAGTGATGGACTTATTAGCCTGACGGCATAGCGATGTTTCAGCTGCCCACTTGCAGCCTTTCTCAAACTCGTGGAGCTTGAGAAAGGCTACAAGTGGGCAGACGAAACGTCGCTATGCTGTCAGGCTAATAAATCCATCACTTTTTGCATCTTATTTTGGAGTGCTACGGAATTCATTCATTTTGCTATATATATATTATATATACATATAGATATATATATATATATATATATATATATATATATATATATTGCAGCATACCACAGCATTAGAATCAACGTGAATAGTTTCTTCCAGGAATCCCGAAAGCTTGTCTCTAGGGAGGAATCCCGAAAGCTTGTCTCTACAAAATGCTGTTAGTCCAATTAAAAAGGTATTACAAGATACTGCAACATTTTATGATTTGCATCTGCATCACTGGACTAATACGGCTACTCAAATTTACTATATATATATATATATATATATATATATATGTATACATATGGTTCTACAGAACCATCCCTTGAGTGAAAATCTTGGGTGAGTTCCTGCACTTTTTCTCCCCAGGACTTGACCACTGTGTATAGTGTTATAAACAAGTATATAAGGCTGGAAGAGCCACCCAAAAAAGGGGGGGGGGGGTGGAAGAGGGACTGAAGTGCTGAAAAAACTGTGTCGTGAATGTGAATACAACCCATAGTGCAAATCAACTGTGAGAAGGAAAAGGAAAGTGAGCAAAATGTGTGGGTGGAAAGAGAGTACCAGGGCTAGTAATGACCAAAACATTAAAAGAACAAATAAACCAATTTCAATAACTTGGGAAAATATGGGATTTTCCTGTGAATAAGAGTTCCTCATTGAGACTCCTCGGTGCTTCTGATTTCAATTCATATATCCATTTGGATTCGCAATGAAGTAGTTTATTGGTCATAGGCCCACCTCTAGAGTCCATCATAATTCTCTTCAATCCTACAACTTTTAGACTGGCCACACATCCCGAATGGTATTGATGAAAATGTGAAGCAACTTATGTAAGGGCTTTATCCAGGGTGACATCTCTCCTGGCTAGTCCAATAGTAGATAAATGCTTTTGTATGCGTTTTTGCAGTAGCTGGCTGGTTTGTCCGACATAAATTTTGTGGCATGGACAGATCAATGCATAAACCACATTGCTGGTCTAACAGTTAATGAATTCCCTGATCCAGTACTGTTGGCCATTACTGGGATGAGTGAAAGTCTTTGTGGCTGTCATATGTTGGAAGATGTTGCAATCGCTACATGCATATGAACCTTGGTACCTGACTCCTCTTCCTATATTGACAGTTGGTCTTTGGAAGTGACTGTATGTTAAGATATCACTTAGATTGGGTGCTCTCCAGGACACTACCAATGGTCTTTCAGGAATGATTCCACAAATTCTGCTATCAGACATAAGGATGTTCCAGTGGTTCTCAAAAATAGACTTCATCTGATTCCACTGGTTGTGGTATGTTGAAATTATGCAAAGTTTATCGTCAGATGTCTTCACCGCAGGCATGAGCCATGTCTCCCTATTTGATCCAGCTTCTCCAGGAGAGAGAGCGTCTGGCCTCCTCCAGTGTTTGTCATGGTGTCCCTATTACAGGGCACCTTTTAGTGTTTTTATCCTATTTTGTGTATGTGAAGGCAATTTAATAAACATTACTTTACTCATGATTCATTATATTTCTTTTGGGTGTGCATATATATAATACAGATGTGGCCTGTCCTTTCTTAGGTTGTATAATTTGTTATGCCCACTGTGTGCACCCCAATTTTGGTATGGGTGGTAGCTTGGGGGGTGTAGGGTGAATAGGGTGTAGCTGTGCGATGATGAAAGGGTGTTGCATTAACCCTTAACTGTCGTGACGCCAGGGTGCGGGTTCCTCCTCATATATATATCCTACCGCCACCCGTCCCAGGAACGATAGGGAGGAATTGAAGGATTGTCCACAACCAGGATTGTAGTAAACTGGAATTAACTTTACTGCAGATTTTATGCAGAATGAAATCAGTAAACTGTCTATACACAGGACCGGTACTTAGGCTCCTCACAGGTTGGTTGGGACCTTGTAGGGAATAAGCTTTGAGGCTTGTTTTATGCTGTTCCACTGAATTTAGGGGTTTGATTTAGGTTCAGTAGTCACGTAGGGTTTTAGGAGAGAGTTGGATAAACTCACGGTTAGCAAGATGCTGAAGAGATAGGCTTCAGGCCTAGATTTGTCTTGTAGGTATTCACAGAGCTGTGTTCTCTCTGTTAGTCCGGAACCCAAGAGAGATATGATTGGAAACAGTGCCCTTATATGGCAAGGGGGCAGGCTCAAATCTTATTGGATCCCCAAACCTGTCAGTCCTATTACAAAGGATTGTGGTACATCAGGTAGCACAATGACGTGACCTGGAAGGTCCTTAACCTTAGCATAACACATTTAATGTAGATCACATGACCTAAGGTCCTGGAAGTAACCTTTATAAAATAAAATATATACAATATACACATTAAATGAAAGAAGGAAGAGTCGACTAGGGGTTATCCCTTTAAGAGACTCCTATCAGGAAGGAAGGAACTCTGACTATGAGGACTTACGACACAAGGTACAGTACCATGTCCAGTACCAGGACACCACATATGCATTTAGCGGAGCCCCTCCCCACCATTATAGTTTAAGTACAAAAGAGTTGTGCATGGCAACCTGTACCAAGTAGACAGCAATTTTTTTGTACCATATCCATGTTTTCTGCATGTCGTTGTATGGCTTGAGGACTTGATCACAGACATCAGCTCCCCCCATATACCGATTGTAGTTCAGAATACAATCGGGCTTAAGGACTGTTTTTGTGGTACCTCTCACAGGGACAAGTGAGCTGCCGTTACCATGAATTGTGGTCAGCATAAAGACATCCCTCTTATCCTTATACCTGACCAGCAACAGGTTTTCATGGGTAAGGGCTCAGGCCCTTGGGCATAGGTGTCTGGATCAAATTTAGAGGGAGGCCTCTCTGGTTCTTCTGCACGGTCCCACAAGCGGACGTGGATCTGGCGGCAAAGGATGTGAACAGAGGGATGCTGGTATAAAACTTATCCACGTAAAGGTGGTAACCTTTATCCAGCAATGGGTGCAAAGGTCCCAAATGATTTTCCTGCTAACTCCCAGAGTGGGGGGACATTCTGGGGGTTCAATACGGGAATCTCGTCCCTCCTATACTTTAAACGTGTAAGTATATCCGGAGGTACCCTCACAATGTTTGTAGACTTTCACGCCCTACCGTGCCCACTTGGAGGGAATATACTGGTGGTAGATGAGTCTCCCCTTAAAACTGATAAGAGACTCATCTACCGAGAGCTCCCTGAGAGGTATGTAGGCCTCCAAAAATTTGGCCCCAAAGTGATCTATGAACGGCCTCACTTAGTAAAGTCGGTTATAAGCTGGGAAGTGTGTATGAGTGTGTGCTTGGGTGCAAACTAAATAACGGTGTGTGATTATAAGTCACACACTGTTATATTATACCATTAAAAAAACGCTGCAACCAAACAAAAAAATAAAAAGTGTGTCAAATTGCTGCACCCTGATCCCCTAATAGGGCCCTGGTCAAGCAAAAAAAAATAAAAATGGGAAGCGGACACTTGAGAACCTACTAGGGGTCGGGGGGGATTTTTTAAAAACGTAAAAAAAAAATGTTTTAACTCTTTCACCTACCTTTCTCTCACTTTAGCTGTCCCTGCACTAAGGGTGGCAGGAGGCCACTTTCTCTGCCCTGAGAGGCACAGATCTTGGCAGAGGAGGGTCCCTGGCTTCTTCTCTCAGCTCTGCCTGCTGACTGAGATCGGTAGGCGAGCAAAGCTGACAGAAGGGGACATTAACCCCTCCCTGGCTTTACAATGGACAACTGGTCACGCAAAAAACAAGCCCTCATACTAGTCTGTGGAAGAAAATATAAAAGAGTTATGATTTTTTGAAGGCAAGTAGGAAAAAACAAGTCGTTAAGGCCCAAATGGGCTGAGTCCTTAAGGGGTTAAGTACCAGGGATGCAGAGCGTACCTGTTCGTTCTGTGTCCCTAAGTGGTTAATGAACAGGTGGCTGCAAAGATGCTCATAGAATTACAGGAAATGCCAAAGCAACAAGATTCTTTTGATAATCTATATATATAAAACTCAATGGGGGAGATTTATCAAACGATTTAGACTGTTTTTTCCTGTCTAAATTTGTCGCACAGAAAGTCGCAGTCTAAATATGTGCGACTTTACTGCGACTTTTGCTCTAGAGAATTTTTAGAACATGATGCATGCAAGTCTATTTTAGACGGAAATGCATTGGAAAATGCATTGGTGCTGAATTTATCAAGTGCGACTTTTGTGCGACAAGTCGCATCTGCCCAAAATACGCTGAAATGTCAGACCATGTTGGAGCAGGTCTAAATGCAGTTTAAGCTGTAGACCCTGAAGTCTGAGCACAGAATTTATCAAGGGCTGTGAGACCTTTGATAAATTAGGAGCACAATAGACAGGAGATTACCACATACGCTGGTGTATAAGCATACCCAGAATAGACTAGATTAGTAAATGACCCCAACGTGTGTGTGTATGTGTATGTATATTCCACAAAACTTCAACATGGCTTAAGATATTAACATGAAACTTGACACACACGTTGCTTATATGTCAACAACAAACATAGGATAGGTGATTTAACCCTTACTCACCCCCATTTGCCAGGGACGGGGTTTATGTTTAAAGTCCTATACAAGTCAATGGGAAATATATGTTACTGCATAACTTCCAAACGGCTGGAGATATTTCGATAATACTTGGTCACATGTTACTTATATGTCCACTTAAAATATAGGATAGTTAATTTAACCCTTAACTACCCCCATTTGTGAGGGTTGGGGTTTTTGTTTAAAGTCCCATGCAAATCAATGGGAAATGTATGTTCTCACATAACTTCTGTACGGCTGGAGATATTTCAATACCTGGTACACATATTATGGGACGGGATAGGAGGACGGGATGGGAGGTCGAGATAGGAGGTCAAGATAGGAGGACGGGATGGAGGGGATAGGAGGTCGAGTTAGGAGGTCAGGATATGAGGACGGGATATGAGGTGGAGAGAGGAGGACGGGATAGGAGATCGAGATAGGAGGTCGAGATAGGAGGTCAGGATAGGAGGTCGGGATAGGAGGATGGGATAGGAGGTCGGGATAGAAGGACGGAATAGGAGGTGGGCATAAGAGGTCAGCATAGGAGGACGGGATAGGGGGACAGGATAGGAGGACAGCATAGGAGGTTGAGATAGGAGGATGGGATAGGAGGATGGGATAGGAGGTTGTAATAGGAGGATGGGATAGGAGGTCAGGATAGGAGGTTGAGTTAGGAGGACGGTATAGGAGGACGGTATAGGAGGTCGGGATAGGAGGACGGGATAGGAGATAGGGATAGGAAGTCAAGATAGGAGGTCGAGATAGGAGGATGGGATAGGAGGACGAGATAGGAGGACTGGATAGGAGGAGTGGATAGGAGGTCGGGATAGGAGGTAGAGGCATGAGGACAGGATATGAGGACGGGATATGGGGTTGGGATATGACAGCAATATATGGGGTTTGGAATTTGAAGTCAAAAGCTTCCTCCTTTGTCGATTTTCCTCCCCAACAAGGATTAGGAAGGAAAAACCGGGCAACGCCGGGTACTCAGCTAGTACCTAAATAAAAGTTTTCTTACACATAATCCCTCTTTTTATCCTTTTAACTCCAGATGCGACAGTATGGATTTATTCCAGCAACAGGTTGAGAAGGAATTGAAGGAATTGTGCTCCTAAATTCTTAAAGGGGTTCTCCGGTGCTTACACATCTTTTCCTCTATCCAAAGGATAGGGGATAAGATGCCTGAACGCGGGAGTCCCGCCGCTGGGGACCCCCGGGATCATGCACGCGGCACCCCGTTTGTAATCAGTCCCCGGAGCGTGTTCGCTCCGGGACTGATTACAGGCGACCACCGGGCCGGCGGCGTGTGACGTCACGCCTCCGCCCCCGTGTGACGTCACGCTCCGCCCCTCAATGCAAGCCTACGGGAGGGGGCGCGATAGCTGTCACGCCCCCTCCCGTAGGCTTGCATTGAGGGGCGGAGTGTGATGTCACACGGGGGCGGAGGCGTGACGTCACACGCCGCCAGCCCGGTGGTCGCCTGTAATCAGTCCCGGAGCGAACACGCTCCGGGGACTGATTACAAACGGGGTGCCGCGTGCATGATCCCGGGGGTCCCCAGCGGCGGGACTCCCGCGTTCAGGCATCTTATCCCCTATCCTTTGGATAGGGGAAAAGATGTGTAAGCACCGGAGAACCCCTTTAAAGGAGAATACAGTCTAACTAAGAGCCAGAGGGAAGCAATACGAGAACTGAATGAAAATGAATCAATTATAATTTGGCAATGATGGAGTCAACCTTGGAATTATGACAGAGAAACAATCTGAGTATTTATTGTCACACTACCCGAAATGTCCTATCTTCCATGCATTAACGAAGCTGCATAAAAATGTATTCCCTCCTCCTTTAAAACCGACAGTAGCAGGCGCAGATTCTCTCCTGAAGAGACTTGGATCATGGCTGCATGGTCTGCTACAACCATTAGTTTCTAGAACTGTGGGATTTATGGACACTAAGTCACTATTACAAGCAATGAAATTACTGAAGTGGATGGAGGGACAAAAGTTGATGTCATGTAACATTGTAGCCCTCTACACGTGCATTCTGCACAACTATGCTATTTCCACTATTGCCCATCACCTGGATAAATATAGTACTTACAGTGATGATTTGAAGGAGTACATATTACAAGTATTACATTTTTTATTACAAAACAACTTTTTTTGTTTTGATATTGAATATTATTTTCAGATTACTGGCTGCCCCATGGGGTCCAAGTTTTCCCCATCGCTGGCAAATTTGTACATGGCATACTGGGAGGAGGTCATCTTATGCTCACCAGCCATTTTTCCATCTCATTGGCTGGTATGGGCGCTATATAAATGACCTCCTCCTAGTATGGAGGGGCAGCCAGTCTCAGGGTCAAGAATTTATTTCATTTCTTAATACTAATGATTTTTCTTTATCATTTACTATGACCGTCAATGATAATACCACAGATTTTTTGGATGTTACCTTATAGTAACATAGTTCATAAGGTTGAAAAAAGACCAGAGTCCATCAAGTTCAACCTATATCCCTAATGAGTCCCTACTGAGTTTATCTAGAGATAAAGATTCCTTCCCGACTCCAAATATGGCAGTCAGAATAAATCCCTGGATCAACGTTCTGTCCCTATAAATCTAATATACATAACCAGCAATGTTCTTACTCTCCAAAAATGCATCCAAACCCCTTTTAAATTCTTTTACAGAGTTCACCATGACCACCTCCTCCGGGAGAAAATTCCACAGTCTCACTGCTCTTACAGTAAAGAACCCCGTCTGTGCTGGTGTAGAAACCTTCTTTCTTCTACACGTAGAGGATGCCCCCTTGTTATAGTCCTGGGTATAAATAGATCATGGGAAAGATCTCTGTACTGTCCCCTGATATATTTATACATAGTTATTATGTACATTATTATACATAGTTATTATTATTAGTATACATATTATTGGGGTGTGTGGAGAGTAACAGCGTAAATACTAAATTATATTGTAAGGAATGTGCAGGGAACAGCTTGCTCCATGCCAGAGGCTGTCACCCTGATCACGTGGTTCAGAATATACCAATTGGTGAATTTGCCAGAAGGGCATGTTCGGATGATGAATCTTATAAAATGACACGCAGAGATATTAGGAAAAGAATAAACAATAGGGGCTACAATTCGCATTTGATAGGAAGAGCTGAGGGTATTGTGAATTCTAAGCCTGAGGGCTATTATCTTAAATCTAAAGCAGATAATGCAAATAATGAACAATATATTCCCACTTTCTCCACGCCATACTCCAGACAGTTCGATAACATACATGGTATAATTTACAAACATTTACCCCTTTTGAGAACAGATGAATCTATGGCTCAGATACTAGACAATGATATTAGGATTATTCCCCGTAAAGCACGTTCACTATGTGGCTATCCAGTAGAGTGAATTACAAGTGCGAATGTCCCAGGTGTGGGACTTGTAGATACATGAATAATTCCACTATGTTCAGTTCATGCAAAACTGGACAACAATACAACATTAAAACCTTGATAAATTGCCAGTCTTCACATGTAATATACACTATAATCTGCACAGAGTGCAACTTACAATATGTAGGTTGCACTACTAGAAAATTGAACACCAGAATTCAGGAACATATGTATTTATCTAACACTGTGTAAGGCACAGCCTGATCATTATCAGGTTTCTCTAAACACGTTATGGATATACATTCAGGGTTGTCACGATTCGGCTTCCAGGTAGTGGATCCTCTGTGTCAGCGAGGGATTGGCGTGGACCGTGCTAGTGGACCGGTTCTAAGAGGCTACTGGTATTCACCAGAGCCCGCCGCAAAGCGGGATGGTCTTGCTGCGGCAGTAGCAACCAGGTCGTATCCACTAGCAACGGCTCTACCTCGCTGACTGCTGAGAAGGCGTGGGACAGAAGGACTAGGCAGAGGCAAGGTCAGACGTAGCAGAAGGTCGGGGGCAGGCGGCAAGGTTCGTAGTCAGGATGGGTAGCAGAAGTTCAGGTACACAGGCTTTGGACACACTAAACGCTTTCACTGGCACAAGGCAACAAGATCCGGCAAGGGAGTGCATGGGAGGAGGTCAGATATAGTCTGGAGCAGGTGGAAGCCAATTAAGCTAATTGGGCCAGGCATCAATCAATGGTGCACTGGCCCTTTAAGTCTCAGAGAGCTGGCGCGCGCGCGCCCTAGAGAGCGGAGCCGCGCGCGCCAGCACATGACAGCAGGGGACCGGGACGGGTAAGTGACCTGGGATGCGATTCGCGAGCGGGCGCGTCCCGCTGTGCGAATCGCATCCCCAACGGCCATGACAGTGCAGCGCTCCCGGTCAGCGGGACTGACCGGGGCGCTGCAGGGAGAAAGACGCCGTGAGCGCTCCGGGGAGGAGCGGGGACCCGGAGCGCTAGGCGTAACAAGGGTCTTTGCCGTGGTTCAGTAAATCTGGCATAGAGAAGGTACACTCACCCCGAAGAGGAGGGATTTGGGGCACGCAAGTATATACTGTAAACGTGAAGCATTTTGGATACTCAACCTTGAAAGCAGATGTCCTTCTGGTCTCAATCATAGAAATTATCTGTCCTATATCTACTATGACATATAGTGTTTTTGTTCTTTCATGTCACTTACCATAAAACTTGAATCTTTTATAGATTGTAATAGCGGTTGTTCCTCCACACAGCCTTTTGGGTACATCTATCATTTATACTTGGATATTATTGTTTTTGCAAATATGTATAATTTTTACACATGTACTGTTGTTGATTATTGGACTTGTCTGGTGTTTATCTTCCCCCCATATCACTTTAGGGGCGTGTATCCCCGATCGCGTGTCACATGTCTAGTGCTGGTATATTTAAACCGGGTTTTGTGTCAGTATGAGGTGCCATGAGTAAGACTTGTTGACAAGTCGAAACGCGTTGGCGTTTCGTTTGTGCTTTTACCTTTTGTTGGTTTTTCTATTCCCTTCCACCTGAATGTTTTTTTTAGCATTTTTCTTTAAAGTTTGGATTTTATTCATTCTACTGGGAGATGGATATCCGCTTTTTCCTTGGAGTTGCCACACCTGGAGACCCAGCTCTAGTGTTTTCCTCCGTGCTTCCTACACGAGACATATGCTGCTGCCAAAGTAATTGATCTACTAAAGAGGGGTGAGCTGTTTTTTTTCCCTATTTCTACTGTATGATTTCAATGAGCCGACCGGAGTATACTACTGTTTTTTGTCCGGTCAGGAAACCGTATACGGGGCAAAAATGAGCCGACCGGAGTCAGCATTTGACTCCGGGCGGCTCATTGAAATGCATTACATATGGGGCGGGTCTGGCTGGGATATGGGAGCGAGAACCGGGCGCGAAAACTGTCCGGTTATGGTCCCGTATTGCTAAAAACATGGTGTGAACCGAATATCATTTAGACTGGGGAGACAGCCAGTAACAGTGGTGCTTGCCCACCCTGGTAATGTCAGGCTGTTGCTGCTCGGTTGGCATCTGGCTGAGAATGAACAGACAGGGAACCCTATGCGGTTTTTATCTATTTATTCATTTTAGATTAAAAAACGATGCATATGGTTCCCTGTCTTTTCATTTTCAGCCAGATGCAAACTAAGCAGAAACCCCCTGACAATACCAGCGTGGGTGAGGACCATTGTTCCTGGCCCACCCAAGCCCAAATAATGCCAGCCTGTTACCGCTTATGCCCCGGAGTGCCATTTTTGACACTTCGGGCCTGTTGAACAGCTCTTCCCGAAGCCCCTATGAATGTGGGTTCCGGGGTAATATTTGGGGCTTAGCGCTAGCTGTTTTTGGAGCTTATGCTAAGCCCCGGCTTAGTAATGGGTTCCTTCTATAAGACTGCTTTCACTACTAAGCCTGAAAATTAAATATAAAAACCCACAACACTTTTAAAATAATAAAAAATATTTTATTACTAAAAACACTCCCTCACAAGCCCTCGTTAGCTATTTCATTAAAAAAAGAAAAAACGCTGGCCATTGATGGCGTCCAATGAATCTGATTTAGTCCTTCACATACACTGATCTGAAATGAGAAGAAAAAAATATGAAAAATGGGTAAATACATTTTTAGTAGTGTTGGGTGCAAATACCGTATTTATCGGCGTATAACACGCACTTTTTAGGCTAAAATTTTTAGCCTAAAGTCTATGTGCGTGTTATACGCCGATACCGCCCCAGGAAAGGCAGGGGGAGAGAGGCTGTCGCTGCCCGCTTCTCTCCCCCTGCCTTTCCTGGGGTCTAGAGCCCTGCTGCCGGCCCTTCTCACCCCCTGGCTATCGGCGCCGCTGCCCGTTCTGTCCCCCTGACTATCGGTACCGGCGCCGATAGCCAGGGGGAGAGAAGGGGCAGCGGCACCCATTGCCGGCGCCGCTGCCCCGTTGCCTCCCCCCATCCCCGGTGGCATAATTACCTGGGTCGGGTCCGCGCTGCTGCAGGCCTCCGGCGTGCGTCCCCTTCGTCGTTGCTATGCGCGGCGCATGACGTCAGTGCCCCTGGCTGTCGGCGCCGCTTCTCTCCCCCTGGCTATCGGCGCCGGCAATGGGGCGCCGGTACCGATAGTCAGGGGGACAGAACGGGCAGCGGCGCCGATAGCCAGGGGGAGAGAAGGGCCGGCAGCACGGCTCTAGACCCCAGGAAAGGCAGGGGGAGAGAAGCGGGCAGCGACGGCCTCTCTCCCCCTGCCTTTCCTGGGGATGTATTGGGGTATACACGCGCACACACGCACCCTCATTTTACCATGGATATTTGGGTAAAAAACTTTTTTTACCCAAATATCCTTGGTAAAATGAGGGTGTGTGTTATAGGCCGGTGCGTGGTATACCCCGATAAATACGGTATTCGCATTTTGAATTTTTATTGCAAAGTCATGAATATTGCGAATATATTCGCTATATATTCGAAATTAGGAATATTCACTTTTTTCCGCATATTCGCATATGGGAATATTGGTATATACATATATTTGCATATGTGAATATTTGCATATTCCTTCTTTTCACTTGTGTGCCAATTAGAATGATGCAAATACACTTGTCAGAGGTTATCAACAACATCCCTAGAAACCAATAGTAAAGTTGCCCACCCCCTCACTATTTCTTCCTCGAATATGCAGATATTCACATATGCGAATATAACGAATGCGTGAAATTCGCGAATATTGGACAAATATTCGTCTATATATTCACGAAATATCGTGAATTCGAATATGGCCAATGCCGCTCATCACTAATTTTTAGCATAATGCAATATCTTTCCAAACAGGGAGCCTCCAATTTTTGCAAAAGTACAACTCTCAGCATGCCCAGACAGCCTTTGGCTGTCCAGGCATGCTGGGAATTGTAGCACAGCAACAGCTGGAGTCTCGCTTTCTGGAAAGACACTGCCAGAAGGGTCTGTTCACATAATACAAAAACGTAAAATGTAAACAGAGCCTTACATTTACCACCCCTGGCTCCTGGGTGTAGCCCCACCCCTAGTGACATAATCAATATGCCTTATAGGGGTAATTGTGGGTATGTTTTCACATTTAATTCAATTTCTAAAAAAATAATAATAATAATAATTGGTTCTACCAGTTTATTTTTATTATTTTTTGGTGGGGGGTGGGGGGGCCTAGAATACCCCATCTGTGCTGCTGTTGGGACTAAGGGAAAAATTACGGCCTCCAGCCTTCAAATCGAATCCTCAGTAGTGCAGTGCCAGGCCAATCATGCTGTACAATCCATTGTATAGACTTAGCATTGTATAGTTAATGCAATCAAGTTGTTTAAATTATCTAAATGTCCCTCCCCTAACAATTAACATCTTTTCCTATTTTACAAATAATAAATAAATAGTAAACATATTTGGTCCAAACTATTAAGATAATTAAGATATATTGTTTATGATCCTGCACAGGGAACTACATAAACGTAAAAAAAAAAAAAAATGATAATAATATATATTATAAACAATAATTAATTAAAAGTGATCAAAATGTCCAATCTAAACAAAAATGATACTGATAAAAACTACAGATCATCGCCCAAAAATGAGCCTCGATACACATACAGAAACATAAGAACATTATAGTGGTCAGAATAGAGCAATTTTAAGCAAACTGTTTTTGTTAAAAAATAAAATAAAAATTCTACCTCTTTTGAAAGCAGTACAATAATAGAAAAAGCTATATAAACTAGGAATCATTTTAATTATTTTTACACACAGAATAAAGAGGACGTGTAATTTTTACCTTTGAATGCGCTTTATAAAAACAAAAGCCACCCCAAAGGTTTCCTTATTAAAGGAGTAGTCCAGTCCTGAAAAACATATCCTCTATGCTAAAGAGAGGGGATAAGTTTCAGATCGCAGAGAATCCGACTGCTGGGGCCCCCCATGGTCTCCTGTATGACCACCGCATGAAGTGGAGGCCAACACGCCCCCTCAGTACAACTCTATTGCAGAGCTGGCTATGGCAGAGCTGGAGATTGCCGAGGGGGCGCATCAGCTGCTGCTTCGTGCTGTGGTCAACACGCCCCCTTCCCACAGGCTGCCGGGGCCCCGTACAGGAGATCGCGGGGGGGCCCAGCGGTCTGACCCCCCGCGATCTAAAACTTATCCCCTATCCTTAGGATAGAGGATAAGTTTTTCAGGACTGGACTATTCCTTTAATTTTCCTACACAAATGATTATTTTTTGTTTCGCTGTACATTTTATGGTAGAATTGTCATTACAAAGTACAATTGGTCTCACAAAAAACAATCCCAAATATGTTTTTTTTTGCCTTTGTCCTCAAGGCCAAAAGGGTCTGTGTCCTTTAGGGGTTACTTAAAGGTAAATATAAAAAAAAAAAATTTTGAGTATTAGTGGAGGGGAGATTTAAAAAAAAATATTTTTAACAACAATTTCTTTCACTTATTTTACTTAAACTATTTAAGTCCCTATAGGAGACTTCTATAAGCAATCATTAAAAGGATACTCCAGTGGAAAACTATTATTATTTTTTTCATATCAACTGGCTTCAAATTTGTGAATTACTTCTATTAAGAAATCTTAATCCTTCTAGTACTTATCAGCTGCTGTATACTACAGAGGAAGTTAAGTTGTTCTTTTCTGTCTGATCATAGTGCTCCCTGCTGACACCTCTGTCCGTGTCAGGAACTGTCCAGAGTAGGAGCAAATCCCCATAGCAAACCTTTTCCTTCTCCGGACAGTTCCTGACACGGACAGAGGTTGCTGATCGAAGGGATGACAGGTGTCGCGGCTGTCAGAAACCTCTTAAATGCTGTGAGCATAGCATTTAAGAAGGTAATGACAGACATTAGCAATCATGAATCAGGGACTGTTCAGTACGGAGAGGTTTTCTATGGGGATTTGCTCCTACTCTGGACAGTTCCTAAATGGACAGAGGTGTCAGCACAGAGCACTGTAGCCAGACAGAAAGGAAATTAAAAAAGAAAAGATTTCCAGTGGAGCATATAGCAGCTGATAAGTACTGGAAGGATTAAGATTTTTTAATAGAAGTAATTTACAAATCTGTTTAACTTTCTGCCACCAGTTGATTTAAAATTTTTCTAGTGGAGTACCCCTTTAAGTATTGCAGCTCGTACACATTTAAAGGGGTACTCCGGCACTTAGACATCTTATCCCCTATCCAAAGGATAGGGGATAAGATGCCTGATCGCTGGGGTCCCTCCGCTGGGGACCCCCGTGATCTTGCACGCAAGCACCCCAGTTAAAATCAGTCCCCGGAGCATGTTCGCTCTGGGTCTGATTACCGGCGACCACGGGGCAGGCAGTGTGTGACGTCACCCCTCCACCCCGTGTGATGTCAAGCCCCGCCCCTCAATGCAAGCCTATGGGAGGGGGCGTTACAGCTGGAGTACCCCTTTAAATGAATAGGGTTGAGTACATCCCGTGGACAAACAGAAACGTTGTTTGTTTTTTATTTTATTAAAAAAAATTTGTGGGGGGTTATGGACAAAATCTTAAATCTAGTCCTGTATACCTACTTTAGAAAGTCAATTTAAAATATTTACTGTATATTTTAGTTCTATATCCCAATAGATTCATTATAATATCTGTTTTCCCTATATATTTTTGGATATCTAGGTTATTTCGCGTAATGAATTAATGTTGGAGGAAACTCGAAACACCATTACAGTGCCTGCATCTTTCATGCTGCGGATGTTAGCTTCTCTTAACCATATCAGAGCAGGTAAGCTCTACTTTGTATTAACCCCTTACTATCAGTGATGTTTGATTATATTTTTCCCTCACTTTTGCTTTTCACTTTCCAGAAATCATTTTTCAATTGTTTCATTATTTTCAATGAAATGAGAAATAAAGATAACTCAAATATTAATAATAAACAAGAGATAGACGCAGCTGTCAGCTATGAAGAGTAAATCGTTGACGTTTAGGAACAAGGATAATATAATCAGGAAAAGCATCCCTGTTAAAGGTTTTTTTTTCCATTTCGCCATAGATTTTTGGGTAAAATAACTGAGGTCATTACAAAGTAGAATTGGTGGCGCAAAAAATAAGCATAATCATATGGATTTTTAGGTGCAAAATTGAAAGAGTTATGATTTTTTAATGGAGGTAAGGAGGAAAAAACCAAAGTGCAAAAATGGAAAAAACCCTGGTCCTTAACCTGTTCAGGATTCAGGGCGTATGCATATGCCCTGCATTCCGAGTCCTTAAGGACGTAGGGCGTATGGATACACCCGTGGGAATTACGGTCCCTGCCGCTAGCCTGTTGGGGACCGGACCGGGATGCCGGCTGAAATCATTCAGCAGCCATCCCGGCACATCGCAGAGGGGGGTCCTGCGACCTCCCATGTCGGCAATCACAGGAAATCGCATGTCAATTCAGGTCTCTGAATTTCTGGGCTGATCGGGTCTCTGGTGACCCGATCGCTCGGAAAATAGGGATGATCGGAGCTGTGAGTGACAGCCCCGATCATCCTGAGGGATAGGAGCAATGTTGCAGTGCTGCGATCTCCTCCTATCCCCTGTCATTAGTCAGCAATGAATGCTGACCAATGGCAGGGGTTGCCATGGAAACCCCTCGCTCTGCCCACCCCTGGATGTCGGGCGGAACAGGGGAAGAAGATGGCAGCCGGTACCTGACGAGAAGATGCCGTAGGGACCGCCGATCATCGGTGACAGCAGCGGAGATCAGCGGCGCAGGTAGGGAAGCAACGGTGGGGGGGGCAAAGGAAGGTGGCAGTAAAGTGATATTTACTGCTGCCCTTCTAGTGGTTGCCAAACTGCAACTCCCAGCATGCCCATACAGCAAAAGGCGGCCCAGGCATGCTGGGAGTTGTAGTTCTGTAACTTCTTTCCCTTCAGATTTTGCACTTTTCATGAAAATTTTGAAAATTGCTGCTATACTTTGAAGCCCTCAAATTTTTTCAAAAAGTAAAAATATGTCAATATTCAATAGTAGAAAGAAAGAAGTGGGCCAGTTGAAGCATATCTTGCGAAACGGCACCGTAGCCCCGAACGAACATCCCCTTGTTGTTTGTCCACCCGTGTCTTGCACAGTTTATACCCTTCATGGATCAATAAAGAAGCTTGAAGTTTACGTAATTGGTGAGTTGCCCTGGTTTCTTATTCTCTTCTTTACGGATTAGTAAAAATATGTCAATTTTATGATGCCAACATAAAGTAGACATATTGTATTTGTGAATCAATATAACATTTATTTGGAATATCCATTTTCCTTACAAGCAAAGAGTTTCAAAGTTAGAAAAATGCAACATTTTCAAAATTTTTATGAAATTTGGGGATTTTTCACCAAGAAAGGATGCAAGTAACGATGAAAATTTACCACTAAAATAAAGTAGAATATGTCACGAAAAAACAATCTCGGAATCAGAATAATCGGTAAAAGCATCCCAGAGTTATTAATACATAAAGTGACGGCGGTCAGAATTGCAAAAAAGGGTTCAGTCCTTAAGCCATTAAGGACACATGACGTTCTCATACGTCTCCATTTCCAAGTCCTTAAGGACACATGACGTATGAGAACGTCATGTGCTTTCCAGGCCCCTCGCAGCCATCTGGAGCGGAGCCGGTGCCCGATGCCTGCTGAAATCGTTCAGCAGGCATTGGGGCATATCGCCCAGGGGGGTCATGATGACCCCCCATGTCGGCGATGGCCTCAGATCGCTGGACAATTACTGGCTGATCAGGGCCGTCAGAGACGGCCCCAAACAGCCATAGCCAGCAGGGGTGAGGTGGCACTGGTGCCACCTCACGATCGCCCTGATTCGTCGGCCGGTTTACCTGCTGACCAATCAGGGCACCTGCTGCGGGTGTCACTCCCGCAACCCGCTCCACCCCTCTTCCGGAGGACGTGAGCGCGTGCGGGTTATGCAACAGCAGGAGGCAGACCACCACAACTCCCAGCATTCCCTTATGGGAATCAGCGGCAGCGGCGAGGCACTGACCTGCAGCGTGGATCAGGAGTTGGGTGAGTGACAGCCTCCTGCTGTTGCTTAGCAACAGCTCCCAGCATGCAAAAAGGGCATGCTGGGAGTTGTAGTGGTGCATCTGCTGGTTGCATAACTACAACTCCCAGCATGCCCGTTAGCTGTCGGTGACTGCTGAGAGTTGTAGTTTTGCAACAGCTGAAGGCACAATGGTTGTTAAACTCAGAGTCTTTTTTTACCTAACTCAGTGTTTCACGACCGGTGTGCCTCCAGCTGTTGCAAACTACAACTCTCAGCAGTCACCGTACATGCTGGGAGTTGTAGTTTTGCAACAGCTAGAGGCACACTGGTTGTGAAACACTGAGTTAGGTCACAAACTCAGTGATACATAACCAGTGTGCCTACAGCTGTTGCAAAACTAAAACTCTCAGCATGTACAGTCTGTCAGCGCATGCTGGGAGTTGTAGTTTTGCAACAGCTGGTTGTCCCCCCCCCCCCCCCAATGTGAACGTACAGGGTACACTCACATGGGCGGAGGTTTACAGTAAGTATCCGGCTGCAAGTTTGAGCTGCGGCAAATTTTCTGCCGCAGCTCAAACTGCCAGCGAGAAACTACTGTGAACCCCCGCCCGTGTGACTGTACCCTAAAAACACTACACTAACACAAAATAAAATAAAAACTAAAACACACTACATATACACATACCCCTACACAGCCCCCCTCCCCAATCCCCAATAAAAATGACAAAGGTCTGGTACGCCACTGTCTCCAAAACGGAGCCTCCAGCTGTGACAAAACAACAACTCCCAGTATTGTCAGACAGCCGTTGACTGTCTAGGCATGCTGGGAGTTTTGCAACAGCTGGAGGCACCCTGTTTGGGAATCACTGGCGTAGAATTCCCCTATGTCCACCCCTATGCAAATCCCTAATTTAGGCCTCAAATGCGCATGGCTCTCTCACTTTGGAGCCCTGTCGTATTTCAAGGCAACAGTTTAGGGTCACATATGGGGTATCGCCGTACTCGGGAGAAATTGTGTTACAAATTTTTGCGGGGTATTTTCTGCTTTTAACCTTTTAAAAAAATTTAAATATTTGGGAAAACAAGCATTTTAGGTAAAAAAAAAATGTTTTTTTTTACATATGCAAAAGTCGTGAAACACCTGTGGGGTATAAAGGTTCACTTAACCCCTTGTTACGTTCCCCGAAGGGTCTAGTTTCCAAAATGGTATGCCATGTTTTTTTTTTTTTTTTGCTGTCCTGGCACCATAGTGGCTTCCTAAATGCGGCATGCCCCCAGAGCAAAATTTGCTTCCAAAAAGCCAAATGTGACTACTCCTCTTCTGAGACCTGTAGTGTGCCAGCAGAGCACTTTTCACCCCCATATGGGGTGTTTTCTGAATCGGGAGAAATTGGGCTTCAAATTTTGAGGGGTATTTTCGGCTATTACCCTTTTTAAAAATGTAAAATTTTTGGGAAAACAAGCATTTTAGGTAAAAATTATTTATTTATTTTTACATTTGCAAAAGTCATGAAACACCTGTGGGGTATTAAGGCTCACTTTATCCCATGTTACGTTCCCCGAGGGGTCTAGTTTCCAAAATGGTATGCCATGTGTTTTTTTTTTTTTTTTGCTGTTCTGGCACCATAGGGGCTTCCTAAATGCAACATGCCCCCCAAAAACCATTTCAGAAAAATGTACTCTCCAAAATCCCCTTGTCGCTCCTTCCCTTCTGAGCCCTCTACTGCGCCCGCCGAACACTTTACATAGACATATGAGGTATGTGCTTACTCGAGAGAAATTGGGCTACAAATACAAGTAAAAATTTTCTCCTTTTACCACTTGCAAAAATTCAAAAATTGGGTCTACAAGAACTTGTGAGTGTAAAAAATGAAGATTTTGAATTTTCTCCTTTACTTTGCTGCTATTCCTGTGAAATACCTAAAGGGTTAAAACACTTACTGAATGTCATTTTGAATACTTTGGGGGGTGTAGTTTTTATATTGGGGTCATTTATGGGGTATTTCTAATACAAAGACCCTTCAAATCTACTTCAAAACTGAACTGGTCCCTGAAAAATATCGAGTTTGAAAATTTTGTGAAAAATTGGAAAATTGCTGCTGAACTTTAAAGCCCTCTGGTGTCTTCCAAAAGTAAAAACTTGTCAATTTTATTATGCAAACATAAAGTAGACATATTGTATATGTGAATAATTTTTTTTTTCGTAATATACATTTTACTTACAAGCAGAAAGCTTCAAAGTTAGAAAAATGCAACATTTTCAAATTTTTCATCAAATTTATGGATTTTTCACCAAGAAAGGATGCAAGTTACCATAAATTTTACCACTATGTTAAAGTAGAATATGTCACAAAAGAACAATCTCTGAATCAGAATGATAACTAAAAGCATTCCAGAGTTATTAATCTTTAAAGTGACAGTGGTCATATATGCAAAAAACGCTCTGGTCCTTAAGGCCAAAATGGGCTTGGTCCTGAAGGGGTTAAGGTGAAAATGAGCTGCGTCCTTAAGGGGTTAAAATACATTTAAAATTGTCCTATTTTGACCCCTTTAGCTTTTTTATTTTTCCGCGTACTTGTCGTCAGCCGCACTGTGTGTCCGGAGGTGACTGAGACTGAAACCACAGGGAGACAGATCTGCGCCCTGATTGACATTTGGCTAATTTTGTTTAAAAAAAGTTAGCATTTTTTTCAGTACAATAATAATTAAAAAACTATATAAACTGGGTATCATTTTTATCATATTAACCTACAGAATAAAGATAATGTATCATTTTGACTACATAGCGCACT
Source organism: Hyla sarda (assembly GCF_029499605.1). NCBI lineage: Eukaryota > Metazoa > Chordata > Amphibia > Anura > Hylidae > Hyla > Hyla sarda. The sequence goes on along the minus strand of NC_079190.1, from coordinate 312,074,350 downwards.
GTGTAAAAACCAAACCTCCAAAAAGTTGCAAATATGCAGTCTTCTTATAAATTTCCGCCCGCAAATAATATTTTTCATCTACCGACCCATATGAGGGCTTGCATTTTGTAATGAGATATTTTATTTTACCAAAAAGTGTATGGTGCAACCAAAAAAATAAGACATGGATTTTAAAAGGAGAGGAGGAAAAAAAACAAAAATGCTAAAATGAAAAAAGGTCCTTAAGGTCAAAGTGGGATTGGTCCTCAAGGGGTTAAGGTTTATACTTTCTATCTGGAAGTATTACTGTAATGAGTGAGTAGTGGATGCATGCAATAGCCTTCCTGTAGAAGGTCACGGTAAATACAGTGAAGCAGTTTAATGTGCACTGTCAGATCCAAAAACTTTTTAAAATAATTAACCTCTTCAGGACATAGGGCGTATGGATACGCCCTGCATCCCGAGTCCTTAAGGACCGAGGGCGTATCCCAGGCATCCCGGCATATCGCCCAGGGGGGTCATTATGCCCCCCCATGTCGGCGATCGCCGCAGATCGCTGGACAATTCAGTCCAGCGATCTGCGGCGATTCCGGGTCAATCGGGTCTCCAGTGACCCGATGACCTGGAATTACTGGCTGTTCGGGGCCGTCTCTGACGGCCCCGAACAGCCAGAGCCTGCAGGGGTGAGGTGGCACTGGTGCCACCTCACGATCGCCCTGATTCGGCGGCCGGATTACCGGCCGAACAATCAGGGCGCCTGCTGCGGGTGTCACTCCCGCACCCGCTCCGCCCCTCTTCCGGAGGACGTGAGCGGGTGCAGGACGTGCACCCCGGGTGCTGGGGACCCCGATCCCCAGCGCCCCTGTTGGGATCGGGGCCCCAGGAGCAGCTGCGGCGGCGGGACTGACCTGCAGCGTCTGGATCTTTGGAGGTGAGTGACAGCCTCCTGCTGTTGCTTAGCAACAGCTCCCAGCATGCAAAAAGGGCATGCTGGGAGCTGTAGTTATGCAACAGCAGGAGGCAGACCACCACAACTCCCAGCATTCCCTTATGGGCATGCTGGGACTTATGGTTTTGCAACAGCTGGAGGCACATTCTTTCTATGGAAAAGTGTACCTTCAGCTGTTGTATAACTACAACTCCCAGCTTGCACAAACAGCTAAAGTGCATGCTGGGAGTTGTAGTAGTGCATCTGCTGGTTGCATAACTACAACTCCCAGCATGCCCGTTGGCTGTCGGTGACTGCTGAGAGTTGTAGTTTTGCAACAGCTGAAGGCACACTGGTTGTGAAACTCAGATTTTTTTTTTACCTAACTCAGTGTTTCACGACCGGTGTGCCTCCAGCTGTTGCAAACTACAACTCTCAGCAGTCACCGTACATCATGCACCGTACATGCTAGGAGTTGTAGTTTTGCAACAGCTGGAGGCACACTGGTTGTGAAACACTGAGTTAGGTCACAAACTCAGTGATACATAACCAGTGTGCCTACAGTTGTTGCAAAACTGCAACTCTCAGCAGTCACCGACAGCCAACGGGCATGCTGGGAGTTGTAGTTATGCAACAGCTGGATGTCCCCCCCCCCCCAATGTGAACGTACAGGGTACACTCACATGGGCGGAGGATTACAGTAAGTATCTGGCTGCAAATTTGAGCTGCCGCAAACTTTCTGCTGCAGCTCAAATTGCCAGCGAGAAACTACTGTGTGACTGTACCCTAAAAACACTACACTACACTAACAAAAAATAAAATAAAAAGTAAAAAACACTACGTATACACATACCCCTATACAGCCCCCCTCCCCTCCCCAATAAAAATGAAAAACGTCTGGTACGCCACTGTTTCCAAAACGGAGCCTCCAGCTGTTGCAAAACAACTCCCAGTATTGTCGGACAGCCGTTGACTGTCCAGGCATGCTGGGAGTTTTGCAACAGCTGGAGGCACCCTGTTTGGGAATCACTGGCGTAGAATACCCCTATGTCCACCCCTATGCAATCCCTAATTTAGGCCTCAAATGCGCATCGCGGTCTCACTTTGGAGCCCTGTCGTATTTCAAGCCAACAGTTAAGGGTCACATATGGGGTATCGCCGTACTCGGGAGAAATTGTGTTACAAATTTTGGGGGGTATTTTCTGCTTTTACCCTTTTTAAAAATGTAAAATTTTTGGGAAAACAAGCATTTTAGGTAAAAAAAAAAATTTTTTTTACATATGCAAAAGTCGTGAAACACCTGTGGGGTATAAAGGTTCACTTAACCCCTTGTTACGTTCCCCGAGGGGTCTAGTTTCCAAAATGGTATGCCATGTGGGGGGTTTTTTGCTGTCCTGGCACCATAGGGACTTCCTAAATGCGGCATGCCCCCAGAGAAAAATTTGCGTTCAAAAAGCCAAATGTGACTCCTTCTCTTCCGAGACCTGTAGTGCGCCAGCAGAGCACTTTTCACCCCCATATGGGGTGTTTTCTGAATCGGGAGAAATTGGGCTTCAAATTTTTAGGGGTATTTTCTGCTATTACCCTTTTTAAAAATAAAAATTTTTTGGGAAAACAAGCATTTTAGGTAAAATTTTTTTTTTATTTACATTTGCAAAAGTCGTGAAACACCTGTGGGGTATTAAGGTTCACTTTATCCCATGTTACATTCCCCGAGGGGTCTAGTTTCCAAAATGGTATGCCATGTGTTTTTTTTTTGCTGTTCTGGCACCATAAGGGCTTCCTAAAGGTAACATGCCCCCCAAAAACCATTTCAGAAAAACGTACTCTCCAAAATCCCCTTGTCGCTCCTTCCCTTCTGAGCCCTCTACTGCGCCCGCCGAACACTTTACATAGACATATGAGGTATGTCCTTACCCGAGAGAAATTGGGCTACAAATACAAGTAAAAATTTTGTCCTTTTACCCCTTGTAAAAATTCAAAAATTGGGTCTACAAGAACATGTGAGTGTAAAAAATGAAGATTGTGAATTTTCTCCTTCACTTTGTTGCTATTCGTGTGAAACACCTAAAGGGTTAAAACGCTGACTGAACGTCATTTTTAATACTTTGGGGGGTGCAGTTTTTATAATGGGGTAATTTATGGGGTATTTCTAATATGAAGACCCTTCAAATCCACTTCAAACCTGAACTGGTCCCTGAAAAATACTGAGTTTGAAAATTTTGTGAAAAATCGGAAAATTGCTGCTGACCGTTGAAGCCCTCTGGTGTCTTCCAAAAGTAAAAACTCGTCAATTTTATGATGCAAACATAAAGTAGACATATTGTATATATGAACCAAAAAAAATGTATTCGTAATATCCATTTTCCTTACAAGCAGAGAGCTTCAAAGTTAGAAAAATGCTAAATTTTCAAATTTTTCAACAAATTTACGGATTTTTCACCAAGAAAGGATGCAAGTATCGACAAAAAATTACCACTATGTTCAAGTAGAATATGTCACGAAAAAACAATCTCGGAATCAGAATGATAACTAAAAGCATTCCAGAGTTATTAATGTTTAAAGTGACAGTGGTCAGATGTGCAAAAAACGCTCCGGTCCTTAAGGCCAAAATGGGCTCCGTCCTGAAGGGGTTAAATAACTTATGTTGTTACTGATGAAAATGTAAGACCCTTTGTAAACAATTTGAATATTTAATAAATAAAATGGCTATTGAAAATCTGACCACTACTGGGACACTTACCAGTCCTGCAGCAGCCTCAGCTTGTCCATTAGTACACGATCAGACACACCAATCACTTCCCACCACCCACCTTTTTTGCATATGACAGGTACACTTTAAGAAATTCAAGGGGAAAAAAAGCGCAATTGTGTAATTTTGTGGGGCAGTACAGTTCACTGTACTATGAAAATGTCACAAGGGAAATAGTGAAAGGTGCAGCGCAGGTATCAGTGCAATAAGAACTTATTTTATTGAAAACACCACAGCGATAAAACAGGACAAAAGTTGCGCATTTCAGACGGATGTACCAGTCTTATTCATACTAAAGACGTGCACAATAATTTTCTTGCAATCCATGTACGAAGTTCAATAGGTGGGATGTGAAATTAATACACTAAAAACAAGGACCCAAACACCTGTCCAATATTGCACATTTTAATTCTCAGCATACATCAATGGTTACTGGACATTGTGCCAAAAAACATGGAGGTGATATTTCTTCTGTGATGTTACAGGGAATTGAAAAAGTTAGTCCCCCTATAAGAGGTGGAAACTACAGACAGAACATCTTTGATAGGGACGTATTTTGGAGTTAGATACTTGTTTTCCAACAGACTTGAATAGAAGACAGGATGTGATCCTGCACTACTGATGTTCATAAATTAAAGTATATGTACACACACAATATATATTATAAGAATGGGTTAAAGGGGGACTCCGGTGGAAAACAGTTTTTTTTTTTTTTTTTTTTTTTTTTAATCTCTGGGGACAGAAAGTTAAACAGGTTTGTAAATTAAGAATAATGCAAATTATGGTACAGACCTCAAGATATATATATATATATATATATATATGTGTGTGTGTGTGTGTGTGTGTGTGTGTGGTGTGTGTGTGTATAGTGACAGACTAGTTGTATATAAAGTTTTAAATACATATTTATTGTGATTTACAATAAATGTCCAAGCAGGGCCCTTGCTATGGACTGAAACATACATACGTTAAATAAATAACAAAATAGATAAATTATTGCACAATGTGTAAAGGTAAAATGTCCATATAAAACAATGGAACAGCCACCTATTGAATGATATTACTGCAGTCAGTTAAACAGCCTCCTATTTCTCTGTGATGCTGTTGTTGTTTGTAGCAAAAGTATATAGCAAACAAAGTTATTTTGATACAGTGATGTCTGTGATGGATCAAGAGTATTCTGTATCTTGCCATTACTTTGGTGCTAGGCACCACTCACCGCACCGCTATATGGGGATGACAGTCCTGCTGGGTGACGGACTCCATACTGCAGACTGGCACGGCTAAGCAGCCGGCCCGATGATGATGTCCGTGCGGTGTTTGAAATCCCGATATCCTCCCGAAATGGCACAGAGTTGCGGCTGGCTGTCTGGTGGTAAAAGATGCGGTGTAGAGGCGGTGAGTGTGGATGCAGGCGAGTGGTAATGCTCACCGGTGGCGTCCTCGTGGCAGGGTGCGCGCGCCTGAACAGTTGTCCCAATTTCAGGGGGTTCCAGCTGTTGCAAATGCAAACATGGGTATAAGTCTTTCTTTGTACTTTGATTGCTACAAACAGCAACAGCACCACAGTGAAATAGGAGGCTGACTGTCGCACAACTGGCTACAATAACAGTAATATCGTGCAATAGGTGGCCGTTCCATTGTTTTATATGGACATATTACCTTTACACATTGTGCAATAATTTATCTATTTTATTATTTATTTATATATGTTTCAGTCCATAGCAAGGTCCCTGCTTGGACATTCTAAATCATAATAAATATTTATTTTAAACTTTATATAAAACTTTATATACAACTGGTCTGTTACTATACACACCACACACACACACACACACACACACACATATATATATATAATGTGTGTGTGTGTGTGTATCCTGAGGTCTATACCATAATTTGCATTATTATTATTTTTTTGGCATGAAGGGTTACGTGCAACACAAGTACCTCGATATAGATATATATATATATATATATATATATATATATCTCCTATATAGTGTGAGCCCTCCGACTTCCAAGTTTTGTAAATTACTTCTATTAAAAATTCTTAATCCTTCTCGTACTTTATAGGGACTGTATACTACAGATGAAATGCTTTTCTTTTTGGATTTCTCTTCTGTCAAGACCACAGTGCTCTCTGCTGACCTCTGCTGTCCATTTTAGGAACTGTCTAGATCAGCATATGTTTGCTATGGGGATTTTCTCCTCCTCTGGACAGTTCCTAAAATGGACAGCAGAGGTCAGCAGAGAGCACTGTGGTCGTGACAGAAGAGGAATCCAAAAAGAAAAGCATTTTCTCTGTAGTATACAGCCCCTAAAAATTACTGGAAGGATTAAGATTTTTTAACCCCTTCCAGCAAATGGACGTTTATGAACGTCCATTTGCCTTAAGTTACAGGAAAAATGGACGTCCAATACATTTTCTATCACCATGTCCGTTGGCATGGTGATAGAAACTTCATCGCAGCTGTTCTGAACAGCTGATCAATGACACTATGCAGCTGGGGACCAATCAGAATGGTCCCCTGCTGCTGATCATTGTCACTAGTCAGTCAGTTAATGACTGACTAATGACAAGGACTTGCGGGGTTCCGGGCTGATCGGGTCTCTGGTGACCCAATAGCCCAGAAAATAAGAATGATCAGAGCTGACAGAAACAGCTCTGATTATCCTGAGGGATATGAGCTCCTATCCCCTGCCATTGGTCATTAGGACAAACTGACTAATAGCAGGAGGGAGGTTAAAGGGGTACTCCAGTGAAAACCTTTTTTCTTTTAAATCAACTGGTGGCAGAAAGTTAAACATATTTGTAAATTACTTCTATTAAAAAATATTAATCCTTCCTGTACTTATTAGCTGCTGAATACTACAGAGGGAATTCTTTTCTTTTTTGAATGCTCTCTGATGCCATCACGACCACAGTTCTCTCTGCTGACGTTATTATAATATTTGAACCCAAGTCCCCAGCACTGCAAGGCAGCAGTGCTAACCACTGAGCCACCATGCTGCCCTTAGCATACATCTGCTATGCATCTGCTATGCATGGTTGCTAAAATGGACAGAGATGTCAGCAGAGAGCACTGTGTTCGTGATGTCATCAGTGTTCCAAAAAGTAAGGAATTTCCTCTGTAGTATTCAGCAGCTAATAAGTACTGGAAAGATTAAGATTTTTTAATAGAAGTAATTTACAAATATGTTTAACTTTCTGCCACCAGTTGATTTAAAAGAAAAAAGGTCTTCACCGGAGTATCCCTTTAAAATTTAAATCCCCGCTCTGCCCACCCCTGGATGTCGGGTGCTGGGACCAACGATCGCGGCGGGACTGGCGATTGCAGCGGGACAGGCGGTGGGATTGGGACAGGCAGCAGCAGGACCAGCGGAGGCAGCGGCGGAGGCAGCAGTAAAGATCAGCGGTAAGTGACCCTCACTGCTGCGTTCGAGGAGTTGCCAAAGGCTGTCTGGGCATGCTGGGAGTAGTAGTTTTGCAACATCTGGAGGGCCACAGTTTGGAGACAGTGGTGGTGGTGTCCAAACTTAACATTTTTTACACTAACATGCTGGTGTTGCCCCATACTTTTCATTTTCCCAAGAGCTAAAAGGAAAAAAGGACCCCCAAAACTTGTAACGCAATTTCTTCTGAGTACGGAAATACCCCATATGTGGACGTAAAATGCTCTGTGGGCACACAACAAGGCTCAGGAATGAGAGCACACCATGTACATTTGAGGTGATTGGCAAAGGGGTGGTTGATCGTTACAGCGATTCTGACATTAACACAAAAAAAAACACCCACATATGACCCTATTTTGGAAACTAAATCCCTCACAGAACATAACAAGGGGTACAGTGAGCCTTAACACCCCACAGGTGTTTGACGAATTTTCGTTAAAGTTGGACGTGAAATTGAAAATATTGTATTTTTTCACTAAAATGCTGGTGTTATCCCAAATTGTTCATTTTTTACAAGGGGTAATAGGAAAAAAGCCCCCCAAAATTTGTAACCCCATTTCTTCTGAGTATATATACTCCATATCTGGATGTAAAGTGGTCTGCGGGCGAACTACAATGCTCAGAAGAGAAGGCTCGCCATTGGTCTTTTGGAGAGAGAATTTGTCTGGAATTGAAGGCCAAGTGTGTTTACAAAGCCCCCATGGTGCCAGAACAATGCCCCCCCCCCACATGTGACACCATTTTGGAAACTGCACCCCTCAAGGAATGTAATAAGGGGTGCAGTGATCATTTACACCCCACAGTTGTCTGACAGATTTTTTTAACGGTTGTCCGTAAAAATGAAAAATTAAATTTTTCATTTGCACAGCCCACTGTTCCAAAGATCTATCAAAGGCCAGTGGGGTGTAAATGCTCACTGCACCCCTTATAACATTCCCTGAGGGGTGTAGTTTCCGAAATAGGGTCACATGTGGGGGGGATCCACTGTTCTGGCACCACGGGGGGCTTTGTAAATGCACATGACCCAATGGCGCTCCTTCTCTTCTGAGCATTGTAGTTCACCCGCAGAGCACTTTACATCCACATATGGGATATTTCCATACTCAGAAGAAATGGGGTTACAAATTTTGGGGGGCATTTTCTCCTATTACCTCTTGTAAAAATGATAAGTTTGGGGGAAAAAACTGCATTTCAGTTTGGGGGAAAAAACTGCATTTCATGTTTTTTCATTTACACATCCGACTTTAATGAAAAGTCGTCAAACACCTGTGAGGTGTTAAGGCTCACTGTACTCCTTGTTTCGCTCCTTGAGGGGTGTGGTTTCAAAAATATTATGCCATGGCACGTTTTTTTTTGGCTTCCTAAATGCGACATGCCACCCAAAAACCATTTCAGCTAAATTTGCTTTCCACAAGCCAAATGTGGCTCCTTCTTTTCTGAGCATTGTAGTGCACTCTAAGTGCATTTAATGTCCACACATGGGGTATTTCCATACTCAGAAGAGATGGGGTTACAAATTTTGGGGGGCATTTTCTCCTATTACCCCTTGTAAAAAGGTAAAATTTGGGGGGAAAACAGCATTTTATTGAAATTTTTTTAGGGGCTTCCAAATTGTGACATGGCCCCAAAAACCATTTCAGAAAAACTCTCTCTCGCTCCTTCCCTTCTGAGCACTCTACTGCGCCCGCTGAACACTTGACATCCACATATGAGGAATTTCTTTACAAATTTATTGGGGGAATTTTCTCCTTTTACCCCTTGTAAAAATTCAAAAACTGGGTCTACAAGAACATGCGACTGTAAAAAATGCAGATTTAGAATTTTCTCCTTCACTTTGCTGCTATTCCTGTGAAACAACTAAAGGGTTAACACACTTACTGAATGTCATTTTGAATACTTTGAAGGGTGCAGTTTTTTTTAATGGGGTAATTTATGGGGTATTTCTAATATGAAGGCCCTTCAAATCCACTTCAAAACTGAAAATTTAGGAACTGTCTAAATTTTGAAAATGTTGTGAAAAATGGAAAAATTGCTGCTGCACTTTGAAGCCCTCTGATATCTTCCAAAAGTAAAAACATGTCAACTTTAGGATGCAGACATAAAGTAGGCATATTGTATATGTGAATCAATATATAATTTATTTGATATGTCTATTTTCCTTACAAGCAGAGAGTTTCAATGTTAGACAAATGCTAAATTTTCTAATTTTTCATGAAATTTGGGAATTTTTCACCAAGAAATGATGCAAGTATCGACAAAATTTTTCCACTATGTTAAAGTAGAATATGTCACGAAAAAAAGCAATCTTGGAATCAAATTCATAAGTAAAAGCATCCCAGAGTTATTAATGCTTAAAGTGACAGTGGTCAGATGTGCAAAAAACGCTCTGGTCCTTAAGGTGAAAATGGGCTTTGTCCTTAAAGGGGTACTCCACCCCTAGACATCTTATCTGATCGCGGGGATCCCGCCGCTGGGGACCCCCGCAATATAGCATGCGGCAACCATCTTTTTCTGCTCCGGAAGTGCTGGAGGGTCTGGGTCCCGATAGGGGATAAGATGTCTAGGGGTGGAGTACCCCTTTAATGGGTTAATAATTAAGGATGTATGGTGCGGGATCATAATAGTGCAGGATAAAATTGTGTGAACATAATCTGTTTTTTTGATGCAGCTTTGTGGCACTATCGATAAGGTATATAGCTCAAAATGAGGGACTCTTTCTTTTTATTGTTTATTTTTGTAGATTTGCAGTATCATTGTATGTGGTAACTGATCTGGTAACCCATCATTATTGGGCATGTGTATAATTATCTATTTGTATACTTGTTTTATGCACAATATGTTTGGTTTATACTTTATATTAATATTCTTACATGCTTATATATAAATAGCGGCATTTCTTCTCCAAATTTTGCACGATCACACATATTGGGCCTCATTTACTAACATGATTCGGACTCTTTTTATTGGGTTTTGCGCCTAAATTCTGTTGCAGGGACCATGTGACAGAATGGCCCTCATTTACTAAGAGTGTCAGGTTTATCTCTGAGTGTTTCCTCATTTACTCTGTGTATTTTTCTCCCTGATTTACTAATGTGTCGCATGGGAAAAAAAATTGTGTCCCACGGGTTGGAAATTGTGTCACAGGGTAAATTGTATATATGTCCCCCGCACAGCGCATGTTATATATGTCCCCTGCACAGCGCTATCATATACCTCCTGCAGCGCATGTGTGTATATATACCCCCGCACAGCGCTATTATATACCCCCCGCAGCGCATGAGTAATATATATCCCCCCCGCATAGCGCTATTATATACCCCCCACAGCGCATGTGTATATATATATATATCCCCCTCGCATAGCGCTATTATATATCCCCCGCAGTGCATGTGTACACACATATATATATATATCCCCCCTGCATAGCGCTATTATATACCCCCTGCAGCGCATGTGTACACATATATATATATCCCCCCGCATATCGCTATTATATACCCCCTCGCAGCGCATGTAGATATATATTATATATGCCCCGCAAAGAGCATCTATATACATATGCCTCTGAAGTGCTATCAATGACTAATGCAGTGGTCTCCTCCAACTTGCGGACCTCCAGATGTTCCAAAACTACAACTCCCAGCATGCACGGACAGCCGTTGGCTGTCTGGGCATTCTGGGAGTTGTAGTTTTGCATCATCAGGAAGTCCGCAGGTTGGAGACCACTGCGCTTCAGAAGCATACGTATATAGAAGCGAAGTGGGGAGCAGACATATAGCGTTATCTGGTCCCCACTTCGCTACAATACATACTCCTCAGCAAACACCACAGCTGCCCCATCGCCTCCCCCATCCCCGGTGTTATAATTATCTGTTCCCGGCCCAGGTCCGCAATGCTTCTGGCTTCGGTGCTGTTGCTGTGCGCTGTCACTGTGCGCACTGACGGTGACGTCACGATGTGCGTTGGGGACGTCACTCGTCAGTGCGCACAGTGACAGCGCACAGCAACAGCGCCAAAGTCAGAAGCATAAAAGACCGGGGATGGGGGAGGCGATGGGGCAGCTGTGATGTTTGCTGAGGACTGTGTATAGAAGCGAAGTGGGGACCAGATAACGCTATATGTCTGCTCCCCATTTCGTTTCTATATACGTATGCCTCTGAAGCACAGTGGTCTACAACCTGCAGACCTCCAGATGTTGCAAAACTACAACTCCCAGAATGCCCGGATAGCCAACGGCTGTTTCTCGGCATGCTGGGAGTTGTAGTTTTGCAACATCTGGAGGTCCGCAAGTTGGAGGAGACCACTGTATTAGTCATTAATAGCACTTCAGAGGCATACGTATATAGATGTGCTGTGCGGGGCATATATAATATATATCTGCATGCGCTGCGGGGGGTATATAATAGCGCTATGCGGGGGGATATATATATGTGTACACATGCGCTGCGGGGGTATATAATAGCGCTGTGCGGGGGGTATATATATGTATGTACACATGCGCTGCAGCGGGGGACAAGACATATAGCGCAGCAGGGGGCAAGATATATAGAAGCTGTGGGGAGATATACAAAACCCCCAGCGATTCTATATATCTTTCCCCACCGCAGCTCGCAGGGATCCCTGAATGGCTCTTCAGTACAGGCCATTCAAGGATCGCAGTGGGGTATTTCAAAATGAAAGTAAAATACATTGCTGGGGAGCGAACCATGCCGCCCGCTCCCCTGCTTAATAACTTTGATCGGATCGGGTCTCAGAAGTGAGCCCTGATGCGATCAACCCCTTAGCCCCTGTACTACTACCCCCAACATGGAACAGACCCTGTTCCATGATGGGGGTAGGATTCACTCGGTTTTCAGTAATTTCCAGACAGCTCAGAGCTGTCGGGTATTAGTGAAGAAAAATTCACAGGTTTTCCTGTGAGTTTTTCCTTATACTCCGAGTGTTTTTTCTGTTTTGTCTTGAACACGCCCCTTTTTGTGATAACCACGCCCATTTTGTCGGGTTTAAAAAACACTCGGAGTGATGATATATTTTGTCGGGTTGTGCGACCAAATTTGTGTCGCATGGGCTATGCGACACAAATTTGGTCGCACAACCCGACAAAAAAAGGCGGGTTGACATTAGTAAATGAGGGCTAGTGTGCGATAGAAAAAACCCGACAGAATCTGAATCACTGTGAGTGGAAAAAAAGAAACTACAAAATGGGCGTTTTTTTCGGGAAAAGGGGCGTGTTCCCTACATTTCATTCAAAATCACTTGTCTTTTTTTAAAATCACTCCGAAAATCATGTGAAATCATGGGAAGAAAACCCGACACTTTAAAGCATGTATAAAGTTTCAGAAAGTGGAGTAAATTCTCTGGCTGTTTGTTCTTTTGCCTTCCTCGTCTTTTTGAAGCGATTCTTACTTGTAATTAAACATTTTTTTTGCACAATTAAATTATTAAGCAACGTTTTAGCTTTAGCGAGTCTTTTCAACACTTTTTTTGGGACTTTAGCAATCCAAAAAAGTGTTGGCGATACCTTTTTGATAAAAATTTCACAGGGTACCATTAACCTTTTAAGGACGCATATGCATACGCCCTGCATCCTGACTCCTTAAAGACGTGGGGCGTATGCATACGCCCTTGGGAATTCCGGTCCCCGCTGCTAGCTGGTTGGGGACCGGAATACCTGCTGAAATCAGGCATGTCGGCGATCGCAGAAAATTGCATGTCAATTCAGACATGCGATTTTCTGCTATTCCGGGCTGATCGGGTCTCTGGTGACCCGATCACCTGGAAAATAGGGATGATCGGAGCTGTCAGGTACAGCCCCGATCATCCTGAGGGCTAGGAGCGAGGTTGCAGTGCTGTGATCTCCTCCTATCCCCTGCCATTGATCAGAACTGATTCTAACCAATGGCAGGGCAGGACAGTGGGTTGCCATGGCAACCCCCGTTCTGCCCACCCCTGGATGTCGAGGGGAACGTGGATAGAAGATGCCTGGGGACCCCGGATCGTCGCTGGAGACTGCTGGATCCTGGTTCAGGTAGGGAAACAACAGTGGGGGGGGGGGGGGGGCGGGGGAATGAAAGTGAAAGTAATGTGATTTTTACTGTGGCAACCACTAGGAAGACCAAACTACAACTCCCAGCATTCCCAGACAGCAAAAGACTGTCTGGGCATGCTGGGAGTTGTAGTTTTGCAACATCTGGAGGGTCACAGTTTGGAGACCACTGTTACAGTGGTGCCCAAACGGTGGCCCTCCAGATGTTGCCAAACTACAACTCTCAGCATGCCTAGACTGCCCAGACATGCTGGGAGTTGTAGTTCTATAACATCTGTCCCTTCAGATTTAGCAATTTTCATGAAATTTTTTAAAAGCGCCTTAAACTCTGCCGAATAACTCCTTTTTCCCACTACACAATGGCCTCCAATTAGGGGGAACTCATAAAGTGGGATGGAACTCCAGGTCTCAAGCACTACATAAAAATACAAATAAAAACATGGGAGATATAAATAATCGACTCTCTATAATATACCATTGCGATCCACATAACTAACCGTGTTAATCATGAATGAGATAACATGCGCAGCAAGGTGGGCCTCGACTAGAGGGTCTCCAGCGCTGCAAAAATGCAAAGACTCCGGCAGACAAGAACCAAAATGACACCTGCCGATTCCAAACCAGGCAAACTGCAATCCTAAAGCTAACCTGTAAGGTTTCCTCATATACCTTCACCATGTTCCAGGGAGACCCCATCGGAATGTATCTGTATCGGAGCTGTCTTCTCTTTGTTCAGACTTTAAAGGACATCTGCTGCGTGATTAACACTTATCCCCTATCCACAGGATAGGGGATAAGTGTTTGATCGCGGGGGGTCCGACCGCTGGGACCCCTGTGATCTCCTGTACGGGGCCGTGGCTGTCCCATGCAGGGGGCGTGCCGGCCACAGCATGACGTTGCCTCCTCTGGCACGCCTCCTCCATACATCTCTATGGGAGAGGCAGGGAGGCAGCATTCGTGCCTCCCCCAATAGAACTGTATTAGGACGGGGAGGAGACGGGACATCACCGTCGACCTCTAGGTCAACGCTACGCGCCTTAGCGCTCACCATGAGCGCTAATGGCGGCGCCCTGTTAGGGAGATCTCCGGGGGTCCCAGCGGTCGGACCCCCCGCAATCAAACACTTATCCCCTATACCGCTGCAGTTGTCCTTTAAGAGATCGCGATCCCCAGTATACACAAGTGCATCCGTAGACAGTAGACATCACGTTCCTCATTGTGACTCATTCAGATTCTCCGCCCAGAGTGGTGATTGGCCGGATGGTTGCAGCCAATCACCACTCTGAGGGAAATATGAATGAGTGAGTGGCCAGCTTGAGTATAGTGCAAAGATGCGAGCGCTGTATACAGCCGCTCTGCATCTCTGCAATAGATAGGACGGTCGCAGCTGGTGTCAGTAGTGACATCCACTGTGATCTTTCCTTAACTGCAAGTACTACTACTCCCAACATGGAGCACACACTGCTCCATGCTGGGAGCTGTAGTACCTGCATTAATAGTCAGATCGCAGCAAGTGTAACTTCTGACACCTGTTACGATCTGTCTAATAATGCAGCTACTACAGCTCCCAACATGGAGCAGAGTGTGCTCCATGTTGGGAGTAGTAGTACCTGCAGTTAAGGAAAGATCACGGCGGATGTCACTCCTGACACTGTGATCCTCCTGTAGATTGTATAGATGCGGCCAGCCGCCTTCTATGGTCCCCTTCACTGACGTATATATATACCTATTCATATTTCCCACAGATTGTTGTGATTGGCTGGAACCATCTGGCCAATCACAGCTCTCTGCAGGAAATATGAAAATGTGTATATATATGGCAGTGCAGAGGACCATAGAAGAGCAACCGGCCGCATCTATAACTTATACAGGAGGATCGCAACGGGCGATATGTCAATTAGTACAGGTACTACTACTCCCATCATGGAACAGTGTGTTCCATGCTGGGAGTAGTAGTACTACCTAAAGAAAATGTAAAAAATAAATAAAAAAAATTAAAAACACACACACACTACATTTTTATTATTGTGGGCTACATTTGTACTTCCCCGCCCGCCCACATACATTGATCCCTATTTCAAAAATTAATAAAAAATTTTGTTATAAAAAATATAAATTTCATTAGATACAATTTTTTTCTTCACTACTGTATCTTTTTTTATTTTTGTTTTTTAATGGTACCCTACAAAATGTTATTAAAAAAGGTATCTCCATCACTTTTTTTTATCGCTAAAGTCCAAAAAAGAATAAAAACCGCCGGCAAAAACGCCAAAGTTACCCCTTAAGGACCAACCCAAAAAAACCTGTACACCCCTGAAAGACCAGGCCTGTTTTTTCAAATCGGGGATGTCTGTATTTATTAGAGAATAACTCTGGTAACATTTTGCCAATCACGATAATTCTGACATAGTTTTTTTGTCACAAGTTGTCCTTCATGTGCATAGTAAAAGTAAGCCGATATCATTTGTGTTTTTTTTTTTTACAATGCAAAAAATCATGAAATAGGTTGCATATATTTATACATACTGACGAAATAGTTTATGAAATTTATACTTTCAGATGTCTACTTTATTTTGACAGCATTTTTTTGTTTTTAATTAACATTTTAAATGAATTAGAAGCCTAACAATTGAACTTGAAATTTATAAAATTTGAAAAGTACATATTTTTTTAATGTGCTATGCAAGGTTTGCAGAAATTTGAAGGTGCTAGAACATAGGAACACCCCCCCCCCCCCAAATGACCCCATTTTAAAAACTAGAACCCTCAAGGTATTCGCAAGGTATTCACAGTGAAAACTTTAACACCATAGTTTTTTTGGCAGGAATTATTACAAAGTCAGTGTTAAAAATTCGAAATTTGCATTTTTTTTTTACAAATGCATCATTTGTGGGACATATTTTTTGTACATCACTTCTGATATTGCAAGAAATGCAGACTATATTTTATTAAGCTTCTCGACCCGTGTTTGGAAATTCCCCCGCTTAGGCTATATTTGGTTCCTTGGCCGCGTGGAAGGACCCAGAAGGAGAGGAGCGCCATTTGGCTTTCAGGGCATCATTTTAGGCCAAATGGATTATAGGCCGCATTTCATGCCTGCAAAGGATTTTAGCTGCCAGAACCATACAGAACCCCCACAAGTGACCCCATTTTGGAAACTACACCCCATAAAGTATTCATCTAGACCAAAAGTTAGTACTTTGAGTCCTTTTTGTGTGGCTGGAAGGGATACAAAGTCAGTGAAAAATTTTTAATTTTCTTTTTTTTTCACAAATGCATTATTTGTGGGACATATTTTTTGTACATTGCATCTGAAAAGTAGAAAATGCGCCCAATATTTGATTATGCTGTTCGTCCCATGTTCGGTAATACCCCCACTTAGACCATATTTGGTTGCATGGCCACATGGTGGGACCCAAAATGAGAGGAGCACCATTTGGCTCTCCGGTTATCATTATACAAATTATAGGCCGCACTTCATCATGCAAAACATTCTAGCTGTGAGAACAATACCGCACCCCCAGATGTGACCCCATTTTCAAAACTACACCCCCTAAAGTATTCACCTAGGGCAAAAGTGAGTACGTTGAGCCCTTGTTGTGTGGTTAGAATAATTTCAAAGTCAGTGGGAAAAAAATAGAAATTAGCTTTTTTTCCCACAAATTCTTTATTTGTGGGACATCATTTTGGTACGTCGCTTTTGAAATGGAGGAAATACGCCCCATATTTTATCACCCTGTTCGTCCCGGGCTGGGCAGTACCCCTACTTAGGCCATATCTGGTTACATAGTTACATAGTTAGTACGGTCGAAAAAAGACATATGTCCATCAGGTTCAACCAGGGAATTGAAGGGTAGGGGCGTGGTGCGACATTGGGGAAGGGATGGGATTTTATATTTCTTCATAAGCATTAATGTTATTTTGTTCCAGGAATGTATCTAATCCTGTTTTAAAGCTGTTAATTTTTTCTGCTGTGACCAGTTCCTGAGGTAGACTGTTCCATAAGTTCACAGTTCTCATGGTAAAGAAGGCGTATCGCCCCTTGAGACTAAACTTTTTCTTCTCCAGACGGAGGGAGTGCCCCCTCGTCCTTTGGGGGGTTTAACCTGGAACAGTTTTTCTCCATATTTTTTGTATGGGCCATTAATATACTTATATACGTTTATCATATCCCCCCTTAAACGTCTCTTCTCAAGACTAAACAATTGTAACTCCTTTAATCGCTCCTCATAGCTAAGATGTTCCATGCCCCATATTAGTTTAGTCGCGCGTCTCTGCACCCTTTCCAGCTCCACAGTGTCCCTTTTATGGACAGGCGACCAAAACTGAACAGCATATTGCAGGTGAGGCCGTACCAATGCTTTATAAAGGGGGAGTATTATGTCCCTGTCCCTCGAGTCCATGCCTCTTTTTATACATGACAATATCCTGCCGGCTTTGGAAGCCGCAGCCTGACATTGCATGCTATTCTGTAGTCTGTGATCTACAAGTACACCCAGATCCTTCTCTACCAGTGACTCTGCCAGTTTAATCCCCCCTAAGACATACGACGCATGCAGGTTATTAGTACCCAGATGCATAACTTTACATTTATCCACATTGAACCTCATTTGCCAAGTGGATGCCCAGACACTTAGTTTATCTTGTAACTTATGCACATCCTCTATAGACTGTACCGTGCTACAAAGCTTGGTGTCATCTGCAAAGATAGAAACAGAGCTGTTAATACCATCCTCTATATCATTGATAATTAAATTAAACAACAGCGGGCCCAGTACTGAACCTTGGGGTACACCACTAATAACCGGGGACCAATCAGAGTACGAATCATTGACCACCACTCTCTGGGTACGATCCATGAGCCAGTGTTCAATCCAGTTACAAACTAAAGTTTCCAAACCCAAAGACTTTAACTTACCTGTCAGACGTCTATGAGGGACAGTATCAAATGCTTTAGCAAAATCCAGAAACACTATATCCACAGCCATTCCTTTGTCAAAGCTTCTACTCACCTCTTCATAAAAGCAAATTAGATTGGTTTGACAACTTCTATCCTTAGTAAATCCATGCTGGCTATCACTTATAATACTATTATCCCCTATGTATTCCTGTATGTAATCCCTCATAAGTCCTTCAAACAATTTACCCACAATGCACATTAAACTTACCGGTCTATAGTTTCCTGGGGAAGACCTAGTGCCCTTCTTGAAGATTGGTACCACATTCGCCTTGCGCCAGTCCCTTAGCACAATACCAGACACCAGAGAATCTCTAAATATCATGAACAGGGGTACAGATATTACTGAACTTACCTCTCTAAGAACTCTTGGGTGCAATCCATCTGGCCCTGGAGATTTGCTTACATTTATATTACTTAACTTACCTTGTAACATCTCTACATTAAGCAAGTTCAGTACATTGCATGATGTGTTACCAGCACTGACCTGGCCAATGTCAGCTCCTCCTTCTTCCCTTGTATATACAGAACTAAAGAACCCCTTCAGTAGCTCCGCCTTCTCTTTATCGCCTGTGACAACCTCCCCATTATCATTATTAAGGGGACCTACATGCTCTGTCCTTGTTTTTTTTGCATTTATATATCTAAAAAAATATTTAGGATTAGTTTTGCTTTCTTTGGCCACCTGTCTCTCATTTAGAATTTTTGCTGTTTTTATTACATTTTTACAGATTTTATTAAGCTCCTTGTACTGTTTAAATGTTATAGCTGACCCATCAGATTTGAATTTTTTGAAGGCTTTCTTTTTTTTGTTTATTGCTCTTTTAACATCATTTGTCAGCCATGTAGGATTTAGTTTTAATCGTTTATATTTGTTCCCCTTTGGTATATATTTAGCTGTATAGTTATTTAGAGTTGATTTAAAGATGTCCCATTTACCTTCTACCTTTGACAACACCTCCCCCCAGTCTATGTCCTGTAGTGCAGCTCTCAGCCCAGGGAAATTTGCCTTTTTAAAGTTATATGTTTTTGCCTTCCCCGTCTGTCTTTGTTTTCTACATTTTAAGTCAAAAGTAACTATATTGTGGTCGCTATTACCACAGGGGTGTGGAAATTTTTATAAAAAACTACTTGTCCAAGGGACTAAAATGGAGCAAAATCAACTTGTCCCTCATGACGATCCACTTGTCCAGGCCAATTTTCGCTTTTACGCTCTGATTTTTTTCCTCCTCGTCCTATAATAGCCATCACTACCTACTATAACCTCTTAAGGACCCAGGGCGTATGGATACGCCCTCACACCCTGGGCCTTAAGGACCCAGGGCGTATCCATACGCCCTGGCGTTTTCCGGTCTCTGCCGCGCCCCGGGCAGAGATCGGAACTGGATGCCTGCTGAAATCCTTCAGCAGGCATCCAGGGCAAACGCCGAGGGGGGCCATGTAGGCCCCCCATGTCGGCGATCGCCGCAAATCGCAAGGGAAATCGCCCTTGCGATCTGCGGCGATACCGGGCTGATCGGGTCTCTGGGACCCGACCGCCCGGTAATTTCGCATGATCCCGGCTGTCACAGACAGCCAGGACCATGCTAATGTATAGGAGCGAGGTGGCAAGCCTGCCACCTCCTCCGATCCCCTGCGATCTGTCGGTTAGTTAACCGACCAATCGCAGGAGGGGGGGCGGTTACTTCCTCCCGTCCTGCCCGGCCCCTGAAAGTCCGGAGAGGACGGGAGGAAGACCGGAGGACGCGGCGGGGGACGGGGGAGTGCTGGGGACCGGCCCCGGAACTTACCTCGTCCCTGAAGACCCGGATCCCTGCGATGAAGATGGCGGCGGCGGCGACAGGTGAGTAGATCTTCAGCCGCGGTCGGGCCCTTTACAGCAATGCACGTTGCCGTAAAGCGACATGCATTGCTGTAATGGGACCCTGTAAACTACAACTCCCAGCATGCCCAGACAGCCCTTGGCATCTGGGCATGCTGGGAGTTGCAGTTTTGCAACATCTGGAGGTCCACAGTTTTGGGACCACTGTGCCCTTCCAGATGTTGCAAAACTACACATCCTCAGCATGCCCTACTGTCCAGGCATGCTGGGAGTTGTAGTTCTGTAACATCTGGCCCTTCAGATGTTGCAGAACTACAAATCCCAGCATGCCTGGACAGTTTTGGCATACTGGAAGTTGTAGTTTTGCAACATCTGGAAGGGCACAGATTGGGAACCACTGTATTAGTGGTCTGCAAACTGTAGTCCTCCAGATGTTGCAAAACTACAACTCCAAGCATGCTGGGAGTTGTAGTTCGGCAACATCTGGCTCTAAAGATGTTGCCGAACTACTACTTCCAGCATGCTTGAGAATGCTGAGAGTTGTGGTTTTGCAACAACTGGAGGCACACTGGTTGGGAAACATTGTCTTTTTCCTAACTCAGTGTTTCCCAACACGTGTGCCTCCAGCTGTTGCAAAACTATAACTACCAGCATGCACTGACAGACTGTGCATGCTGGGAGTTGTAGTTTTGCAACAGCTGGAGGTCCCCCCCTGTGAATGTACAGGGTACATTCACATGGGCAGGGGGCTTACAGTGAGTATCAGGCTGCAAGTTTGCGATGCAGCAAATTTTGCGCGGCAGCTCAAACTCGCTGTAACCCCCCGCCCGTGTGACTGTACCCTAAAAACACTACACTACACTAACACAAAATAAAATAAAAAGTAAAAAACACTACATATACACATACCCCTACACAGCCCCCCTCCCCAATAAAAATGAAAAACGTCTGGTACGCCACTGTTTCCAAAATGGAGCCTCCAGCTGTTGCAAAACAACAACTCCCAGTATTGCTGGACAGCCGTTGACTGTCCAAGCATGCTGGGAGTTTTGCAACAGCTGGAGGCACCCTGTTTGGGAATCACTGGCGTAGAATACCCCTATGTCCACCCCTATGCAAATCCCTAATTCCGGCCTCAAATGCGCATGGCGCTCTCACTTTGGAGCCCTGTCGTATTTCAAGGCAACAGTTTAGGGTCACATATGGGGTATCGCCGTACTCGGGAGAAATTGCCTAACAAATTTTGGGGGGCTTTTTCTCCTTTCACCCCTTATGAAAATGTGAAGTTGGGGTCTACACCAGCATGTTAGTGTAAAAAAATAAATTTTTTACACTAACATGCTGGTGTTGCCCTATACTTTTCATTTTGACAAGAGGTAAAATGGAAAAAAGCCCCCCAAAATTTGTAATGCAATTTCTCCCGACTACGGAGATACCCCATATGTGGGCGCAAAGTGCTCTGGGGGCGCACAACAAGGCCCAGAAGAGAGAGTGCACCATGTACATTTGAGGTGATTTGCACAGGGGTGGCTGATTGTTACAGCGGTTTTGACAAACGCAAAAAAAACAAAACCCCACATGTGACCCCATTTTGGAAACTACACCCCTGACGGAATGTAATAAGGGGTGCAGTGAGAATTTACACCCCACAGGTGTCTGACAGATCTTTGGAACAGTGGGCTGTGCAAATTAAAAATGTTGTACAGACCATGGTTCCAAAGATCTGACAGACACCAGTGGGGGTAAATGCTCACTGTACCCCTTGTTACGTTCCTCTAGGGGTCTAGTTTCCAAAATGGTATGCCATGTGGGGGTTATTTTGCTGTCCTGGCACCATAGGGGCTTCCTAAATGCGACATGCCCATCGAGCAAAATTTGCTCTCAAAAAGCCAAATATGACTCCTCCTCTTCTGAGCATTGTAGTTCGCCCGTAGTGCACTTCAGGTCAACTTATGGGGTACCTCCATACTCAAAAGAGATGGGGTTTCAAATTTTGGGGGGTATTTTCTGCTATTAACCCTTGCAAAAATGTGAAATTGGGGGGGAAACACCCATTTTAATGATTTTTTTTTTTTTTTACGTATGCAAAAGTCGTGAAACCCGTGTGGGGTATTAAGGCTCACTTTATTCCTTGTTACGTTCCTCAAGGGGTCTAGTTTCCAAAATGGTATGCCATGTGGGTATTTTTTGCTGTCCTGGCACCATAGGGGCTTCCTATATGGGACATGCCCCCGAGCAAAATTTGCTCTCAAAAAGCCAAATATGACTCCTTCTCTTCTGAGCATTGTAGTTCGCCCGTAGTTGTCACGATGCCGGCTGGCAGGTAGTGGATCCTCTGTGCCAGAGAGGGATTGGCGTGGACCGTGCTAGTGGATCGGTTCTAAGTCACTACTGGTTTTCACCAGAGCCCGCCGCAAAGCGGGATGGACTTGCTGCGGCGGTAGTGACCAGGTCGTATCCACTAGCAACGGCTCAACCTCTCTGACTGCTGAAGATAGGCGCGGTACAAGGGAGTAGACAGAAGCAAGGTCGGACGTAGCAGAAGGTCGGGGCAGGCAGCAAGGATCGTAGTCAGGGGCAACGGCAGGAGGTCTGGAACACAGGCTAGGAACACACAAGGAAACGCTTTCACTGGCACGATGGCAACAAGATCCGGCAAGGGAGTGCAGGGGAAGTGAGGTGATATAGGGAAGTGCACAGGTGAACACACTAATTGGAATCACTGCGCCAATCAGCGGCGCAGTGGCCCTTTAAATCGCAAAGACCCGGCGCGCGCGCGCCCTAGGGAGCGGGGCCGCGCGCGCCGGGACAGGACCGAGGGAGAGCGAGTCAGGTACGGGAGCCGGGGTGCGCATCGCGAGCGGGCGCTACCCGCATCGCGAATCGCATCCCGGCTGGAAGCGGAATCGCAGCGCCCCGGGTCAGTGGATCTGACCGGAGCGCTGCAGTGGGGAGAGTGTAGCGAGCGCTCCGGGGAGGAGCGGGGACCCGGAGCGCTCGGCGTAACAGTACCCCCCCCCCTTGGGTCTCCCCCTCTTCTTAGAGCCTGAGAACCTGAGGAGCAGACTTTTGTCTAGGATGTTGTCCTCAGGTTCCCAGGATCTCTCTTCTGGACCACAACCCTCCCAATCCACTAAAAAAAAGGTTTTCCCTCTGACCTTTTTAGATGCTAGAATCTCTTTGACGGAGAAGATGTCCGAGGAGCCGGAAACAGGAGTGGGAGGAACAGATTTGGGAGAGAAACGGTTGATGATGAGTGGTTTAAGAAGAGAAACGTGAAAGGCATTAGGAATACGAAGAGAAGGAGGAAGAAGAAGTTTGTAAGAGACAGGATTAATCTGACACAAAATTTTGAAAGGACCAAGATAGCGTGGTCCCAACTTGTAGCTAGGGACACGGAAGCGGACATATTTAGCGGAGAGCCATACCTTGTCTCCAGGGGAAAAAATGGGAGGAGCTCTTCTTTTCTTATCCGCGAACCTCTTCATGCGTGATGAAGCCTGTAAGAGAGAATTTTGGGTCTCTCTCCATATGATGGAAAGGTCACGAGAAATTTCATCCACAGCGGGCAGACCAGAGGGCAAGGGGATAGGGAGGGGGGGAAGAGGGTGACGGCCGTACACCACGAAAAATGGGGATTTGGAGGAAGATTCAGAGACTCTGAAGTTATACGAGAATTCGGCCCATGGAAGGAGATCTGCCCAGTCATCCTGGCGGGAGGAAACAAAATGTCGTAAATAATCACCCAAGACCTGGTTAATTCTTTCTACTTGTCCATTGGATTGGGGATGATATGCAGAAGAAAAATTTAATTTAATCTTGAGTTGTTTACAGAGAGCCCTCCAGAATTTAGACACGAATTGGACGCCTCTATCCGAGACTATTTGTGTGGGCAACCCGTGAAGACAAAAAATGTGTACAAAAAATTGTTTAGCCAACTGAGGCGCTGAAGGAAGACCAGGAAGAGGGATGAAATGTGCCATTTTGGAGAATCGATCAACGACCACCCAAATAACAGTGTTGCCACGGGAAGGGGGTAAATCAGTAATAAAATCCATACCAATCAGAGACCAAGGCTGTTCGGGGACAGGCAGGGGATGAAGAAAACCAGTGGGCTTCTGGCGAGGAGTCTTATCCCGGGCACAGATAGTGCAGGCTCGCACAAAGTCCACAACATCCGTCTCCAGAGTCGGCCACCAATAGAAGCGGGAGATGAGTTGCACAGATTTCTTGATGCCCACATGACCTGCGAGATGGGAGGAGTGACCCCATTTGAGGATTCCGAGGCGTTGGCGTGGAGAAACAAAGGTCTTTCCTGGAGGAGTTTGCCTGATGGAGGCTGGAGAAGTGGAAATCAGGCAGTCAGGAGGAATGATGTGTTGCGGAGAGAGTTCAACTTCCGAGGCATCCGAGGAACGAGAGAGAGCATCGGCCCTAATGTTCTTATCGGCAGGCCGAAAGTGAATTTCAAAATTAAATCGGGCAAAGAACAGAGACCACCGGGCCTGGCGAGGATTCAGCCGTTGGGCAGACTGGAGGTAGGAGAGGTTCTTGTGATCGGTGTAAATAATAACTGGAAATCTTGATCCCTCCAGCAGATGCCTCCATTCCTCAAGTGCTAATTTGATGGCTAGAAGCTCTCGATCCCCGATGGAGTAGTTCCTCTCCGCCGGAGAGAAGGTCCTAGAAAAAAAACCACAAGTGACAGCATGCCCGGAAGAATTTTTTTGTAGAAGAACAGCTCCAGCTCCCACTGAGGAGGCATCAACCTCCAATAGGAAGGGTTTGGAAGGGTCAGGTCTGGAGAGCACGGGAGCCGAAGAAAAGGCAGACTTGAGTCGTTTAAAGGCGTCTTCCGCTTGAGGAGGCCAAGACTTGGGATCGGCATTTTTTTTGGTTAAAGCCACGATAGGGGCCACAACGGTAGAAAAATGTGGAATAAATTGCCTGTAATAATTGGCGAACCCCAAAAAGCGTTGGATAGCACGGAGTCCGGAGGGGCGTGGCCAATCTAAGACGGCAGAGAGTTTGTCTGGATCCATTTGTAGTCCCTGGCCAGAGACCAAGTATCCTAGAAAAGGAAGAGATTGGCATTCAAACAGACATTTCTCAATTTTGGCATAGAGTTGATTGTCACGAAGTCTCTGAAGAACCATACGGACATGCTGGCGGTGTTCTTCTAGATTGGCAGAAAAAATTAGGATATCGTCCAGATATACAACAACACAGGAGTATAAAAGATCACGAAAAATTTCATTAACAAAGTCTTGGAAGACGGCAGGGGCGTTGCACAGGCCAAAGGGCATGACCAGATACTCAAAGTGTCCATCTCTGGTGTTAAATGCCGTTTTCCATTCATCCCCCTCTCTGATGCGGATGAGATTATAAGCACCTCTTAAGTCCAGTTTAGTAAAGATGTGGGCACCTTGGAGGCGATCAAAGAGTTCAGAGATGAGGGGTAGGGGGTATCGGTTCTTAACCGTGATTTTATTAAGACCGCGGTAGTCAATGCAAGGACGTAGGGAGCCATCTTTTTTGGACACAAAGAAAAATCCGGCTCCGGCAGGAGAGGAGGATTTACGGATAAAGCCCTTTTTTAAATTTTCCTGGACGTATTCAGACATGGCAAGAGTCTCTGGGGCGGACAGAGGATAAATTCTGCCCCGGGGTGGAGTAGTGCCCGGGAGGAGGTCGATAGGACAATCATAAGGCCTGTGAGGAGGTAGAGTCTCAGCTTGTTTTTTGCAGAAAACATCCGCAAAGTCCATATAGGCCTTAGGGAGACCGGTTACTGGAGGAACCACAGAGTCACGGCAAGGGTTACTGGGAACCGGTTTTAGACAGTCCTTGGAACAAGAGGGCCCCCAACTCTTGATCTCCCCAGTGGACCAATCCAGGGTTGGGGAATGAAGTTGAAGCCAGGGAAGTCCAAGGAGAATTTCAGAAGTGCAATTGGGGAGGACCAAAAGTTCAATCCTCTCGTGATGAGATCCGATGCACATTAGAAGGGGCTCCGTGCGGAAACGTATGGTACAGTCCAATCTTTCATTGTTTACACAATTGATGTAAAGGGGTCTGGCGAGACTGGTCACTGGGATGTTGAACCTGTTGACGAGAGAGGCCAAAATAAAATTTCCTGCAGATCCAGAGTCCAAGAAGGCCATAGTAGAGAAGGAGAAGGCAGAGGCAGACATCCGCACAGGCACAGTAAGACGTGGAGAAGCAGAGTAGACATCAAGGACTGTCTCACCTTTGTGCGGAGTCAGCGTACGTTTTTCCAGGCGGGGAGGACGGATAGGACAATCCCTCAGGAAGTGTTCGGTACTAGCACAGTACAGGCAGAGATTCTCCAAGCGGCGTCGTGTCCTCTCTTGAGGTGTCAGGCGAGACCGGTCGACCTGCATAGCCTCCACGGCGGGAGGCACAGGAACGGATTGCAGGGGACCAGAGGAGAGAGGAGCCGAGGAGAAGAAACGCCTCGTGCGAACAGAGTCCATATCTTGGCGGAGCTCCTGACGCCTTTCGGAAAAACGCATGTCAATGCGAGTGGCTAGGTGAATGAGTTCATGTAGATTAGCAGGGATTTCTCGTGCGGCCAGAACATCTTTAATGTTGCTGGATAGGCCTTTTTTAAAGGTCGCGCAGAGGGCCTCATTATTCCAGGATAATTCTGAAGCAAGAGTACGGAATTGTACGGCATACTCGCCAACGGAAGAATTACCCTGGACCAGGTTCAACAGGGCAGTCTCAGCAGAAGAGGCTCGGGCAGGTTCCTCAAAGACACTTCGGATTTCCGAGAAGAAGGAGTGTACAGAGGCAGTGACGGGGTCATTGCGGTCCCAGAGCGGTGTGGCCCAAGACAGGGCTTTTCCAGACAGAAGGCTGACTACGAAAGCCACCTTAGACCTTTCAGTGGGAAACTGGTCCGACATCATCTCCAGGTGCAGGGAACATTGGGAAAGAAAGCCACGGCAAAACTTAGAGTCCCCATCAAATTTATCCGGCAAGGATAGGCGTAGACCAGAGGCGGCCACTCGCTGCGGAGGAGGTGCAGGAGCTGGCGGAGGAGATGATTGCTGAAGCT
This sequence comes from Hyla sarda, assembly GCF_029499605.1. NCBI lineage: Eukaryota > Metazoa > Chordata > Amphibia > Anura > Hylidae > Hyla > Hyla sarda. The sequence continues at coordinate 312,047,326 of NC_079190.1, read as the reverse complement.
GTGGTAGTAACTGCTGTAGCATAACGGTCAGTTGAGACAGCTGTTGGCCTTGTTGCGCTATCTGTTGTGACTGCTGGGCGACCACCGTGGTGAGGTCAGCGACAACTGGCAGAGGAACTTCAGCGGGATCCATGGCCGGATCTACTGTCACGATGCCGGCTGGCAGGTAGTGGATCCTCTGTGCCAGAGAGGGATTGGCGTGGACCGTGCTAGTGGATCGGTTCTAAGTCACTACTGGTTTTCACCAGAGCCCGCCGCAAAGCGGGATGGACTTGCTGCGGCGGTAGTGACCAGGTCGTATCCACTAGCAACGGCTCAACCTCTCTGACTGCTGAAGATAGGCGCGGTACAAGGGAGTAGACAGAAGCAAGGTCGGACGTAGCAGAAGGTCGGGGCAGGCAGCAAGGATCGTAGTCAGGGGCAACGGCAGGAGGTCTGGAACACAGGCTAGGAACACACAAGGAAACGCTTTCACTGGCACGATGGCAACAAGATCCGGCAAGGGAGTGCAGGGGAAGTGAGGTGATATAGGGAAGTGCACAGGTGAACACACTAATTGGAATCACTGCGCCAATCAGCGGCGCAGTGGCCCTTTAAATCGCAAAGACCCGGCGCGCGCGCGCCCTAGGGAGCGGGGCCGCGCGCGCCGGGACAGGACCGAGGGAGAGCGAGTCAGGTACGGGAGCCGGGGTGCGCATCGCGAGCGGGCGCTACCCGCATCGCGAATCGCATCCCGGCTGGAAGCGGAATCGCAGCGCCCCGGGTCAGTGGATCTGACCGGAGCGCTGCAGTGGGGAGAGTGTAGCGAGCGCTCCGGGGAGGAGCGGGGACCCGGAGCGCTCGGCGTAACAGTAGTGCACTTCAGGTCAACTTATGGGGTACCTCCATACTCAGAAGAGATGGGGTTACAAATTTTGGGGGGTATTTTCTGCTATTAACCCTTGCAAAAATGTGAAATTTGGGGGGAAACAGACATTTTAGTGAAATTTTATTTTATTTCTTTACATATGCAAAAGTCGTGAAACACATGTGGAGTATTAAGGCTCACTTAATTCCTTGTTACGTTCCTCAAGGGGTCTTGTTTCCAAAATGGTATGGCATGTGTTTTTCTTTTGCTGTTCTGGCACCATAGGGGCTTCCTAAATGCAACATGCCCCCCAAAAACTATTTCAGAAAAACGTACTCTCCAAAATCCCTTTGTCACTCCTTCGGTTCTGAGCCCTCTACTGCGCCCGCCGAACACTTTACATAGACATATGAGGTATGTACTTACTCGAGAGAAATTGGGCTACAAATATAAGTATACATTTTCTCCTTTTACCCCTCGTAAAAATTCAAAAATTGGGTCTACAAGAACATGCGAGTGTAAAAAATAAAGATTGTGAATTTTCTCCTTTCCTGCTATTCCTGTGAAACACCTAAAGGGTTAAAAGGCTGACCAAATATCATTTTGTATACTTTGGGGGGTGCAGTTTTTATAATGGGGTCATTTGTGGGGTATTTCTAAGATGAAGACCCTTCAAATCCACTTCAAACCTGAACTGGTCCCTGAAAAATAGTGAGTTTGGAAATTTTGTGAAAAATTTGAAAATTGCTGCTGAACTTTGAAGCCCTCTGGAGTCTTCCAAAAGTAAAAACTTGTCAATTTTATGATGCAAACATAAAGTAGACATATTGTATATGTAAAAAAAAAATTATATTTTGAATATCCATTTTCCTTACAAACAGAGAGCTTCAAAGTTAGAAAAATGCAAAATTTTCAAATTTTTCATAAAATTTTCTAATTTTTCACCAAGAAAGGATGCAAGTTACACATTTTTTTTACCACTATGTTAAAGTAGAATATGTCACGAAAAAACAATCTCGGAATCAGAATATTAACTAAAAGCATTCCAGAGTTATTAATGTTTAAAGTGACAGTGGTCAGATGTTCAAAAAATGGCCGGGTCCTAAGGTGTAAAATGGCTGGGTCCTTAAGAGGATAAGGATACCTTTTAAGTTTTCAATAACATATTCTCTGAACCAAAATATATATATATATTTAGGGAAGTGATATTGAAATAGTAAAAGATAATTTGGCAGATTTGGTGGTTTTCTTTTCTACGCCATTTACCTTGTGGTTGAGATAACATGTTAGTTTTATACTTTAGGCTGCCTGATTACAGCAATACCAGATTTGTATCGTTTACGTCATGTTTTACTAATTCAGGACTTTTTCAATTTTTTTTAATTGCCATTTTTTAACCCCTGTAGCTTTATTGTTTTTTCCACATACCAGGCTGTATGAGGGCTAATTTTTTGCACCATAATCTGTGTTTTGTATCGGTACCATTTAATCGCTTTTTAACTTTTTTTTCAGGGATATTATAAAAATTACAAATCTGTGGTTTGGTATTTTTTTTACATTTACCATAAGGGATACATAATGTTATAATTTAATAGGTTGTACAATTACGCACGAAGCGATACCAAATATGCTTATTTTTATTATGTTTGCATGTTTTTATATAGGAAAAGGGGGTGATTTCAACTTTTAACATGGAAGGGGTTAATGCAGCGGTCTTCAGACTGTGGCCCTCCAGATGTTGCAAAACTACAACTCCCAGCATGCCCGGACAGCCAACGGCTGTCCTGGCATGCTGGGAATTGTAGTTTTGGAACATCTGGAGGGCCACAGTTTGAAGACCACTGGGTTAATGTGTGTCTTTCAAACTTTTATAAAAAAAAAAATTTTTTAAACACTTTATTACACTTAAATGAGGAATCATTAGATTCCTCATACAGATTAATAGAGTTCTATTGAACTCTATTAATCTGTGTGCTCTGTGATCCATTGATACAGCCTGGTCCAGCCAGGCTCTATCAATGACAGAGCGGGACAGCAGGGAACAGAGGTAAGCCCTCCGGCTACCTCCATAGTGGATCTCCCCCCCCCCCCCCCCGCGATTGCGCTGAGGGGGGGGGGTCAACACCACTAGCCCACCAGGGAGCATTCACATGTCCCTTTAGACTGAAGCTGACAGCGGCGATCTAAAGGGTTAATAGCCAGCCGCGGCGATAGCTATTAGTGGCAGCCCCCGGCTACTGAGAACAGCCGGGGGCTGCAGAGTATGGAGCGGGCAGGAGTCCGGAGCCCGCTCCATACTCCCCTGTGAGCGCCGCATGCATCTCCCCGTGCAGACGTGCCTCCTCCCCTCAGCTCTCCGAAGCTACAGCTGGGGGAAGTGAAGGCAGAGGATGCAGGTCTGCACGGGGAACAAGAAGCCACGCTCCCTCATCTCCCCCCGTAGATCTGCAGAGCAGGGGAGAGAAGACAAATACACAGCTTCTCATCTCCCCTGCTCTGCTTCGGAGGACACAGGTTTTTATAGCCGGGGGCTGCAGAGTATGGAGCGGGCAGGAGTCGGCAGCCCGCTCCATACAGACTGCAGAGGTCCGGGCGACTTGTCAGGTCCGGCTCTGCTTGCCCGAAGCCGGGCTAAGGGCCGGACAAATTCACCTGCCCGGCGCCCCAAAACTGCTTGTCCCGGGCGTCGGGCGATAGGAATTCAACATCCCTGCTAACACTGGTAGGACCAAGAAGGAGAGGAGCCCCCTTTGGCTTTCAAGGCATCATTGTAGGAATAGTCCCTATTCATACTGTGTTTCTGCAGTATAGGTGTCCGTTGTCGGGTCAAAAAAGGATGCCAATGTATACTGTAGTAGTCTCATTCAGACATAAATGGAGCTGCTACAGTATATGTCAGCATCACTCTTTTTGACGTGATGCTGACGGATACCTCTAACACTGCAGAAACGTAGTATGACCGGGACGCAGTGTAGGGTCACATAGAGCGCATCTGCAGCATATTTCACACCGCGGATGCCCCCCAGCAGTCACAAGGGCGAGATCACTGCTGTGGCTGGGTAGCTCAGTGTGTCCACTCATGATTGCCGGCGGGAAATCGGCCTCTAATAGTGGACACACAAAGCTACCCAACTGCAGCAAGGAGCTCATTATTGTGACAGTTGGCAGGCATCCGCAGCATGTAATATTCTGAGGATAAGCGCCGTGTGATCCTACACATTATACATTTTTATTTTTTTATTATATTTATTTAATAAATGTGTTTTTATAATTTTTTTACCCTTTTTTATGAATTTTTTTACCCTTTTTTTAATGCTTGTTTTTATACACTTTTATTTATTTTAGATTTTTTTCACTTTTTTTTTAATGCTTTAGAATACTTCGTATTCCAAAGCATTGCAGATATATACTACCTGCTAGTTTTACACTAGCAGGCAGCTTATCAGCTCTGGCACGTCCTGTCAGGCAATAACCAGGGCAGACCTGGGGGTCCTTGTAAAGACCCCCGGCTGGCCAGGTAAGCAGCAGCACCCCGCGATCGTTGCGGGGTGCTATAGGAGAGAGGAGGGAGCTTCCGACCGCAGCTGTAAGGGTTAAACTGCCGGGACCAAAGTTTTCTTCGGTCTCGGCAGTGCGGCAGGTCCCCGCCCACCGGGGATCACACACAGCACCCCGCGATCATGCTGCTGGGTGCTGCAGGGGGGACAGAGGGAGCTCCCTCCTTCTGTCATAACACTTACAGCCAGCGGTCACTTCCGACCGCGGCTGTAAGGGTTAAACTGCTGGGACCGAAGTTTATTGCGGCAAGGTCCCGGCTGTGTGTTACAGCCGAGTCCCTGCCGTGATCTCGTGGGTACACTGGGCAGCATCCACGAGAACCATGGACGAGTATACACGTCCTAATGGCGGAACATGCATCCAGCCTGGACGTGTATACACGTCCATGGTCCTTAAGGGGCTAAAACCCACATGTCGTTTTTCTTTTGTCCCCCCCAAAATCAAGTAGAAACTTAGCCTTATAGATGCAACAGATTTTACCGTGTAACAGAAAACCCTGTGAGAGAAATTTCCGTTCGACAGAAATATGCGCCAGAAATTCAATTTGTGTTAGTACTTAAAGTTGCACATAAGGGATCCCTGCCAGTATCTAAACTGCATTCTCACCTTTTTTTTCTTTTTTTTTTCTCTCTTCAGTCTACCTGCAGGGGGAGGGGTAGATTAGTCACACACAGGTGTATAAATCTTAGATTGGGACTCAATCTGAGTGTGCTCAGTCTGAGTGGGCCTTGGTAAGAGTGGCATTGCTAAGAGAGTTAGAAATCTGAGAGTTTGAAAGCAGGAGTTTGGGATTGCTGGGAGTGTTACTTTACTTACTGTCACGCCGAGCGCTCCGGGTCCCGCTGCTTCCCCGGAGCGCTCACGGCGTGCCTCCATATGCAGCACTCCGGTCGGCACCGCTGACGTGAGCGCTGCTTCCATGTTCCCGGAGGGGACACGATCTGAGGTGTGGGACGTGCCCGCTCTCGGATCGCGCCCCGTGTCTCTCACCTGCCCCGTCCTCCTGCTCAATCCTGGTGCGTGCGGCTCCGCTCTCTAGGGCGCGTGCGCGCCGGGTCTCTCAGATTTAAAGGGCCAGTGCACCATTAATTGGTGCTTGGCCCAATTAGTTCTAAGCACTCCCTACACTATATAAACCCACTTCCCCTTCCTGACCCTGCCAGATCTTGTTGCCTTGTGCCCTGAGAAAGTGTTTCTGTATGTTCCATTGCCTGTGTATCCAGACCCTTGCCGTTGCCCCTGACTACGAACCATTGCTGCCTGCCCAGACCTTCTGCTACATCCGACCTTGCTCTTGCCTTGTCCTTGTGTACCGCGCCTGTCTCAGCTGTCAGTGAGGTTGAGTCTCTATCGGGTGGAACGACCTGGGGGTCACCTGCCGCTGCAAGTCCATCCCGCTTTGCGGCGGGCTCTGGTGAAAACCAGTAACCCCTTAGATTCCATTCCCCTGGTACGGCCCCCGCCATCACCTCACTGACACAGAGGATCCACCACCCGTGTCCTCCCCGCATACCAGTCCGGATCCTGACAGTAGATCCGGCCATGGATCCCCCTGAGGTCCCGCTGCCCAGTGTCGCTGACCTAACGTCCGTGGTCGCCCAGCAATCACAGCAGATCGCACAACAAGGACATCAGTTGACTCAGTTGACCACTATGCTGCAACAGCTTCTACCGCAACAACAGCAACCATCTCCTCCGCAGCGAGTGGCTGCTCCCAGTTTCCACCTGTCTCTTCCAGACAAGTTTGATGGGGACTCTAAACTGTGCCGTGGATTCCTGTCCCAGTGTTCCCTACACCTGGAGATGATGTCGGACCAATTTCCCACAGAACGGTCTAAGGTGGCGTTCGTGGTCAGCCTCCTGTCTGGAAAGGCCTTGTCATGGGCCACACCGCTTTGGGACCGCAACGATCCTGCCACTGCTACAATCCAGTCCTTCTTCTCAGAAGTCCTTGTGGAGCCAGCCCGGGCTTCCTCATCCGAGACTGCTTTGCTAAATCTTGTCCAAGGGAGTTCTTCAGTGGGCGAAAACGCCATCCAGCTCCTCTCTTCCAACGTCCTTTGCAATCTGTTCCTGTGCCTCCTGCCGAGGAGGCTATGCAAGTGAATCGGTCGCGCCTGACCCAACAAGAGAGGACTCGCCGTAGGAATGAAAACCTGTGTCTATACTGTGCAAGCACCGAACATTTCCTAAAAGACTGTCCTATTCGTCCTCCGCGTCTTTAAAAAAACGCACCCACTCACCTAGTTAATGTAGGAGAGTCGTTACTAGGAGTGAATTCTACCTCTCCACGGTTGACTTTACCTGTGCGGATTGCTATAACCGCTAATGCTACTTCCTTCTCCGTTGTGGCTTTCTTGGACTCAGGTTCAGCAGGAAGTTTCATTGAAGCCTCCCTAGTCAACAGATTCAACATTCCAGTTACCCGTCTTGTCAAACCTCTCTTCATTTCATCCGTCAATGGAGAGAGATTGGTCTTCACCGTGCGTTACCGCACTCAACCATCATGAACATATCAAATTTTTTGTGCTACCCAACTGCACTTCTGAAATTCTTCTGGGCTTGCCCTGGCTCCAACGTCATTCGCCTAGCCTCAACTGGGTCACCGGGGACATTAAGAGTTGGGGAGCTTCTTGCCACAAGTGATGTCTCCACCCAGTTTCTTCCTGCCATGTCTCCATGTGTACTCCATTGCCTGGTCTTCCTAAGGCCTATCAGGACTTTTCGGACATCTTCTGTAAAAAGCAAGCAGAGGTCTTACCTCCACATAGGCCTTATCGACCTGCTCCCTGGTACCACACCGCCCCGTGGTAGGATTTACCCACTTTCTGCCCCGGAATCACAAGCTATGTCTGAGTAAATACAAGAAAACCTCAAAAGTGGTTTTATCCGGAAATCTTCTTCTCCAGCTGGAGCTGGATTTTTCTTTGTCGCTAAAAAAGATGGATCTCTCCGCCCTTGTATTGATTACCGCGGTCTCAATAAAATTACCGTAAAAAATCGCTATCCTCTGCCTCTCATCTCCGAACTCTTCGACCGACTGCGAGGTGCCAAGATTTTCACCAAACTTGATCTAAGGGGCGCATATAACCTCATCCGTATTCGAGCAGGCGACGAATGGAAAACCGCCTTCAATACCAGAGATGGTCACTTTGAATACCTAGTCATGCGCTTTGGTCTATGCAATGTCCCAGCTGTCTTTCAGGACTTTGTTAATGAGATTTTTCGGGACATGCTGTACTCCTGTTTGGTAGTCTACCTTGACGACATCCTCATTTTTTCCTCCAACCTAGAGGAACATCGCCTTCATGTTCATCAAGTGCTCCTGCGACTACGCCAAAATCAACTTTACGCTAAAATTGAGAAGTGTCTATTCGAACGCAGAAGCCTTCCCTTCCTGGGATACATTGTGTCCGGACAAGGTCTTCAAATGGACCCTGATATACTTTCTGCGGTAATGGATTGGCCTCGTCCCTCTGGCCTGCGTGCAATCCAAAGATTTCTCGGATTTGCTAATTATTATTGTCAATTCTTTCCCCACTTCTCCACCATCGTTGCTCCTATTGTAGCACTGACTAAGAAAAATGCTAATCCAAAATCATGGCCGCCACAGGCGGAGGAAGCCTTTAACCTCCTCAAAGCTGCCTTCTCCTCTGCTCCAGTCTTGTCCAGACCTGATCCTCAGAAGCCCTTCTTCCTCGAGGTTGACGCCTCATCTGTTGGAGCCGGAGCTGTTCTCCTTCAAAAATCTGCTAAAGGAAAAAATGTCACTTGCAGATTTTTCTCCAAAACTTTTTCTCCTCCAGAAAAAAACTATTCCATTGGAGACCGTGAACTATTGGCGATTAAGTTGGCCTTTGAGGAGTGGAGACATCTTCTGGAAGGATCCCTTCACCCCATCACCATCTATACAGATCACAAAAATCTGTTTTATCTCCAATCCGCCCAGCTGCTAAATCCTCGCCAGGCTAGGTGGTCGTTGTTTTTTGTCCGTTTCAACTTTCAAATCCATTTTCGTCCCGCAGACAAGGATGTCAGAGCTGATGCTCTATCTTGTACCACCGATGCCTCTGAAGCCGAGACCCTTCCTCACCACATCATTACCCTTGAGTGTCTGATCTCTTCTGCTCCTGCTTCTCTGGTGCCTACCCCTCTATGAAAGACTTATGTTCCTCCCCGTCTTCGCCTCCGGATCCTCAAATGGGGCCATTCCTCCCTTCTGGCTGGTCACGCTGGAATCAAAAAGACTTTACAGTTGATTGCCAGACACTATTGGTGGTCCTCCTTGAAAAAGAATGTGACCGATTTCATACTAGCCTGTACAGTATGTGCACGTGACAAGACCCCTCGTTAGAAGCCTTCAGGTCTTCTCCATCCCCTGCCGGTGCCTGAACAGCCTTGGTCCCACATAGCCATGGACTTCATCACTGATCTTCCTGTATCCCATGGCAACACTGTCATCTGGGTGGTCGTTGATCGTTTTTCCAAAATGACTTACTTCATTCCGCTTCCAGGCCTTCCTTCTGCACCTCAGTTGGCGAAGCTATTTTTTCTGCAGATTTTTCGTCTTCACAGGCTTCCCACGCATATCATCTCGGATAGAGGTGTTCAATTTGTGTCTAAATTTTGGAGAGCTCTCTGTAATCAATTAAAGATCAAATTAAATTTCTCGTCCTCCTACCACCCGCAGTCCAATGGACAAGTGGAGAGAGTGAACTAGATCCTTGTTGACTACCTGCGACATTTTGTCTCCTCCCGCCAAGATGATTGGGTCAACCTGTTAGCCTGGGCTGAATTCTCGTACAATTTCAAAAACTCTGAGTCATCCGCCAAGTCTCCATTCTTTGTGGTGTACGGCCGTCACCCGCTTCCCCCCCTCCCCATCCCCACTTCATCTGGAGTTCCTGCCATAGATGAATTGACCCTGGACTTCTCCACTATCTGGAAAGAGACCCAAAAATCGCTCTCTCTGGCCTCTGCTCGCATGAAGAGACATGTGAATAAGAAAAGAAGAACTCCTCCTGTCTTTGCCCCTGGTGACAAAGTGTGGCTCTCTGTCAAATATATTCGGTTTCGTGTCCCTAGCTACAAGCTGGGTCCTCGTTACCTCGGGCCATTTAGAGTCAAAAGTCAAATCAACCCTGTCTCCTACAAGCTCCATCTTCCTCCTTCTCTTCATATCCCTAACTCCTTTCATGTATCCCTTCTCAAACCTCTCATTCTTAACCGCTTTTCCCCCAAGGTCACCGTTCCTGCTCCTGTCACTGGGTCCTCTGACGTCTTCTCGGTAAAATAAATCCTCGCCTCCAAGGTCGTCAGAGGTAAGAAAAAAATTCTTGTTGACTGGGAGAATTGTGGCCCCGAAGAGAGGTCTTGGGAGCCGAGGACAATATCCTCGACAAGGAGCTCATCCATAAGTTCCTGGGCTCCAAAAAGAGGGGGAGACCCAAGGGGGGGTACTGTCACGCCGAGCGCTCCGGGTCCCGCTGCTTCCCCGGAGCGCTTGCGGCGTGCCTCCATATGCAGTGCTCCGGTCGGCACCGCTGACTGTGAGCACTGCTTCCATGATCCCGGAGGGGACGCGATCCGAGGTGCGGGACGTGCCCGCTCTTGGATCGCGCCCCGTGTCTCTCACCTGCCCCGTCCTCCTGTTCAGTTCCGGTGCACACGGCCATGCTCTCTAGGGCGTGCGCGCACCAGGTCTCTCAGATTTAACCCCTTAACGACGCATGACGTATATTTACGTCCTGCGCTGGCTCCCACGATATGAAGCGGGATCGCGCCACGATCCCGCATCATAACGCGTCGGTCCCGGCACTCATCAACGGCCGGGATCCGTGGCTAATACCACACATTACCAATCGCGGCGATGTGCGGTATTAACCCTTTAGAAGCGGTGGTCAAAGCTGACTGCCCCTTCTAAAGTGAAAGTGGAAGTGACCCGGCTGCTCAGTCGGGCTGTTCGGGACCGCCACGGTGAAATCTACAGGACATCGGGAGGGCCCTTACCTGCCTCCTCAGTGTCCGATCGACGAATGACTGCTCCGTGCCTGAGATCCAGGCCGGAGCAGTCAAGCGCCGATAACACTGATCACAGGAGTGTTAATACACGCCAGTGATCTGTGCAAGAGATCAGTGTGTGCAGTGTTATAGGTCCCTATGGGACCTATAACACTGCAAAAAAAGTTTAAAAAAAAGTGTTAATAAAGGTCATTTAACCCCTTCCCTAATAAAAGTTTGAATCACCCCCCTTTTCCCATAAAAAAATAAAACAGTGTAAAAAAAAAAAAGAAAACATATGCGGTATCACCGCGTGCGTAAATGTCTGAACTATAGAAATATATCATTAATTAAACCGCACAGTCAATGGCGTATGCGCAAAAAAATTCCAAAGTCTTAAAAAGCTTATTTTTGGTCACTTTTTATACCATTAAAAATGAATAAAAAGTGATCAAAAAGTCCAGTCAAAACAAAAATCATACCAATAAAAACTTGAGATCACGGCGCAAAAAATGAGTCCTCATACCGCCCTGTACGTGGAAAAATAAAAAAGTTATAGGGGTCAGAAAATTACATTTTTAAACGTATACATTTTCCTGCATGTAGTTATGATTTTTTCCAGAAGTACTACAAAATCAAACCTATATAAGTAGGGTATCATTTTAACCATATGGACCTACAGAATAATGATAAGGTGTAATTTGTACCGAAATATGCACTGCGTAGAAACGGAAGCCCCCAAAAGTTACAAAATGGCGTTTTGTCTTCTTTGTTTTTTTTCCGTTTCACCGTGAATTTTTGGGTAAAATGACTAATGTCACTGCAAAAAATAAGCCATAATATGGATTTTTAGATGGAAAATTGAAAGGGTTAGGATTTTTAAAAGGTAAGGAGGAAAAAAACGAAAGTGCAAAAACTGAAAAACTCTGCCTGGCCCAATTAGTTCTAAGCACTCCCTACACTATATAAACCCACTTCCCCTTCCTGTCCCTGCCGGATCTTGGCACCTTGTGCCCTGAGAAAGCGTTTCTGTCTGTTCCATTGCCTGTGTATCCAGACCATTGCCGTTGCCCCTGACTACGAACCGTTGCTGCCTGCCCAGACCTTCTGCTACATCCGACCTTGCTCTTGCCTTGTCCTTGTGTACCGCGCCTGTCTCAGCTGTCAGTGAGGTTGAGTCGCTATCGGGTGGAACGACCTGGGGGTTACCTGCCGCTGCAAGTCCATCCCGCTTTGCGGCAGGCTCTGGTGAAAACCAGTAACCCCTTAGATTCTGTTCCCCTGGTACGGCCCACACCATCACCTCACTGACACAGAGTCCCGTGTCCTCCCCGCATACCAGTCCGGATCCTGACACTTCCACTGTACAGACTTTAACTCACAAGGACTACAGAGAATTAATTTGTAATATTTACTGTCTGTTGTTGGCGATTATTCTGTGAAATCCCCATAACTTGATGGCCTCCATGTTGGAACATGCAGTCAGGTGTACATCCTGTTCAATGTATGCAATCCTTGAACAGCAGTTTGAGGGTGCATATTGTTGTGCAGGGTGTGTGCGAGTTGTTCATTTGGAAGCCCAGATCTTGGATCTAGAGGAGCAACTGGCAACACTTAGATGCATTGACAACTTGGAGAGGAGTCTCCTGCTCACTGAGCAAGTACTCTCTGGGGTAGAGGTGGGGGAGGATAGTGGGGCGAAGGTGCAGAACAGTCAGGCAGTTAGCTGGGTTACAGTTAGAAAACGGGGTGGAGGGAAAAGTGTCAGGGAGGCACACCCCAACAAGTTTGCCCGGTTGGCAGATGAGGGGGATGCCATTCCAGAGCTAGCTGTACTGCAGCAGGACTCTGCCTCTAACCGCTAGGGGAAGGTCTGCTCCAGTAAGGAGGGAGGGAGGAGTGCAGGGCAGGCCAGACAGGTACTCGTAGTGGGAGACTCAATTATTAGGGGGACAGACAGGGCGATCTGTCACAAAGACCGGGATCGCCAAACAGTGTGTTGTCTTCCTGGCGCTCGAGTTCGGCACATCGCGGATAGGGTTGACAGGTTGCTGGGTGGGGCTGGAGAGGACCCAGCAGTCATGGTACATATTGGCACCAATGCAAAGTAAGAGGTAGATGGAGTGTCCTTAAAAATGATTTCAGGGACTTAGGCCGCAAGCTTAAGGCAAGGACCTCCAAGATAATATTTTCTGAAATATTATGTGTTCCACGAGCCACACCAGAGAGGCAGCGGGAGATCAGGGAGGTAAACAAGTCATTCAGAAGCTGGTGTAGGAAGGAGGGGTTTGGGTTCATGGAGAACTGGGCTGACTTTGCTGTCGGTTACCGACTCTACCGTAGGTACGGGCTGCACCTCAATGGGGAGGGTGCAGCTGTGCTTGGGGAGAAGATATCTAAAAGGGTGGAGGAGTGTTTAAACTAGGGACTAGGGAGGAGGGAACCTACAACATAGAGTGGGAAGATAGTGTACATAGAGAGGGGGGACTTATTAATGTACCTGGGGTGGAGCGGAGGGAGGGGTTAGAATAATTAATAGGGATAGGCTTCAAAGGAAGAAAAACCATTTGCCATTGATTTGCATGTTGACAAATGCCAGAAGTCTGACCAATGAAACAGATGAACTGGAGGGGTTGATGTCTGAGGAGGATTATGACATAGTGGGTATAACAGATACTTGGTTGGACGATACCTGTGACTGGGCGGTCAACATACAGGGTTATAGTCTATTCAGAAAGGATCGGACAAAATTTAAAGGGGGAGGAGTTTGTCTTTATGTAAAGTCCAGTCTGAGGGCCGCACTGCGGGAGGATATACGGGAGGGAAATAATAATGTGGAGTCATTATGGGTAGAAATATATGGAGATAAAAATAATAAAATTCTGATAGGGGTTTGCTGTAAGCCACCAAACATAATGGAAGAGCCAGAAGATCAATTACTGAGGCAAATAAACAAGGCAGCAAATCAGAATGAGGTGATAATAATGGGGGACTTTAACTATCCTGATATAAAATGGGAGACCTAGACCTGTGAATCTCAAAAAGGAAACAGGTTTCTGACTATAGCTTAAGACAATTATCTGTCCCAAATGGTGCAGAGCCCGACCAGAGGGGGCGCCCTACTAAACTTAATATTAACCAACAGACCTGACAGAGTAATTAATGTGCAAGTAGATGGACACCTAGGAAATAGTGATCATAATATAATACATTATAACTTGCTCTTCAATAAGGGAGTCTCTCGAGGGACCACAAAAACAATGAACTTTAGGAAGGCAAAGTTTGGCCAACTCAGAGAAGCACTTAACAATATAAAATGGGATAATGTCCTCAAAAACAAGAATGCTGAAACTAAAGGGGATACTTTTAAAAAGATCTTAAACTCTCACTGTAAGATGTATATACCTTATGGGAATAAATGGGTCAGAAATGAAAGAAAACCAATATGGATGAACAAAAAAGTTAAGGGGGCAATAAATGACAAAAATAAAGCATTTAAACTACTAAAAGAGGACGGCAGTGAGGAAGCATTAAAAATCTATAAATGTAAAATATGTAAAAAACAGATAAAAGCCGCAAAAATAGAGACAGAAAGACTCATTGCCAAAGAGAGTAAAACTAACCCCAAAATGTTTTTTAACTATATAAATAACAAAAAGGTCAAAAATGAAAGTGTAGGCCCTTTAAAAATAAATGATTAAGAAGAAATTATAAACGGTGATCAGGAATATGCAAATATATTAAACTAATTGTTCACCGAGGAAAATGAAATGCCAGGTGAAATACAGCGAGATAAGGTAAACTCCCCTTTACAGGTCACCTGTCTAACCCGGGAAGATGTACAGTGCCGCCTACAAAAAATCAAAACAGACAAATCGCCAGGTCCAGATGGCATACACCCTTGTGTTCTAAAGGAATTAAGTACTGTACTAGACAGACCCCTATTGTTAATATTCATGGACTCTATAGTAACAGGGACTGTCCCCCAGGACTGGCGCATGGCAAATGTAGTGCCAATATTTAAAAAGGGGACAAAAGGTGACCCCGGAAATTATTGGCCTTTTAGTTTAACCTCTGTTGTATGTAAATTGTTTGAGGGTTTTCTAAGAGTTGCTATTTTGGAGTATATTGATAAAAATAAATGTATGACACCATATCAGCATGGCTGTATGAAGGATCGGTCCTGTCAAACTAACCTGATCAGCTTTTATGAGGAGGTGAGCTCCAGACTGGACCAAGGGGAATCGCTGGATGTCGCATACCTGGATTTTTCCAAAGCATTTGATACGGTGCCACATAAACGGTTGGTGCATAAAATGAGAAGGATTGGGCTGGGAGAGAATGTGTGTAAGAGGGTAAGTAACTGGCTCAGTGATAGGAAACAGTGGGTGGTTATTAATGGTACTTATTCTAATTGGGTGACTGTTACTAGTGGGGTACCACAGGGGTCAGTCTTGGGTCCTGTTCTATTTAATATATTTATTAATGATCTTGTAGAGGGGTTGAATAGTAAAGTAGCAATCTTTGCAGATGATACTAAACTCTGTAAAGCGGTAAACACTATAGAGGACAGGGCACTGTTACAAATGGATCTGGATAGGTTGGAGGTTTGGGCTGGGAAGTGGCAGATGAAGTTCAACACTGATAAATGTAAGTTAATGCACATGGGGAAGAAAAATCAGGGCTGGGATTATGTATTAAATGGGAGCACACTTGAGACAACTGACATGGAAAAGGACTTAGGAGTCTTAGTTGACAGTAAATTTAGCTGTAGTGACCAGTGTCGGGCAGCTGCTGCCAAGGCAAATAAAATCATGGGGTGCATCAATGGGGCATAGATGCCCACAACAAGGAAATAATTCTACCGCTGTACAAATCACTAGTCAGACCACACATAGAATACTGTGTACAGTACTGGGCACCAGTGTACAAGAAAGATATAGTGGAGCTGGAGAGGGTTCAAAGACGGGACACCAGAGTAATACGGGGAATGGTAGGACTACAGTACCCAGAAAGATTATCAGAATTAGGGTTATTTAGTTTAGAAAAAAGAAGGCTTAGGGGAGACCTAATAACTATGTATAAATATATCAGGGGACAGTACAGAGATCTTTCCCATGATCTATTTATACTTAGGACTGTATCTATAACAAGGGGGCATCCTCTACATTTAGAGGAAAGAAGGTTTCTACACCAGCACAGACGGGGTTTATTTACTGTAAGAGCAGTGCGACTGTGGAATACTCTCCCTGAGGAGGTGGTCATGTAAAAGAGTAAAAGAGTAAAAGAGTTCAAAAGGGGTCTGGATGCATTTTTGGACAGTAAGAGAGAGATTTCTTTGGCATTGAGTCAAAATAGCTTTCAGATCATATGAAGCGAGGATAATGATAGAATGTCCAAGAATGATGTCCGAAATCTTGTCCAAAAGGTCCTTAGCAGCTATCACAGCTCAAAGGCAGGTGGGTGCAGTTCGTGCAACAGGATCTAGTCTGCATGAGTAGTATCCCAAAGGTCTCAATTTGTCTCCATGTTTTTTGTGCAAGGACTCCAGAGGCATGGCCCTTTGTTTTCAGAGAGAAACAGATAAAATGGTAGTTCATAGTTTGGGATGTCAAGTGTGGGAGCAGACATGATAAGGTCTTTTAGGCAGTTCAAACACTGTATGACTTCCCATGAAAGTGGTTGCTTCTGAGATATAGTTGGAATGGCATCATACAGAGATTACAGCAGTGCTGAGGCATCAGGAATCCATTGTCGGCAGTATGTGATCATACCATGAAAGGCTTGTAGTTGCTTGACAGTTGTAGGTATAGGAGTCTCTTGTATGGTTTGCTTCCTGTCTTCTGCCAGGTGCTTAACACCTTGAGAGATACAATGTCCTAGGAAGACTACTTTTTGTTGTGCCCATTAAACTTTTCCAAGGGACTCCTTGTAGTTGATTGAAGCAAGGAAAGATAGTAGATCCAGTGAAGTGGTGGCACACTCATCTTACAATGTGGCACAGAGTAAAAGGTCATCCACGTATTGAAGTAAAGTCACATTATGATGGGTTCCTACCCATGGATCCAGACAGGTGGATAAGGCTTGAGGAAAGTGATTGGGAAAAATGGGAGTATCTAGAATTGGCAGCATTAATGGCACGAAGATCATGTACCACGCGGAACTTCTTAGATTGTCCTTTTGGGGTCTTCTTCTTGACTGAAAACAAGGGAGTGTTTGCTGGTGAAACACATTTGATTAGCGCTCCATTCTTGAGAAGAGTTGTAACTTGTTCAGACAGAGAAGCCTCTTGATTGGCTCTTAGATAATATTGGGGTACTTTTGGAATCTCGGGACAGAGTTTCAAAAAGATCTTAACAGGTTGAACAGGCAAGAGTCCGATATCATCTGGGCCTTGGGACCAGACATGATCAGGAATTTGTTGCAGGTAGACATTGGGTAAAGTCTTTGTTGGGATGATAATGACCATCAGTGGAGAGGCTTGTAGGACACAAAAGTTCTTCAGGTTTAAGTACTTTCGCTAATTCAAGGTGCATCCCATCATCCTCATATTTTTCGGTGGATTTGAGTTTCAGGAGTAAATCTCAGATCCGGATTTTTGACAATTTCTATATGAGACATGATTAGCTTGATTCTCTTGAGTTATTCTGTTGTCGGGTCTTCATTGTTGATTCATCCTGGAGTGGTTTGGGTGTCACGAGCGAGGTCCAGATTGTTGTCGGGCCATATTTTGACGGTTTTGGGACATCATTGGCCTTACAGTGGCTGAATTAATTCAGTATTCGGAAGGAAGAGGTTTGGATCTGCAGTGTCGCTGGACAGGTCCAATTTTACCACATCTGTAGCAGATGATCGTTCTGATGGGTGATCTTCAAGGGGGATATTTCGGGATAATTCGTACCAAGCAGGAACTGTTTGGAACTGAGGGACATAATTCTGAACTGGGTATTGTGCTGTAGTATTAAGCATCATCGGTGCATCTAGTAGTGTTGAGCGGCATAGGCCATATTCGAATTCGCGAATATTCGCGAATATATGGACGAATATTCGTCATATATTCGCGAATATTCGCATATTCGTAATATCCCCGTGTTATTTTCGAAAATTTGCATATGCGAAAATTAGCCTATGCAAATGTTCGCATATGCGAAAATTCGCACGCCAGTCTCACACAGTAGTATTAGAGCCTTCTTTACACCACACAAGCTGGAAGCAGAGAGGGATGATCACTGTGATGTGTACTGTGAAAAAAAAAACAAAAAAAAAAGAATATTCGTAATTACGAATATATAGCGCTATATTCGCGAAATTCGCGAATTCGCGAATATGCGATATTCGCGAATAATATTCGAATTGCGAATATTCGCGAGCAACACTAGCATCTAGACAGATTGACACATCCGAGCTCTTCTTAGTAGGTGCCACTTCAGTTTGTTTTTCAATAGCTCTGACAATGAGGAGATTTTAAAAATGTCAAAAATGTAAATTAAAATCCTTACAAAACATTCTCTGCATTCTAGAATGTCATGTCAGGTTTTCCCTACCGTGAAGAAAAAAAAAATCTGAAGAAATCTTATTAACCTCTTCAGGACGGCAGCGGGAGGAAGTGACGGCGGCATGAGCTAGGGCCGCGCGCTCCTGGGCTCCGTCCCTGAGCCCCGGGACGTGGAGGCGAAATTGATGGCGAGATGCCGATGGAGGAATGCCCGCTAAGACTGCACGCCTACCTGGACAGCTCGCGAGAGCTGGGAGGGCTGTTCCCTGAGATGGGCTGTAGCAGGAGGGAGGAGAGAGGTGGAGGCGGCTGCTGACTCACGCGACGCTCTCCGTGGGAAGCGATGGTGGGCTGCTGTCCGATTGGAGACGGGGGCGGCATGGCTGATGCGTACCCTCCCCCCATGTGGTACAGGAGGAAGCGACGGAGAGAAGGTGAGAGAGAGGGAGGTGTGGACTGTGCAGACAATACAGACGAGGAATTCCGGGCTTGTTCCGGAAGCCCATATATGGTAGCCCTGGCCTCACAGTGCGGTGTGGCGGCGCTGGCGTGGAGAGGCGTACAAGTGGGGTTCTGCTGCTCCTTGCTGGGACCCCTCTAGGCTGGGCCAGATCCTCTCTTTTAAAACCTGACGCCGCATTGATAACTTGTTTGGCAGCC
The DNA here is from genome assembly GCF_029499605.1 of Hyla sarda. Classification (NCBI taxonomy): domain Eukaryota; kingdom Metazoa; phylum Chordata; class Amphibia; order Anura; family Hylidae; genus Hyla; species Hyla sarda. The sequence continues at coordinate 312,028,766 of NC_079190.1, read as the reverse complement.
GTGACCTTCTAAGCCAGGAGTAAGGTTAAATCAGCCATTAACAACTCTGCAATATTATGAACAGCAGCAGCCCCCGGTATTGGTCCCATGTGGAATAGACAACATTGGATGCCAGATTCCTTGCCTGGTGACTCCTTCCAGTGACTTTGAGATGTCTGGATCTATGGACTAAATCGAATAATTGGGCTTCAGCAGACCCCCTCCTCTAGGAAAGCAGACTTTGGCCCCGGATCTAAGCATATGCGATCGAACAGTAGGACCTATAAGATCAGTGACTTTTAGGGGAGGCTGGACTGTCTACGAAGGGGAGCCTTAATATGCTAATCAGTTCATAGTTATATACTATTGTGTTATACACTGTGGTGGATACTGATAGATTAGGCTGTGACATCTTCTGCTTGAGTTGTGTTACCTGGGTGGTGATACGTATACCTTATAAGTATAAAGTGAAGAGATAAAGCGGCAAAAATGGCCCCTAAGGTTCACCCCAGAAGATCAGGGGGAAATTCGCCACAGAAAGATAAGGGGGCAATGGGTAAACTGGATAAAATATGGAAGTCTCCAGCTTTGGGTATTAAAACTAGAACCCAGAAGGATCTCTCCCCTAGTAAAACAGGTTCTAGGTACTCGGTTCTGGAGGTGGAAGAAATTGAGGACAGACAGACCGTGCCCCCCATGGGAACTCAGCTTTTGGAGGAGATTTTGGGAGGAGTAAAAAAATCTAACTGTGCAATTGAGGAGTTAAATAAACAACTGGGTATGGTATCTACTGAGGTATCATTGATAAGACACGATATGACTAAGATGAGAGATAGGATCTCCAGACTATCTTGTAATATAAGGATGGTGGGGTTCCCTGAAGGGGCAGAGGGGGGGTCTCTATTACCCAGTTCTGCAGTGGATGGCTGAAGGACGTGATAGGTGAAGGGCATTTTACCCCAATGTGTGGGATTGAACGTGCTCACCGGGTTCCAAGGCGGGGCCCCCCTAGGACAATCCTAATTAAACTATATACATCCCAGAATAGGGATACGATTCTTAGGAGGGCAAGAGAAGTGAGGGATTTGCAGTACAATGGGCAAAACATTTTTGTATACCCGGATTTCTCCTGGGAGACTCAGAAGAAAAGGGCATCCTTTCGGGAGATAAAAAGGCGGTTAAAAAAACGCGGGGGTGCCCTTCTCTCTCCTGTTTCCAACGAGACTCCGTGTAGAGCATAAGGGAAAGGTAATAATATTTGGAACCTCACAGGAAGTCTCAGATTGGATGGATAAAGAAGGCATATAGTATAAGATAGTATCGTGGCATTAGGTGTTGGAAGTATTAGTTGAGTATTAAAATCTACGTCTGGGGTGGAGGGGGGCGGGGGAGTCCGTGGGGCTTCACTAGGATAGGAATGCATAGTAGAAGTACGGTGCATTATGGGGATAGGGGAGAGGGGAGGGTGTGTGGGGGGGGGGGAGGGAGTGGGAAGGGGGGAGGAAGGGAGTGGGAAGGGGGGAGGGATGGCACGGGGGGAGGCGGAGGGAAGGAGAGAATTTTTTTTTTCTTTCTGACCTAGGTTAATATGTCTTCTTTTAAGTTGTTAGTTTGGAATGTGCGAGGTATGTCTGATAAAATAAAAAAGTGTTAAATCTTTGATTATATTCGGAGGTGCCTTCCTGCGGTCATATGTCTAGTCGAGACCCATAGGTCAAGAGATGAGAAGATATTACAAAGGAGGTGGGCTAAAGAAGAATATCATTCCAGACTCTCTTCGTATTCCGCGGGAGTATCAGTATATGTTCATAGGAAGGTACCATTCGAAACAAAAAATGCAAGGGTGGATAAGTATGGTCGATATATATTCCTTTATGGAATGTGGGAAAACAGGGCCATTATCCTGGCATTTGTTTATATTCCCCCACCTTTTAGAATGGATGTTTTGAGGGACCTTGCGAGTTATAGTGAAAGTAAAACACATGCGGCATGATGGATAGTTGGAGATATGAATAACTTATTGGACCCTAGTATGGACAGATTAAAATTAGGTAGGAATGTAGGGGGGAGGGAAACAGCATTGGCGAGGTACTGTGGAGAGATAAACTGGGTGAATGGGTGGCGGAAACTTAACCCAGGAGTAAGACAGTACTCATGCTTTAGTACTTCATATAATACTGCCTCTCGAATCGACCTATGTCTTTGCGACAAGAACGCGATGACCTGGACCAGCAGGGTGCAGTATAGAGCTAAAACTTTATCGGATCATTGTCCAGTGGTGGTGGAAATTGGAGGTAATATGTGGGAAAAGATTGGGTTTTCGGCTCAACCCCCACTGGATAGAATTGGTGGAAGACCAGGATTGGTTTAGACGGGAAATAGAAGTATTCTGGGAGATTAATCATAATTCAGCGTGCCTTCAGATAGTATGGGATGCCATGAAGGCGTACTTGAGGGGCCTATATATAGGACGAATTAATAAAAAGGAATTTTCCCAGAAAGAATCAATACTGAATAGCAAAGTGGCACTATTAGAAGCAGGGATAGATGAGGCTATTGGGGGAGGACAGTTGTTAGAATTGAAGGCAGCTCAAGATGAATATAAGGAATATCTGCTTAAAAAAGCACAAAATAAATTGTTTTTCAGTGGACAATTAAATTTTTTTGAGAAAGGGAAACCAAATAAGACATTGTCAAGATTACTTAGGAATCAAGGTGAGGAATGTGGTATTGCGGCTTTGAGGAGGGTGGATGGCAGCATAACTACAGAAAGGGAAGAAATAGCTCAAATGGTTAGCTCCTTTTTCTCCAATCTCTATATAAGTAGCAACATTAATAGGGCTGAGGTAGTGGAATTTTTGAGAGGGATTAATATTCCAAGTCTAACTGAGGACATCAGGGATTCTTTGGAAGAGCTAATTTCCCTCCAGGAATTGGAGGAAGCATTGGCATCAATCAAAGGGAATAAATCCCCTGGGTCCGATGGTATTCCATTCCAGATATACAGGACATATTCAACCCTGCTACTTCAAAAACTGCTGGGTACTATTAATGAATCCTGGAGGGGGGGTGTTCTCCCTAAATCAATGTGTGAGGCCAACATCAGACTTATTAGGAAAAAAGATAAAGATCCTTTGGACTTGGGTTCATACCGCCTCATCTCCTTGCTTAATATGGATATAAAGATAATAGCAAAGGTATTGGCAAGGAGATTAGATAAAGTGGTAGAAGTAGTGGTGGGGAGAGACCAGGGGGGGTTTAGGTCGGGAAGAACGGTCCACGACAATATCCACCAGGTGTATGAGGCAATCCAGAGTGGAGCCCGGGGCCCCCGCTCCATCCTGTCGCTGGATGCTACCAAAGCCTTCAACAGGGTGGAGTGGGGATACCTTTGGGAAGTTTTGAGGAAGGTGGGGGTGGGCCCGAGATTTTTGAGTTATATTCAGTTATTGTACACTAATCCGGAGGCGAGCGTAGTGGTTGATGGAATTCCCTCTTACCCATTCAAATTAAGTAGAGGAACAAGACAGGGGTGCCCCCTCTCACCTTTTTTATTTTTAATTTTCATTGAACCCCTAGCGGCTTGGATAAGAGATAACAATGTTTATGAGGGATTTGGGGTGCTAATAATGATTATGTATACTTCTTAGATGTAAAAAAGTATAAGTTGCTTATACGGTCTCTTTGACTGGTGTTGTTATGTATATCTGAATTGTATACTGTAGTTTTGAAAATTTTATTATTATAATAAAGGAAAATCTTTGTAAAGAAAAAGAAAAAAAAAAAACCCTCTTCAGAACGCGGGGCGTATGGATACGCCCGTGGGAATTCCGGTCCCCACCGCTAGCCGGTTGGGGACCGGAGCCGGATGCCTGCTGAAATCGTTCAGCAGGCATCGCGGCATATCGCCCAGGGGGGTCATTATGCCCCCCCATGTCGGCGATGGCCGCAGATCGCTGGACAATTCAGTCCAGCGATCTTCAGCGATTCCGGGTCAATCGGGTCTCCAGTGACCCGGTGACCCGGAATTATTGGCTGATCAGGGCCGTCTCTGATGGCCCTGAACAGCCAGAGCCAGCAGGGGTGAGGTGGCACTGGTGCCACCTCACGATCGCCCTGATTCATCGGCCGGATTACCGGCCGACCAATCAGGGCGCCTGCTGCGGGTGTCACTCCCACAACCCGCTCCGCCCCTCTTCCGGAGGATGTGAGCGGGTGCGGGATGTGGACCCCGGAAGCTGGGGACCACAATGCCCGGTGTCCCTGTTGGGATCGGGGCCCCAGGAGCGACGGCGGTGAGGGACTGACCTGTGTCCCGGAGCAGCAGTAGGAGGTGAGTGACAGCCTCCTGCTGTTGCTTAGCAACAGCTCCCAGCATGCAAAAAGTTCATGCTGGGTGCTGTAGTTATGCAACAGCAGGAGGCAGACGACCACAACTCCCAGCATTCCCTTATGGGCATGCAGGGACTTATAGTTTTGCAACAGCTGGAGGCACATTTTTTCTATGGAAAAGTGTACCTTCAGCTGTTGTATAACCCCTTAAGGACCAAGCCCATTTTGGCCTTAATAACCAGAGCGTTTTTTGTACATCTGACCACTGTCACTTAAAACATTAATAACTCTGGGATGTTAGTTATCTTTTAGTTATCATTCTGATTCCGAGATTGTTTTTTCGTGACATATTCTACTTTAACATAGTGGTAAATTTTTGTGGTAACTTGCATCCTTTGTTGGTGAAAAATCCCAAAATTTGACGAAAAATTTGAAAATTTTGCATTTTTCTAACTTTGAAGCTTTCTGCTTGTAAGGAAAATGTATATTACAAATACATTTTTTTAATTCATATATACAATATGTCTACTTTATGTTTGCATCATAAAATTGATGAGTTTTTACTTTTGGAAGACATCAGAGGGCTTCAAAGTTCAGCAGCAATTTTCAAATTTTCCACAAAATTTTCACTCACAATTTTTCAGGGACCAGTTCAGGTTTGAAGTTGATTTGAAGGGTCTTCATATTAGAAATACCCCACAAATGACCCCTTTATAAAAACTGCACCCCCCTAAGTATTCAAAATGACATTCAGTCAGTGTTTTAACCCTTTAGGTGTTTCACAGGAATAGCAGCAAAGTGAAGGAGAAAATTAACAATCTTCATTTTTTACACTCGCATGTTCTTGTAGACCCAATTTTTGAATTTTTACAAGGGGTAAAAGGAAAAAATGTATACTTATATTTGTAGCCCAATTTCTCTCGAGTAAGCCCATACCTCATATGTCTATGTAAAGTGTTCGGCGGGCGCAGTAGAGGGCTCAGAAGCGAAGGAGCGACAAGGGGATTTTGGAGAGTAAGTTTTTCTGAAATGGTTTTTGGAGGGCATGTTGCATTTAGGAAGCCCCTATGGTGCCAGAACAGCAAAAAAAAAACACATGGCATACCATTTTGGAAACTAGACCCCTTGAGGAACGTAACAAGGAATAAAGTGAGCCTTAATACCCCACAGGTGTTACACGACTTTTGCATATGTAAAAAAAAAAATAATAAATTCAGCAAAATGTTTGTTTTCCCCCCCAAATTTCACATTTATGCAAGGGTTAATAGCAGAAAATACCCCCCAAAATTTGTAACCCCATCTCTTCTGAGTATCGAGGTACCCCATAAGTTGACCTGAAGTGCACTACAGGCAAACTACAATGCTCAGAAGAGAAGGAGTTATATTTGGCTTTTTGAGAGCAAATTTTGCTCGGGGGGCATGTCGCATTTAGGAAGCCCCTATGGTGCCAGGACAGCAAAAAAAAAAAAAACACATGGCATACCATTTTTGAAACTAGACCCCTTGAGGAACTTAACAAGGGGTACAGTGAGCATTTACTCCCCACTGGTGTCCGACAGATCTTTGGAACAGTGGGCTGTACAAAAGTTTTCATTTTCACGGACCACTGTTCCAAAGATCTGTCAGACACCTGTGGGGGGTAAATTCTCACTGCACACCTCATTACATTCTGTGAGGGGTATAGTTTCCGAAATGGGGTCACATGTGGGGTTTTTGTTTTTTTGTGTTTGTCAAAACCGCTGTAACAGTCAGCCATCGCTGTGCAAATCACCTCAAATGTACATGGTGCACTCTCTTTTCTGGGCCTTGTTGTGCGCCCCCTGAGCACTTTGTGCCCACATATGGGGTATCTCCGTACTCAGGAGAAATTGCGTTACAAATTTTGGGGGGCTTTTTTCCCTTTTACCTCTTGTGAAAATGTAAAGTATGGGGCAACACCAGCATGTTAGTATAAAAAATTACATTTTTTTACACTAACATTCTGGTGTAGACCCCAACATTTCTTTTTCATGAAGGGTTAAAGGAGAAATAGCCCCCCAAACCTTGTAACGCAATTTCTCCCGAGTACGGTGATACCCCATATGTGGCCCTAAACTGTTGACTTGAAATACGACAGGGCTCCAAAGTGAGAGAGCACAATGTGCATTTGAGGCCTAAATTAGGGACTTGCATAGGGGTGGACAAGGGGTATTCTACGCCAGTGATTCCCAAACAGGGTGCCTCCAGCTGTTGCAAAACTCCCAGCATGCTTGGACAGTCAATGGCTGTCCGGAAATACTGGGAGTTGCTGTTTTGCAACAGCTGGAGGCTCTGCTTTGGAAACAGTGGCGTACCAGACGTTCTTATTGGGGGGGGGGGTACTGTGTAGGGCTATGTGTATATGTAGTGTTTTTAACTTTTTATTTTATTTTGTGGTAGTGTAGTGTTTTTAGGGTACAGTAACATGGGCAGGGGATTACAGCGAGTTTCCCAGCCCAAAATTTGCGGCATCTCAAACTTGAAGCGAGAAACCCACTGTAAAACCCTCGCCCATGTGAATGTACCCTGTACATTCACAGGGGGGGTGCACCAGCTGTTGCAAAACCACAACTCCCAGCATGCATGGTCTGTTAGTGCATTCTGGGAGTTATAGTTTTGTAACAGCTGGAGGCACACAGGTTTGGAAACACTGAGTTAGAAACAGACAATGTTTCCCAACCAGTGTGTCTCCTGTTGTTGCAAAACTACAACTTTCAACATGCACTGAATGTCCAGGCATGCTGGGAGTTGTAGTTCGGCAACATCTGAAGGGCCAGATATTGCTGAACTAAAACTCCCAGCATGCCCGCACAGTGCATGCTGGGAGTTGTAGTTTTGCAACAGCTGGAAGAGCACAGATTGGAGACCTTTATACAATGGTCTCCAAACTGTGGCCCTCTAGAAGTTGCAAAACTACAACTCCCAGCATGCCCAGACAGCCAAAGGCTGTCTGGGAATGCTGGGAGTTGTAGTTTTCAGACTCCTAGAAGCAGCAGTGAAGATCTTCACTGCTGCCTCTGAGGACCATGTACTTACCGCTGATCCTCCACGTGGCTGGTCCCGCCGCTGTTCCTCGGTCCCGCCGCTGCTCCAGGTAAGGCCGCCAGTCCCCGCGTGTTCCTCCCCTATGCCGCAGGTCCCCGCGAGCCCCCGCAGCCATCTTCCCCCATTCTGCCCGACTTCCACTGGCGGGCAGTGTGGAGGATCTTAACTTTCACCCCAGGTCACTGTGATTGGTCCACAGGGACCAATCACAATGATCGCTGACCAGGACCATCAATGGATGGTCCTGAGGGGTGAAGCAGAAGTTGTCTCCTGCTGGAAACAGCGGGACTTCTGCTGGTTAACCCGTGCGATGCTGCGCATGGCCGGGTTAACTGAATGTCATTTATAAACATCGGGATGCGCGAACGCACTGCACAACCCGGCATTTATATATGACATTCTGCGGGAAGGGGTTAACAGGTACTAAATGGTACAATACTTGGGTGTACCTATGCGGTATGTACTGATGAGGGCAGTAATATGCCTAACTATTAGCAGAAAAAAATCTGTATTTTTGTAAAACACCAGCCGGTGGATACTATTGTGTGGACTTTGACGGTATGGAGCACCTTGACAGCTTAACAGGTACTAAATGGTACAATACTTGGATGTACCTATGTGGTATGCACTGATGAGGGCAGTAATATGCCTAACTATAAGCAGAAAAAAATCTGTATATTTGTAAAACACCAGCCGGTGCATACTATTGTTTGGACTTTGACAGTATGGAGCACCTTGACAGCTTAACAGGTACTAAATGGTACAATACTTGGATGTACCTATGCGGTATGCACTGATGAGGGCAGTTATATATGTGTAACTATACACAGAAAAAACTATTTAAAAAAAAAACAGCTGGTAAATAGTATTGTTTGGACTTGCACAGTATGTAGCCAGCCCCTTGACAGATTAACAGGTACAAAATGGTACAAATGCACTACAGTCCACTGAACAATTACGTATTTCTGAACAGCAGCAGAACCCAACAGTGGAGCACCACAAAAAAAAAAAATCCAGGGATTAAACCCTAAATTGCACTCTGTTACACAATTCTGAGCAACAGAAGATTTGTGGAGCAAATAAAAATAAACTCAATTGGGCTGAAAAATGAGGAGATCTGTATGAGGCAGCTAACAGCTATCTGCCCCTCTCCGCTGCAATGCTCAATAACGTGAATAGGAGGTTTAGCTATCAATGATCCTTCTGAGTGTAACAGCAAAGTACTCTGCACTCCTGCCTTTCCCTAATGCTGATGTGACTAGCAGTTGCAGTGTAACGCTGTGGTATGAGCTATTCACACACACGCAGTCCCGTCCTCTCCATCTGAGTGCATAGATGAAATGAAGAGAGGCAAGATGGCCGCCGATTATATAGGGCCTGTGACGTCACAGGGGTCAGTGAACACTCATAGGCTGCATCTCACATGTGATTCAGGGTCAGCCCGCCTACCTTCATTCCCGCCGCTGTTTCCCGCCCTCCCATAATCCCCTGCCCCATGTACTCACATGTGGATCCGCCATCTTAGGTCTCCAATAGCCTGGAACACTGTAAAATGGAGTTTAATTAAGCGATTCGCGCTATAGAATCGCGGCGATATTCGTATTTGTTGCAAATCAAATTTTTTAATGAAATTCGTAACGAATTCGGGTTTGTCCACTTCGATTCGCACTTCGATTCGCTAGCAAGGAGGAAAAATCAAAAACGGAAAAGTCCTTAAAGGGCAAAGTCAGATACAAAAACTTTTGATATGTTGTAAAGCATGCAAAACTAATAGGTTTTGCAACTGCTTTCATTAGAAATTTTTCAGTATTTCATACTGAAAAAGCCAGTTTAACAACTGCCCCCCCTGCCTGCTTGGACATATACTAGTCCTGCTGTGTCCATGCATCATCACCTATGTCATGGACACACTTCTTTGATTGCCAGCTATGAGCGCTGGGCTCACAGCTGGAGGAAAAATCCTCCCACTGTCAGCTTGTGTCCCACTACTGTCAGCGAGGACAAGCTGGGAGTTGCAGTTTTGCTAATGCTAGGTGAGATGTGAGCAGACAGCATACTAAGGGAGGGGTCGGAGACATGCACAGTGAGGCCATGCCCCCTCCCTTTGAGAGGAATTCAGACTAATGAGCTAAATTAAAAGTGTAGTAAAAAAATTAATAAAGGTGCTAGACACATAAAAAGTGGGTCAGATTCACATACAGCAGTCTTTTTTATTCACACCCAGGCATGCAATGGGGGAAACAACAGCAGAACAGAAGAAAGGAACAAGCCAAGTGGCTTCCCAGTTTGGCTGAGGAGGAATCCTTTTTACCACACTGAGACCTGTTCTGTGAGGATTATGTTCAGTTGTGCATCTTTAACAGGCTTCAAGAAGTTAGGGGGTGAATGCTAAACAAGGCAACTCGCCCATTGCTCTACCATCACAGAGCCCCAAAGTAGAAAATTGGTAGATATGTCCCAGGGTACAAGTCCTCCTCAAACAGTCGAACAACTGCAACCCAGCTGCCCCCCACAGGGCGCTTCAGCACCCCACGCATCTCCATACATCACCAGGTTGCCAGGAGCCCGACACGGCCTGAACAGTAACTCCAAGAGACGAGGAGCAGTGCAAGCAACATACAGACAGTGTGAGAAGGGGGAGAAGTCACAAGGCCCTAGAGGAAGCTAAAGCTCACATCTGCATCATGCTTTGTCCGGGATCTCCCTGATCTGGGTTTTTTCTTTTTAACCCCTTAAGGACCCAGCCAATTTTCACTGTAGGATCTAGCCATTTTTTGCACATCTGACCACTGTCACTTTAAGCATTAATAACTCAGGAATGCTTTTACTTTTCATTCTGATTCCGAGATTGTTGACGTATTCTACTTTTTATTAGTGGAAAATTTTCATCGATACTTACATAATTTCTTGGTGAAAAATTCAAAAATTTGATGAAAAATTAGAAAATTTAGCATTTTTCTAAGTTTGAAGCTCTCTGTTTGTAAGGAAAATAGACATTCCAAATAAATTATATATTGATTCACATATACAATATGTCTACTTTATGTTTGCATCATAAAGTTGACATGTTTTAACTTTCGGAAGACATCAGAGGGCTTCAAAGTTCATCAGCAATTTTCAGATTTTTCACAAAATTTTCAAAATCAGAATTTTTCATGGACCAGTTCAGGTTTGAAGTGGATTTGAAGGGCTTTCTTATTAGAAATACCCCATAAATGACCCCATTATACAAACTGCACCCCTCAAAGTATTCAAAATGACATTCAGTAAGTGTGTTAATCCTTTAGGTGTTTCACAGTAATAGCAGCAAAGTGAAGGGGAAAATTCAAAATCTTCATTTTTTACACTTGCATGTTCTTGTAGACCCAGTTTTTGAATTTTTACAAGGGGTAAAAGGAGAAAAATCCTCAAAAAATTTGTAACCCAATTACTCTCGAGTAAGGAAATTCCTCATATGTGTATGTAAAGTTTTCGGCAGGCGCAGTAGAGGGCTCTGAAAGGATGGAGTGACAATGGGATTTTTGGAGAGTGAGTTTTTCTGAAATGGTTTACGAGGGGCATGTCACATTTAGGAATAGGGGTAGAGGGGTAATAGGAGAAAATGCCCCACAAAATTTGTAACCCCATCTCTTCTGAGTATGGAAATACCCCATGTGTGGACATCAAGTGCACTGCGGGCGCACTACAATGCTCAGAAAAGAAGGAGTCACATTTGGCTTTTGGAAAGCAAATTTTGCTGAAATGATTTTTGGGGGGCATGTCCCATTTAGGAAGCCCCTATGGTGCCAGGACAGCTAAAACCCACCCATATGGCATCATTTTTGGAAACTACACCCCTCAAAGAACATAACAAGGGGTACAGTGAGCCAGGTGTTTGACTACTTTTTGTTAAAGTTAGATGTGTAAATGACATTTTTTTATTTTTTTTTCTAAAATGATGGTTCCCCCCAAATTTTACTTTTTTAATAGGAGAAAATGCCCCCCAAAATTTGTAACCCCATCTCTTCTGAGTATGGAAATACCCCATGTCGCGACGTCAAGTGCAATGCGGGCACACTACAATGCTCAGAAGAGAAGGAGTCACATTTGCAAATTTTGCTGAAATGGGACAGGCATGTCGTATTTAGGAAGCCCCTATGGTGCCAGAACAGCAAAAAAATAAAACACATGACATACTATTTTGGAAACTACACCCCTCAAGGAACGTAACAAGGGGTACAGTGAGCCTTAACACCCCACAGGTGTTTGATAAATGTTCAGTAAAGTTGGATGTGAAAAGGAAAAATTTGATTTTTTACACTAAAATGCTGGGGTTAAGTGGTAAAACGAGAAAATGGCACCGTAACTTTGTAGATACATTTCTTTTGAGTAAGGACATACCTCATATCTGGGTGTAAACAGCTCTGCGGGTGCACACCGGTCACAGAAAAACAGGAGGGCAGTCAGGGGCCTTGAGCTTCTGCATAGCTGCTTATGGAGCCAGAACAGCGGGACCCCCCTCAAGGAGCGTTACATGGGGTAAATGACTAACAAGGGGTACAGTGGGACATAAAATTATAAAACAGGTTATGTTCCCAGAATGATGACCCAGAGCATAGCCAAAACTTAAAAATATGCCCACCCCAAACCCTATGCTCTGAATCATCATTTTGGGAATGTGATGTGTGTGGCCGTCCCTAACCTGTTGCCTCAAATGCGCACCCGCCCAGGTGGAGAGAGAGAGCGCTGCGCATTTGAGGGAACACAAAAAAGTCCCGAAAGACCGATGATAGTGACTCAGTGACCCATGACCCATTTTTTTTTCTTTAAATACCCCCAGAGGTCTTATCAGTTTTTTTTTTATATAAGAGTTTTTTGGGGCAATTTAGTGGTTTTATGTGGTTAAAACATGGAATGTACTCTGAACTTGGTACATTGGGGTCAAATTATGGAAAATTTAAATGAAGAGCGAACATTTAGTACTCCATGGAAGTGTGATACTCCCTGAAGCAGTTTTTAATGGAGAGGCCCGGATGATCGGGGCAATTGTCACACTGAGTGGTGGTGTTTTCTGTATCCTCCTCTTGTAATACACTCTGCATCTTTTCTGGGTTCGTCCCTCCTTTCCAGTGTGGGGGACCTCACCTGCAAAGTGTTGGCCTGGGATGATCCTGGCACCTATATTTCCAGTTCCTTGGGAAGTCCGGCCTGCTCTTTCCCAGTCGCCAAAGATCAGGGCCTTTAGGACTTCTTCTGGAACTGGAGGAATGTCCCTGTGTTGCCAGCATTCTGGTACAGTACAAAAGAGTTATACATGGCAACCTGTACCAAGTAGACCGCAACTTTTTTGTACCATATCCATGTTTTCCGCATGGCGATGTATGGCTTGAGGACTTGATCAGAGAGATCAACTCCCCCCATATACCGATTGTAGTCCAGAATACAATCGGGCTTGAGGACCGTTGTTGTGGTACCTCGCACAGGGACAGGTGAGCTGCCGTTACCATGAATTGTGGTCAGCATAAGGACATCCCTCTTATCCTTATACTTGACCAGCAACAGGTTTTCATGGGTAAGGGCACGAGACCCACCCTTGGGAATAGGTGTCTGGATCAAATTTAGAGGGAGGCCTCTCTGGTTCTTCCGCACGGTCCCATCTAATGGCAAGGGATGTGAACAGAGGGATGCTGGCATAAAAGTTGTCCACGTACACGTGGTAACCCTTATCCAGCAATGGGTGCACAAGGTCCCAAACGAGTTTCCCGCTAACACCCAGAGTGGGGGAACATTCTGTGGGTTCAATACTGGAATCCCGTCCCTCATGTACTCTAAACTTGAAAGTGTACCCGGAGGTACTCTCACAAAGTTTGTAGAGCTTCACGCCATACCGCGCCCGCTTCGAGGGAATATACTGGCGGAAGATGAGTCTCCCATTAAAACTGCTAAAAGACTCATCTACCGAGAGCTCCTTGAGCGGTACGGAGACCTCCAAAAATGTGGCCCCAAAGTGATCGATGACCGGCCTCACTTTGTAAAGCCGGTCATAGGCGGGATCACCTCGGGGGGGACATGCCGCATTATCTGCATAATGCAGGCATTTCCGAATGGCCTCGAACCGCTTCCATGTCATGACCATACTGTAAAGCGGGGTCTGGTATAGAATGTCCCCGCTCCAGTACTGTCTGACACTGGGCTTTTTGACCAGGCCCATATGCAGCAAGAGGCCCCAAAATGTGTATGTAGTATGTAGTGTGTGCTTGGGGTGACTGTATTATATAACGAAGTGTGATTAGAAATCCCACACCATTATATGGGGGGGGAGGGGAAATGGGGTGCCAAATGCAGCACCCTGAACCCCTAATAGGGCCCGGGTCACGCTGAAAAAACTGCGGCGGACGCTTGAGCACCTATTAGGGGGTCTTGGGGGGGGATTTTGTTTTTACTTTTTTTTACTTTATTTTACTTTTGACTCCTACCTTTCCCTTTTCTGTATCCTGTACCTGCTCTAAGGTGGCTTCTTCTTCTGTGAGGGGCTCCGATCTCGGTAGAGGGGGGTTCCATGGCTTCTTCTTGCAGTTCTGACAGCTGACTGAACTCAGTTGTTAATCCCTCCCCTGCCGGCTGCTATCCAGCCAATAGCAGCGCTCTTGGGGGGGGGGGGGGGGAGTGACAAAATCGTCACCTCCCCATAGATACAGGAGGTGATTGGGATTTTATTTGATAGGACTTTTTGATTCCTTTTTGGAATTTTTTTTAGGGTATACAAAGTAAAAAAAAAAAAATATGCCATTGACCGTGCAGTTTAATTAACATTATATTTTTATAGTTCAGACATTTATGCATGCGTCGATAACATATATGTTTACTTTTGTTTACATATGATGCAGGGTCAGCTTCTGAGCAAGACATGAGCGAATTTACAGTGATTTGATTCATCACGAACTTCTCAGCTCGGCAGTTGCTGGCTTTAGCCTGCATAAATTAGTTCAGCTTTCAGGTGCTCCAGTGGGCTGGAAAAGGTGGATACAGTCCTAGGAGACTCTCTCCTAGGACTGTATCCACCTTTTCCAGCCCACCGGAGCACCTAAAAGCTGAACTAATTTATGCAGGCTAAAGTCAGCAACTGCCGAGCCGAAAAGTTTTTGACGAATCGAATCACTGTAAATTTGCTCTTCTCTACCCTGCGTCCTTAAGGTGTTAAACAGGAAGAAGACACAATATAAACCCAGGCTAAATCTAAAACTTTATTAATAGATATTTATTTTGAAATTTTTATACAGTATATACAGTGGGTAAAAAAATTGTACAAGAGAAACAAAATTCCCTTCAATAACAGGCCAGGATTTTGTACAAATATCCTCAACCTGATATGCTATGACTTATTTTAACCTAACAAAGTAGAAGGATTTTTTATATATTTCAGGACATTTTGTGGTTTGGGAAGAAAAATAGGGAGAAAAATAATATGTAGAATATGTTACATGAGGAACATCTACATAATTTCTTTTTCTAAGTGTATTTGATTTCCTTCCTGTGCTATAAAATGTTCTCATTATTTTTAGGGGTTGTGCAGTCTTTTTTTTTTTTTTTTTTGCAAAAACAGCACCAAAAATGTCCACAGGTTGTAGCACTGCATCTCAGTCCCATTTACTTCAGTGGAGCTGAGCTGCAATACCACAAATAACCTGTGGACAGGAGTGGTGGTGTTTTTGCGAAAAAAAGAAAAGAAAAAAGATGCTGCATGTTTCTAATACTGGACAAGCCGTTTAAGGGGTGCGTTCACATGAGCGGATTTGCAGCGTATTTTAACCCCTTGCCGACCTATGACATACCTGTACGTCATGAGTGGGAAGGTGTTCCTGACCCATGACGTACCAGGTACGTCATGAACATTTTTGCCGCTACTGATAGCCAGCCATCTTACCATGCGACCACGGGGGGTTTCATCCCCCACCCCCCAGCGATCGCTGCTATCAGCTAGTCAAATCTGACTAGCTGATAGAAGCGTTTCGCTATGAGAATACTTAGCAGTGCGGTGTGTGAGTCCCGATCAAGGGGATCGGGACACACACCGCGCTGCTAAGTGTCCCTTACCCGTCCCCCGGCGTCACTTACCCAGCCATGCGGTGTCCCGAGCGGTCCCGGCGTGAGCGTCATCCTCCAGGCGGTCCCGGGGGTGGTGCGTCCCGGCGGTGAGTTTGCAGCAGCAGGGCGGCATCTTCATTGGCAGCAGTGAGATCACCGTAAAGCGATCTCACCGCTGCCTCTGGGAGTTTCAAAACTGCAACTCCTAGCATGCCCAGACAGCCTTTGGCTTTCTGTGCATGCTGGAAGTTGTAGTTTTGCAACATCTGGAGGTCCACAGTTTGGAGACCACTGTATAATGGTCTCCAATCTGTGCTCTTCCAGATGTTGCAAAACTACAAATCTCAGCATGCTCAGTCTGTCCAGGCATGCTGGGAGTTGTAGTTCTGTAACATCTGGAAGAGCACAGATTGGAGACCATTATACAGTGGTCTCCAAACTGTGGACCTCCAGATGTTGCAAAACTACAACTCCCAGCATACCAGACTGCCCAAGCATGCTGGAAGTTGTAGTTTGGCAACATCTGATCCTTCAGATATTGCCGAATTACAACTTCCAGCATGCCTGGGCATGCTGGGAGTTGTAGTTTTGCAACAACTGGAGGCACACTAGTTGGGAAACATTGTCCGTTTCCTAACTTAGTGTTTCCCAACCCGTGTGCCTCCAGCTGTTGCAAAACTATGACTCCCAGCATGCACTGACAGACCATGCATGCTGGGAGTTGTAGTTTTGCAACAGCTGGAGGCACACGGGTTTGGAAACACCAAGTTAAGTAATAAACTTTCAAGTGTTTTGCAACCAGTGTGCCTTCAGCTGTTGCAAAACTACAACTCCCAGCATGCACGGACAGCCAAAGGGAATGCTCGGAGTTGTAGTTTTGCAACAGCTGGATGTTTGCCCTCCCCCCAATGTGAATGTACAGGGTACACTCACATGGGCTGAGGTTTACAGTGAGTGCTGCAAGTTTGAGATGGCGCAAATTTTGCGCTGCAGCTCAAACTCCCAGCAGGAAACTCGCTGTGAACCTCTGCCCGTGTGACTGTACCCTAAAAACACTACACTACACTTACACTAACCTAAAATAAAAAGTAAAAAAACACTACGTATACACATACCCCTACACAGCCCCCCCTCCCCTCCCCAATAAAAATGAAAAACGTCTGGTACGCTACTGTTTCCAAAACCGAGCCTCCAGCTGTTGCAAAACAACAACTCCCAGTATTGCCGGACAGCCATTGACTGTCCAGGCATGCTGGGAGTTTTGCAACAGCTGGAGGCACCCTGTTTGGAAATCACTGACGTACAATACCCCTATGTCCACCCCTATGCAAATCCCTAATTTAGTCCTCAAATACGCATGGCGCTCTAACTTTGGAGCCCTGTCATATTTCAGGGCAACAGGTTTGGGACACATATGGGGTATTGCCGTACTCGGGAGAAATTGCCTAACAAATTTTGGGGGGCTTTTTCTTGTTTAACCCCTATGAAAAGGTTAAGTAGGGGTCTACACCAGCATGTTAGTGTATAAAAATTAATTTTTTTAAACTGACATGCTAGTGTTGCCGCATACTTTTCATTTTCACAAGAGGTAAAAGGGGAAAAAAGACCCTTGAAATTTGTAATGCAATTTCTCCCGAGTACGGAGATACCCCATACGTGGGCGCAAAGTGCTCTGGGGCGCACAAGAAGGCTCAGAAGGGAGAGTGCACCATGTACATTTGAGGTGATTTGCACAGGTGTGGCTGATTGTTACAGCAGTTCTGACATAAACGCAAAACAATAAATATCCATATGTGACCCCATTTTAGAAACTACACCCCTCATGGAATTTAATAAGGGGTGCAGTTAGCATTTACACCCCACTGGTGTATGACAGATTTTTGGAACAGTGGTCTGTGAAAATGAAAAATAAAATTTTTCATTTGCACAGTCCACTGTTTCAAATATCTGTCAAACGCCAGTGGGGTGTAAATGCTCACTGCACCCCTTATTAAATTCCATGAGGGGTGTAGTTTCCAAAGTGGGGTCACATGTGGGGGTCCACTGTTCTGGCACCATAGGGGATTCCTAAATGGGACATGCCCTCCAAAAACCCTTTCAGAAAACCTCACTCTCCAAAATCCCATTGTCGCTCCTTCAGTTCTGCACCCGCCGAACACTTTACATACACATATGAGGTGTTTACTTACTTGAGAGAAATTGGGTTACAAATTTTAGGGTGATTTCTCTCCTTTTACCCCTTGTAAAAATTCAAAAATTGGGTCTACAAGAACATGCGAGTGTAAAAAATGAATATTTTGAATTCTCTTCTTCACTTTGCTGCTATTCCTGTGAAACACCTAAAGGGTTAAAACACTTACTAAATGTGCAGTTTTTATAATGGGGTCATTTATGGAGTATTTCTAAAATGAAGACCCTTAAAATCCACTTCCAACCTGAACTGGTCCCTGAAAAAGTCCGATTTTGAAAATCTTGAGAAAAATTGGAAAATTGCTGCTGAACTTTGAAGCCCTCTGATGTCTTCCAAAAGTAAAAACATGTCAACTTTATGATGCAAACATAAAGTAGACATATTGTATATGTGAATCAATATGTAATTTATTTGGAATATCCATTTTCCTTACAAGCAGAGAGTTTCAAAGTTAGAAAAATGCTACATTTTCAAATTTTTTATGAAAATATCAGTGAAATTTTACCAAAAACATAAAGTAGAATATGTCACGAAAAAACAATCTCGGAATCAGAATGATAACTAAAAGCATTCCAGAGTTATTAATGTTTAAAGTGACAGTAGTCAGATGTTCAAAAAATGCCCAGGTCATGAAGGTGAAAATGGGCTGGGTCATGAAGGGGTTAAGCTGCAGATCCGCCGCTGAAGGACCCTCTGTATCCTGCTTTTACATGTGCCTGCTCAGAGTGGCAATACGCCGCCACGAGCAGACACAGTGCGATGTGCGAGTCGCTGTGTGCATGCGCAGTATACTTCACGGCAGCTCTTGGCCTAGCTCATTGAGCAGCGGGAGCGGCCGCAATGTGAGCGAGTACACCGCGCATGCACGGCGACTCGCACATCGCTTCAGTGTGTCTGCACATAGCGGCGTATTGCCCCTACGAGCAGGCACATGTGAAGGCAGAATACAGAGGGTCCTTCAGCGGCGGATCCAGAGCGAAATACGCTGCACAAATGTGTGCACGTACCCTAATATGCGTCTTTTTTATTTGTATTCCTATAATTCTCTTGGGCTGAATCAAAACTATTTGTGGTTTGTCATGACTTTTCAATATTTCACTATGATAGGCTCTTGATGGGCTAAGACTTCTTTGTCTTCTTTACAGACAGAACAGAGCAAAGTGAAGAAGGTACTGCACAAGAAAATGTGAATGAAGAAGAGTGAGATGGTTTACACTATATCTACATAATATGTACACTATTCCTTCTTAAAACAGTAATATTTTGGTTCAAAGTTCTATTCTTTATTGTAAGTAGAGCCTTAAAACACATTGTGTTATATAGTTTACAAATAAAAAGAATACTTGTTATTATTCAATCACGTCTTGTCTGGTGGATTGCATTTGAAAACAGGGATCTTTTACCTTTGGATTACTCAGCAGGCAGTGGTAAACTGGTACGAGGTGTAGAAGCCAGCCGAAAGAAGGGGGCGGGCAAGCTTGATAGCAATGCTTTCTAATCAGTGGCATCTGACATAGGAGGTTTAAATTCCTCACTGTTTTATTATACACAAGTAGCAAGTCGCATAATCATAATATAAAGTATATCTTTATTTCATCACTTAAAAACAATGAATATATATTAATTCTGGATGTTTAAAAATGCTTCAGACAAAAATGCCAGTACAGTGCCACATGTACAAATAAAAGCCTGTGCAGAGGAAAAGTTGCCCATGGCAACCAATCAGATTTCTTCTTTCATTTTTAACAACAAAATGAAAGAAGCAATCTGATTGGTTGCTATGGGCAACTCAGCAACCTTTCCTCTGTACTGGTATTGATAAATCTCCCCCATAATGCCTAGTGGGTAGCTTGTTCTCTATACAAAGATCCAAGCTACCTATACAGTGTAGAAGGGTAAACCAGGGTACCTGCAATATCATTCACTAGTGGAGGCATACCACAATGATGACCTGAATGATCCAACCGTTCACCCAACTATCCTATATGTAAACAAACAGTTGTAATATAAATCACTCATCCATACTAGGTTAGGAACTGCGCTCTTGTGCCCGGGCGCACTTTTGCTCCTTCCTCAGGGGACTTACTGCTTACTGCTCTATGCCTCACTGCTTTATGCCTGATTTATTTTAACAAATGTGAGGGTTTTTTTTTACATTACACAGTAGAAATCACTTTGTTAAATGTTAATAATTTTAAATAACTATAAAAAAAAATCTTCCTTTTTTGGGATCATGGCAGCTTGTCTGTGTGTAGGCCTGGCTGGTTGTAGTGGAACATCCCTTTGATAACAATTCGTGTCAGGTAGGAAAAGTAGATTTAAAGACTTTGTCATCATCATGTACTTGAAGATGCTGCTATTGCTCCTTCCTCTTGCAGACAGAGGGAGTGGAGTGGTAACTCAGGGAGAAGCAGAGTGGACCCCCGTTCAGCAGGTGTTTGCTGTTGGATACCCATGGCAAGCTGGCTGCATAGCTTGTCTCTATAAAAATCCAATTTAGCCTCCTTTTGAGAACGTGAAAAAAAATCCCCCCATTCTGGCACTATACTGAATGTTACATAGTTACATAGTTAGTACGGTCGAAAAAAGACATATGTCCATCAAGTTCAACCAGGGAAATGTCTTAGAGTGTGGCTATCCAGAAATCATCTTGCTCACTCATAGAGATGAGTGAACTTTTGAAAAATTTGATTTGGCCGTTTTGCCCAATTTTCCGAAAAAATTTGGTTTGGACTGAATTTATTTGCGGTGAATCGCTATTTAAAACGGCTATGTCTGGCCTACAAAGAGCCTCAATAGGGGTGTAGAGCTCTTTGTCTTGTCCTAACACGCATAGAGAGTGTGCTGTGTTAGTGAAATAATACTGTTATTCAGTATGACATGCAGATTACAGGCATTGCTATTAGAATCACTGCTGCAGAGCATCGATGGGGAAGCAGGGAGACCGTAGGGTGTCAAAACTGAAGAGAATAAAGAGATTTTTTAATGTAATTTTAATTTAATTTAATTTGATTTTATTTACATTTTTTGAGTGTCTATTCTGGTGAGCATCGAGCTGGCGGTCCTCCGCCAGGCGAGATACCACCTGTTCCAGCCCCTGCCTCTCAGCGCCCCCCTGACTATGAACGTGCGAATATTTCATTTAATCAGTTATGGTTCATTGTTATCACTCCAAGCTCTTTCATTGGATTCTTGTGATAATTCCACAGGTAATATGATGTGGACGACCATAGGGCCTCAGTCTTGAAAACATTACATTGATTTTTTTTTTTATTTCAATTTAAGATTTATATTAGATTCCCAAGTTTAATGTTTACTTAGAACTAATTCTGCATGACCACAAGACCCAATCTAACAAGGAGTCACATGGCGGCACAATGACAGAGCCTGGAGGTGGCAGCAGCACAAGGAGACCATAATCTGGCAGAATGACACAGCCTAGAATTGGCGACTATATATATATGAAGAGACCATATAGTAGCAGAATAGAGAAGATTAAAGATATATTTTAAATTAAAGATTATAGATATATTAAAATTTTAATTTAAGGTGCCAACAGCACCATATGGTGGCACAATGACACAGGCGGGAGCTGGCGGCAACATGAGTAGACAATAGTAATCATAAATACCCCAAAGGGCAATCCGGGATCTGATTAACTATAAAACACAATTACTCCAAAGCGCTTAGCCTGGAGTACAGATATCCCTATATAACAAGATTCCCTAAAACTTAACTTTTATTGGTATGTATTAATATGAAGGATAACAAAGCAATATAATGGTGCTCAAAGTGAGTTTAAAATTACATGCCCTTAATGCCTGATCGTATCATGTTAACAGGTGGAACACCACACCACAACCTCCTGCCATACCTCCTGATGACGGTGATGTTTCACCGAAACATGTAGGGGAGGCATCATACGTTTTTAGCTCATGCCATATATGCCAACCAATGTGGGACTATGATTGTTTTCCAACCCAGAGTATTCCACCTGTTAACATGATACGATCAGGCATTAAGGACATGTAATTTTAAACTCACTTTGAGCACCATTATATTGCTTTGTTATCCTTCATATTAATACATACCAATAAAAGTTAAGTTTTAGGGAATCTTGTTATATAGGGATATCTGTACTCCAGGCTAAGCGCTTTGGAGTAATTGTGTTTTAGAGTAGACAATAGGGCTGTCACGATGCCGGCTGGCAGGAGGTGGATCCTCTGTGCCAGAGAGGGATTGGCGTGGACCGTGCTAGTGGACCGGTTCTAAGTCACTACTGGTATTCACCAGAGCCCGCCGCAAAGCGGAATGGTCTTGCTGCGGCGGTAGTGACCAGGTCGTATCCACTAGCAACGGCTCAACCTCTCTGACTGCTGAAGATAGGCGCGGTACAAGGGAGTAGACAGAAGCAAGGTCGGACGTAGCAGAAGGTCGGGGCAGGCAGCAAGGATCGTAGTCAGGGGCAACGGCAGGAGGTCTGGAACACAGGCTAGGAACAAACAAGGGAACGCTTTCACTGGCACAATGGCAACAAGATCCGGCGAGGGAGCGCAGGGGAAGCGAGGCATACACAGGGAGTGCACAGGTGAACACACTGATTAGAACCACTGCGCCAATCAGCGGCGCAGTGGCCCTCCAAATCGCAGAGACCCGGCGCGCGCGCGCCCTAGGGAGCGGGGCCGCGCGCGCCGGGACAGGACCGACGGAGAGCGAGTCAGGCACGGGAGCCGGGGTGCGCATCGCGAGCGGGCGCCACCCGCATCGCGAATCGCATCCCGGCTGGAGGCGGTATCGCAGCGCACCCGGTCAGTGGATCTGACCGGGGCGCTGCGGGAGCGAGAGTGTAGCGAGCGCTCCGGGGAGGAGCGGGAACCCGGAGCGCCCGGCGCAACAGCACCCCCCCCCCTTGGGTCTCCCCCTCTTCTTGGAGCCTGAGAACCTGAGGACCAGATTTTTATCTAGGATATTGTCCTCAGGTTCCCAGGATCTCTCTTCAGGACCACAGCCCTCCCATTCAACCAAAAAGAAGGTTTTTCCTCTGACCTTTTTGGAGGCCAGTATCTCCTTTACAGGAAAGATGTCTGAAGAACCGGAGACAGGAGTGGGAGAGATAAGTTTAGGAGAGAAACGGTTGATGATGAGTGGTTTAAGAAGAGAAACGTGAAAGGCATTAGGAATACGAAGAGAAGGAGGGAGAAGAAGTTTATAAGAGACAGGATTAATCTGGCACAAAATTTTGAAAGGACCAAGATAGCGTGGTCCCAATTTGTAGCTGGGAACACGGAAGCGGACATATTTAGCGGAGAGCCATACCTTGTCTCCGGGAGAAAAAATGGGGGGAGCTCTTCTTTTCTTATCAGCAAACTTCTTCATGCGTGATGAAGCCTGTAAGAGAGAATTTTGGGTCTCTTTCCATATGGT
Source organism: Hyla sarda (assembly GCF_029499605.1). NCBI lineage: Eukaryota > Metazoa > Chordata > Amphibia > Anura > Hylidae > Hyla > Hyla sarda. The sequence continues at coordinate 312,005,713 of NC_079190.1, read as the reverse complement.
GGAAAGATCACGAGATATTTCATCCACAGCGGGTACACCAGAGGGCAAGGGAGTAGGGAGGGGGGGAAGAGGGTGACGGCCGTACACCACGAAAAATGGGGATTTGGAAGAAGATTCAGAAACTCTGAAGTTATACGAGAATTCGGCCCATGGTAGAAGATCTGCCCAGTCATCCTGGCGGGAGGAAACAAAATGCCGTAAATAATCACCCAGGACCTGGTTAATTCTTTCTACTTGCCCATTGGATTGAGGATGATAAGCAGAAGAAAAGTTTAATTTAATCTTGAGTTGTTTACAGAGAGCCCTCCAGAATTAAGACACGAATTGGACGCCTCTATCCGAGACGATCTGCGTGGGCAACCCGTGAAGACGAAAAATGTGTACAAAAAATAGTTTTGCCAACTGAGGCGCAGAAGGAAGACCAGGAAGAGGGATGAAATGTGCCATCTTGGAGAATCGATCAACGACCACCCAAACAACAGTGTTGCCACGGGATGAGGGTAAGTCTGTAATAAAGTCCATACCAATCAGAGACCAAGGCTGTTCGGGAACAGGCAGAGGATGAAGAAGACCAGCGGGCTTCTGGCGAGGAGTCTTATCCCGGGCACAGATAGTGCAGGCTCGCACAAAATCCACAACATCCGTCTCCAGAGTCGGCCACCAATAGAAACGAGAGATGAGTTGCACGGATTTCTTGATGCCCGCATGACCTGCGAGATGGGAGGAGTGACCCCATTTGAGGATTCCGAGGCGTTGGCGTGGGGAAACGAAGGTCTTCCCTGGAGGAGTTTGCCTGATGGAGGCTGGAGAAGTGGAGATCAGGCAGTCAGGAGGAATGATGTGTTGCGGAGAGAGCTCTACTTCCGAGGCATCCGAGGAACGAGAGAGAGCATCGGCCCTAATGTTCTTATCGGCAGGCCGAAAGTGAATTTCAAAATTAAATCGGGCAAAGAACAGAGACCACCTGGCCTGGCGAGGATTCAGCCATTGGGCAGACTGGATATAGGAGAGGTTCTTGTGATCGGTGTAAATAATAACTGGAAATCTTGATCCCTCCAGCAGATGCCTCCATTCCTCAAGTGCTAATTTAATGGCTAGTAGCTCTCGATCCCCGATGGAGTAGTTCCTCTCCGCCGGAGAGAAGGTCTTAGAAAAAAAAACCACAAGTAACAGCATGCCCGGAAGAATTTTTTTGTAGAAGGACCGCTCCAGCTCCTACTGAGGAGGCATCAACCTCCAATAGGAAGGGTTTAGATGGGTCAGGTCTGGAGAGCACGGGAGCTGAAGAAAAGGCAGACTTGAGCTGTTTAAAGGCGTCTTCCGCTTGAGGAGGCCATGACTTAGGATTGGCATTCTTTTTGGTTAAAGCCACGATAGGAGCCACAATGGTGGAAAAATGTGGAATAAATTGTCTGTAATAATTGGCGAACCCCAAAAAACGTTGGATAGCACGGAGTCCGGAGGGGCGTGGCCAATCTAAGACGGCAGAGAGTTTGTCTGGATCCATTTGTAGTCCCTGGCCAGAGACCAAGTATCCTAGGAAAGGAAGAGATTGACATTCAAACAGACATTTCTCCATTTTGGCATAAAGTTGATTGTCACGAAGTCTCTGAAGAACCATGCGGACATGCTGGCGGTGTTCTTCTAGGTTGGCAGAAAAAATCAGGATATCGTCCAGATACACAACAACACAGGAATATAAGAGATCACGAAAAATTTCATTAACAAAGTCTTGGAAGACGGCAGGGGCGTTGCACAGGCCAAAGGGCATGACCAGATACTCAAAGTGTCCATCTCTAGTGTTAAATGCCGTTTTCCATTCATCCCCCTCTCTGATGCGGATGAGATTATAAGCACCTCTTAAGTCCAGTTTGGTAAAGATGTGGGCACCTTGGAGGCGATCAAAGAGTTCAGAGATGAGAGGTAGAGGGTAGCGGTTCTTTACCATGATTTTATTAAGACCGCGGTAGTCAATGCAAGGACGTAGGGAGCCATCTTTTTTGGACACAAAGAAAAATCCGGCTCCGGCAGGAGAGGAGGATTTGCGGATAAAGCCCTTTTTTAAATTTTCCTGGATGTACTCAGACATAGCAAGAGTCTCTGGGGCAGAGAGAGAATAAATTCTGCCCCGGGGTGGAGTAGTGCCCGGGAGGAGGTCAATAGGACAGTCATAAGGCCTGTGAGGAGGTAGAGTCTCAGCTTGTTTTTTGCAAAAAACATCCGCAAAGTCCATATAGGCCTTAGGGAGACCGGTTACAGGGGGAACCACAGGGTCACGGCAAGGAGTACTGGTAACCTGTTTAAGGCAGTCCTTGAAACAAGAGGGACCCCAACTCTTGATCTCCCCTGTGGACCAATCCAGGGTTGGGGAATGGTGTTGAAGCCAGGGTAGTCCAAGGAGAATTTCGGAAGTGCAATTGGAGAGGACCAAAAACTCAATTTTTTCGTGGTGAGGTCCGATGCACATTAGGAGGGGTTCCGTGCGGTAACGCACGGCACAGTCCAATCTTTCATTGTTAACGCAATTGATGTAGAGAGGTCTGGCGAGACTGGTCACTGGGATGTTGAACCTGTTGATGAGAGAGGCCAAAATAAAGTTTCCTGCAGATCCGGAGTCCAAGAAGGCCTTAGTGGAGAAGGTAGAGGCAGATATCCGCACAGGCACAGTAAGACGTGGAGAAGCAGAGTTGACATCAAGGACTGTTTCACCTTTGTGCGGAGTCAGCGTACGTCTTTCCAGGCGGGGAGGACGGATAGGACAGTCCTTCAGGAAGTGTTCGGTACCGGCACAGTACAGGCAGAGATTCTCCATGCGGCGTCGTGTCCTCTCTTGAGGTGTCAGGCGAGACCGGTCAACTTGCATAGCCTCCACGGCGGAAGGCACAGGAACGGATTGCAGAGAACCAGAGGAGAGAGGAGCCGGGGAGAAAAAACGCCTCGTGCGAACAAAGTCCATATCCTGGCGGAGCTCCTGACGCCTTTCGGAAAAACGCATGTCAATGCGAGTGGCTAGATGAATGAGTTCATGTAGGTTAGCAGGAATTTCTCGTGCGGCCAGAACATCTTTAATGTTGCTGGATAGGCCTTTTTTAAAGGTCGCGCAGAGGGCCTCATTATTCCAAGAAAGTTCTGAAGCAAGAGTACGGAATTGCACGGCGTACTCGCCAACGGAAGAATTACCCTGGACCAGGTTCAGCAGGGCAGTCACAGCAGAAGAAGCTCGGGCAGGTTCCTCAAAGACACTTCGAATTTCCGAGAAGAAGGAGTGTACAGAGGCAGTGACGGGGTCATTGCGGTCCCAGAGCGGTGTGGCCCATGACAGAGCTTTTCCAGACAGAAGGCTGACTACGAAAGCCACCTTAGACCTTTCAGTAGGAAACTGGTCCGACATCATCTCCAAGTGCAGGGAACATTGTGAAAGAAAGCCACGGCAAAACTTAGAGTCCCCATCAAATTTATCCGGCAAGGATAGTCGTAGGCCTGAGGCGGCCACTCGCTGCGGAGGAGGTGCAGGAGCTGGCGGAGGAGATGATTGCTGAAGCTGTGGTAGTAGCTGCTGTAGCATCACGGTCAGTTGAGACAGCTGGTGGCCTTGTTGCGCTATCTGTTGTGACTGCTGGGCGACCACCGTGGTGAGGTCGGCGACAACTGGCAGAGGAACTTCAGCGGGATCCATGGCCGGATCTACTGTCACGATGCCGGCTGGCAGGAGGTGGATCCTCTGTGCCAGAGAGGGATTGGCGTGGACCGTGCTAGTGGACCGGTTCTAAGTCACTACTGGTATTCACCAGAGCCCGCCGCAAAGCGGGATGGTCTTGCTGCGGCGGTAGTGACCAGGTCGTATCCACTAGCAACGGCTCAACCTCTCTGACTGCTGAAGATAGGCGCGGTACAAGGGAGTAGACAGAAGCAAGGTCGGACGTAGCAGAAGGTCGGGGCAGGCAGCAAGGATCGTAGTCAGGAGCAACGGCAGGAGGTCTGGAACACAGGCTAGGAACAAACAAGGGAACGCTTTCACTGGCACAATGGCAACAAGATCCGGCGAGGGAGCGCAGGGGAAGCGAGGCATACACAGGGAGTGCACAGGTGAACACACTGATTAGAACCACTGCGCCAATCAGCGGCGCAGTGGCCCTCCAAATCGCAGAGACCCGGCGCGCGCGCGCCCTAGGGAGCGGGGCCGCGCGCGCCGGGACAGGACCGACGGAGAGCGAGTCAGGCACGGGAGCCGGGGTGCGCATCGCGAGCGGGCGCCACCCGCATCGCGAATCGCATCCCGGCTGGAGGCGGTATCGCAGCGCACCCGGTCAGTGGATCTGACCGGGGCGCTGCGGGAGCGAGAGTGTAGCGAGCGCTCCGGGGAGGAGCGGGAACCCGGAGCGCCCGGCGCAACAAGGGCTTCACAATCCCTAAGATTTAAAGATGAATTTTAAAATTGAAATTGAAGATTTATGGTAGCTAGTGCTACCATAAAATATTTGTAGGTAATGTCCCAGGCCCAGCAGCATCAGTAAACCATATAGTGGCTGAATGGCACAGCCTGGAGCTGGCGGCAGCATGAGGAGACAATAGGGCTTCACAATCCCTAAGATTAAAAGATATCAAGGGAGAGCAGGAAAAAATCCACGGGTCTTCGGCGCAATCCGTATGAAGTACTCACGTTCTGTGATGTATTTAAATAAAGTCTGTTTATTAAAGTGCCAAAGCAAACAAACGCATTTTGAGGCCTTTGCTAGCCTCTTTATCAATGTAAAAGGGCGCTAAGATTCAAGTGATGTCTGTCTGACGTCAGCTCCCCTGCTGGAGACACAGGAGAGTGGCATACAGCGTAAACAGTGTTTGAGATGTTTAAAAACTTTAATCAGGTTGTTGACCATACAAAAAAGTATACAGTGATGTATTGTCACTCTGTTATTATATCCGCACTCCGCACTGTGGCAGGGGGAAGTAAAATTCACTCTAAAACATGTGCAGGGTATGTTTTCATTCTCCGCTGTTAGGTGACAGTAGTGAGCTTGCGCCCGGCTACGTTTGGCAGTGAGCGTATTAGAAGAAGGGTTGCTAGTTCGCGCATTAATTAATAGCTATCCACAGACATGCGGTGATGCTGCAAGCAGACACTGTGAGTAACTGCTCATACATGGTTCAGATATGTGGCGCTGTTTAGGAGAGAGATTGGGTTAATGATATGAGCCAATTGGATGTATGTACAGTACAGACCAAAAGTTTGGACACACCTTCTCATTCAGAGTTTTCTTTATTTTCATGACTATGAAAATTGTAGATTCACATTGAAGGCATCAAAACTATGAATTAACACGTGTAATTATAGACATAACAAAAAAGTGGGAAACAACTGAAAATATGTCAAATTCTAGGTTCTTCAAAGTAGCCACCTTTTGCTTTGATTACTGTTTTTCCCACTCTTGGCATTCTCTTGTTGAAATGGTTTTCACTTCAAATGTGTGCTGGTGTGGAGGAGGAGGTGTGATGGTGAAGGCATACTGAACCATCATGGCTACCACAGCATCTTGCAGCGTCATGCTATTCCATCCGATTTGCGTTTAGTTGGACCATCATTTATTTTTCAACAGGACAATGACCCCAAACACACCTCCTGGCTGTGTAAGGGCTATTTGACCAAGAAGGAGAGTGATGGGGTGCTGTGCCAGACGACCTGGCCTCCACAGTAACCAGACCTGAACCCAATCGAGATGGTTTGGGGTGAGCTGGACCACAGAGTGAAGGCAAAAAGGGCCATCAAGTGCTAAGCATCTCTGGGAACTCTTCAAGACTGTTGGAAGACCATTTCAGGTGACTACCTCTTAAAGCTCATCAAGTGAATGCCAAGAGTGTGCAAAGCAGTAATCAAAGCAAAAGGTGGCTAGAACCTAGAATATGACATATTTTCACACTTTTTTGTTATGTATATAATTCCAAATGTGTTAATTCATAGTTTGGATGCCTTCAGTGGAAATCTACAATTTTCATAGTCATGAAAATAAAGAAAACTCTGAATGAGAAGGTGTGTCCAAACGTTTGGTCTGTACTGTATGTATATGTTTTTTGGCTATAGTATTTAAAGTAGGTGGGCAACATTACTCTGTAGGGGGAAAATATTATATGACAGTAGTAGGTGAGCAACATTACTGTGTAAGAGGAAAATATTATATGACAGTAGTAAATGAGGTAGGTGGGCAACATTACTGTATAAATATATTATATGACAGTAGTTATATGAAGTAAGTGGTCAGCATTACAGCCTTAAAAATAAATGTAGCCCGAAAAATTGTAATCCCAATAACTCAAAAAATTCCATTAGCCCCAATAACTCAAAAAATACCATTAGCCCCAATAACTTAAATAGTACAATTAGCCCTTATAACTCAAATAATAACATTAACCCAAATAACTCAGAAAATCCCATTAGTGAGACTATATGCGTAAAACTTAATGGAAATGTAAAGTGTATGTTCACAAATGCCAGAAGCCTAGCAAATAAAATGGGGGAGCTTGAGGCCTTGATACTGGAGGAACATATTGATATAGTTTGGGTCACTGAGACATGTCTGGACTCCTCGCATGACTGGGCTGTTAATCTGCAGGGGTTTACATTGTTTCGCAAGGATAGAATGAACAGAAAAGGTGGTGGAGTCTGTCTGTTTGTTAGAAGTGGTATGAAAGTCAGTGTGAACGATGCCATAGTGTGTGATGATTTTGAGGATGTGGAATCATTGTGGCTAGAATTACAAAAGGAGGGAAATATTGAAAAAATTGTATTTGGTGTAATCTACAGACCCCCTAATATCACTGAAGAGATAGAAGGTCGGCTGCATAAACAAATAGAAAGGGCTGCCCGGGCAGGTACAGTGGTAATAATGGGAGATTTTAACTATCCAGATATAGATTGGGGTCGGGGCTGGCTAAAACTACAAAGGGGCGACAATTCCTAAATTTATTACAGGATAATTTTATGGGGCAGTTTGTGGAGGACCCAACAAGAAGTGATGCCTTGTTGGATCTGATCATTTCCAACAATGCAGAGCTGGTTGGTAATATAACTGTGCGGGAAAACCTTTGTAATAGCGACCACAATATAGTTACTTTTGACTTAAAATGTAGAAAACAAAGACAGACGGGGAAGGCAAAAACATATAACTTTAAAAAGGCAAATTTCCCTGGGCTGAGAGCTGCACTACAGGACATAGACTGGGGGGAGGTGTTGTCAAATACTGATACAGAAGGTAAATGGGAAATTTTTAAATCAACTCTAAATAACTATACAGCTAAATATATACCAAAGGGGAACAAATATAAACTATTAAAACTAAATCCTACATGTCTGACAAATGATGTTAAAAGAGCAATAAACAACAAAAAAATAGCCTTCAAAAAATTCAAATCTGATGGGTCAGCTATAACATTTAAACAGTACAAAGAGCTTAATAAAATCTGTAAAAATGTAATAAAAACAGCAAAAATTTTCAATGAGAGACAGGTGGCCAAAGAAAGCAAAACTAATCCTAAATATTTTTTTAGATATATAAATACAAAAAAACCAAGGACAGAGCATGTAGGGCCCCTTAATAATGATAATGGGGAGGTTGTCACGGGCGATCAAGAGAAGGCGGAGCTACTGAATGGGTTCCTTAGTTCTGTATATAATATGGAAGAAGGAGCTGACATTGGACAGGTCAGTGCTGGTAACACATTTATGTGTATATGTAATATACTGAACTGGCTTAGTGTAGAGATGGTACAAGGTAAGTTAAGTAAAGTAAATGTAAGCAAATCTCCAGGCCCAGATGGACTACACCCAAGAGTTCTTAGAGAGGTAAGTTCAGTAATATCTGTACCCTTGTTCATGATATTTAGAGATTCTCTGGTGTCTGGTATTGTGCCAAGGGACTGGCACAAGGCGAATGTGGTGCCAATCTTCAAGAAGCAATTAGACGGATCCCTCCAAGGAACAGCCCAGGATAAAGGCAGCGCACAAGACTTCAAAGGTAAAATGGTTTATTTACCCGGCATGCAACGCGTTTCGCTGGATAACCAGCTTCATCAGGCATGTTGAGGGTAGAGACACATAGGGTATTTATACACAACAGTTAACCTGCACATTGCTGGAATAAAAGCAATAGGCAGGAGCACATAAAACACACACATAAAAACTAGTGAAATAAAAAATTATATATATCACATACCTAAATAAAAGAAATTAGATATAAATATAAATAAAATATAAAATATATAAAATATATCAATAAATTTGTAATGTATTTATAATATGATAATAGAAGGCAAGTCAAGTTACACAGCATTCTCAATCATCTCATTTAAACCACCAGGAAAAAGGGAACCAAGTGAAAAAATCCAGTATGATTCTCTATTAATTAGCCTTTGAAAACGATTTTTTATAATGGATGGTATAACTTCAATGATTTTTAATTTTAGACAGTCAAAATTCCCGGAGTGGATTTGACATATATGTCGTGAGACACTGTGTAGCATGAATTGCCTTCCCACATTGGACCGATGTTTATTCATGCGGGACTGCACCGTCTGAACGGTGCGGCCCACATACTGCAAACCGCAAATACAAGATAAAAGGTAAACCGCATAGCTGCTTTTGCAATCATGCGTTCCCTTAATCCGAAAGACATTTTTCGAAATATTACAAACAAAATTGTCACCTTTTTCTATCATGATACAGCATTTACATCTCATTTTTCCACAAGGGATGGTACCATTATCCTGTCCTACACGATTAGATGTAACAAAACGATTGTTCTTCAGACCATCACTAGGGGCCACCAGATTCCGCAGATTTTGTGATCTGCGGAATGTGACACCTGGGTGGTCAGACAAAATATCTTTAAGAATCGGATCACCTTTTAATATGTACCAATATTTATTAAGTATTGTTTTTATCTTGGGTGCTGCGCAATTAAAATTGGTGACAAAATTGTGACTATAATTCTTATTGGATTTTTTACTATTTTTACATTTATCAATTTTACATTTATCAATTGTAAGATTTATAATTTCTTTCTCAATATTATTCGCAACAGTTTTATCAATTATCAAATCCTCTTGTCGTTGTATCTTAGCCTGATTGAAAGCTTTATTTAGAATCGATTTTGGATAGTTTTTCTCTCTAAAGCGATTCTGTAAAATACGCGATTGTTCCAAAAAGTCAGAATTAGATGTACAATTTTTTCTGATACGCAAATATTGCCCATAGGGCACATTACGAATTCACTGGGGATAATGGGAACTGTTGAAATCCAACAGGCTATTTATGTCCACTGGTTTAAAAAATGTTTTTGTTTTTATACGGCCATCCGAATCCTTTCTGAGTTGAAGATCAAGAAAATCAATAGAGGAAGAAGAGCAGTGTATGGTGAATTTTAAACCCCAGGTGTTCAAATTAAGAGTGTCAACAAAATCTTGTGCTTGAGAGAAAGAGCCTGTCCAAATAATGAACAGGTCATCAATATATCGCCTATAAAAGGCGACATACTGATTAAAAACAGGGGACTGTGCGATATGAGAGGACTCGAAACGCCCCATAACCAAATTAGCATAACTAGGGGCGAATCGAGTCCCCATCGCACAGCCCCTGCATTGTCTGTAAATAATGTCATTAAAACTAAAAATGTTGTGTTCTAAAATAAAAAAATAGATTCAATAATAAACAGTGCTTGGGTGAGTGAAAAATTACCATCTGAAAGGAGAACCTCCTTTATGGCTGCTAGACCTATAGAGGTGGTAATATTAGAATAAAGTGCACAAACATCGAGTGTCAAAAAAAAAAATCAGCCGGAAAAATAATATTACTAACCTCCCTAATTAACTGTGTGGAATCTTTAAGATAGGAGGGAAGAGAAAGAACAAAAGGTTGTAAGAATAAATCTATATAATGTGATAAATTACAAGTGAGTGAACCTACACCAGAAATAATAGGACGTCCTGGAGGACAAAATAGGGATTTGTGCAACTTAGGTAGATAGTAAAAAATAGGTAAAGAGTAATTTTTCACTGATAAAAAATCACATTCTTTTTTATTTAACAAATTATTATCAGTAGCACTTTTTATAAGCTCTTTATATTCCACAAAATACCTAGGGGAGGGATCGTTCGCCAAAATTTCACTAATACTCCTTATCAGAAAGGATTCTGTGGGCCTCATCAATATACGCAGATCTATCCAAAACTGCAACTCCGCCCCCCTTATCAGCGGGGCGGATAATTATAGAGGAATTATCCTGTAGACTTTTTACAGCCTGTCGTTAAACAGCACTTAAATTATCTTGTATTTTGCCAAAATTATGGCTATCACGTAAAGAACAAAGTTCTTTTGAAACAATCTGATAAAAAGTATCCACATAAGGGCCTTTATTATGGATCGGGTAAAATGATGAAGGGGGGGGGGGGGGTTACTTTTACATGCTTAATTTCAGTATTCCTTAAGGTATCCAGAGATGATGAGACATTTATATTGGATTGCCCGAACAATGGATCCTCTACTAGAGTGTTACGTTTATTCAAAAGGGAAAAATGTATACTAAGTGTAAGTTTACGTGTAAACCGATTCAAATCTAAAAATAGTTGGAAATTGTTTGGTAACGAAACTGGACAAAAGGATAACCCTTTTGATAATAAATCGCTCTCATTTTGGGCCAAAACATAAGAAGAGAGCTATTTATTATCAAAAGGGTTATCCTTTTGTCCAGTTTCGTTACCAAACAATTACTCTTTACCTATTTTTTACTATCTACCTAAGTTGCACAAATCCCTATTTTGTCCTCCAGGACGTCCTATTATTTCTGGTGTAGGTTCACTCACTTGTAATTTATCACATTATATAGATTTATTCTTACAACCTTTTGTTCTTTCTCTTCCCTCCTATCTTAAAGATTCCACACAGTTAATTAGGGAGGTTAGTAATATTATTTTTCCGGCTGATTTTTTGTTTTTGACACTCGATGTTTGTGCACTTTATTCTAATATTACCACCTCTATAGGTCTAGCAGCCATAAAGGAGGTTCTCCTTTCAGATGGTAATTTTTCACTCACCCAAGCACTGTTTATTATTGAATCTATTTTTTTTATTTTAGAACACAACATTTTTAGTTTTAATGACATTATTTACAGACAATGCAGGGGCTGTGCGATGGGGACTCGATTCGCCCCTAGTTATGCTAATTTGGTTATGGGGCGTTTCGAGTCCTCTCATATCGCACAGTCCCCTGTTTTTAATCAGTATGTCGCCTTTTATAGGCGATATATTGATGACCTGTTCATTATTTGGACAGGCTCTTTCTCTCAAGCACAAGATTTTGTTGACACTCTTAATTTGAACACCTGGGGTTTAAAATTCACCATACACTGCTCTTCTTCCTCTATTGATTTTCTTGATCTTCAACTCAGAAAGGATTCGGATGGCCGTATAAAAACAAAAACATTTTTTAAACCAGTGGACATAAATAGCCTGTTGGATTTCAACAGTTCCCATTATCCCCAGTGGATTCGTAATGTGCCCTCTAATTAATAGAGAATCATACTGGATTTTTTCACTTGGTTCCCTTTTTCCTGGTGGTTTAAATGAGATGATTGAGAACGCTGTGTAACTTGACTTGCCTTCTATTATCATATTATAAATACATTACAAATTTATTGATATATTTTATATATTTTATTTATATTTATATCTAATTTCTTTTATTTAGGTATGTGATATATATAATTTTTTATTTCACTAGTTTTTATGTGTGTGTTTTATGTGCTCCTGCCTATTGCTTTTATTCCAGCAATGTGCGGGTTAACTGTTGTGTATAAATACCCTATGTGTCTCTACCCTCAACATGCCTGATGAAGCTGGTTATCCAGCGAAACGCGTTGCATGTCGGGTAAATAAACCATTTTACCTTTGAAGTCTTGTGCGCTGCCTTTATCCTGGGCTGTTCCTTGGAGGCATCCGTCTAATTGCTTCACCTGTGTGTCCAGGAGCAGCTGCCGTTCTTCGCCCGTTGCAGGGTCACTTCACGCCTTCACCATAGTTGTACTTGGTCGCAGTACAACTATACTTGGTGAGCAAGTTTTCTTGTTTGTTCATGTTCTCTTTGCATTACGGTATCACACTAGGAGCGCTCTCCTTGTTTGTACATTAATCTTCAAGAAGGGCTCTAGGTCTTCGCCAGGCAATTATAGACCGGTAAGTTTAACGTGCATTGTGGGTAAATTGTTTGCAGGACTTATAAGGGATTACATACAGGAATACATAGGGGATAATAGTATTATAAGTGCTAACCAGCATGGGTTGACTAAGGATAGAAGTTGTCAAACCAATCTAATTTGCTTTTATGAAGAGGTGAGTAGAAGCCTTGACAGAGGAATGTCTGTGGATATAGTGTTTCTGGATTTTGCTAAAGCATTTGATACTGTCCCTCATAGACGTCTGACAGGTAAGTTAAGGTCTTTGGGCTTGGAAACTTTATTTTGTAACTGGATTGAACACTGGCTCATGGATCGTACCCAGAGAGTGGTGGTCAATGATTCGTACTCTGATTGGTCCCCGGTTATTAGTGGTGTACCCCAAGGTTCTGTACTGGGCCCGCTGTTGTTTAATTTATTTATCAATGATATATTACAGCTCTGTTTCTATCTTTGCAGATGACACCAAGCTTTGTAGCACAGTACAGTCTATAGAGGATGTGCATAAGTTACAAGATGACTTGGATAGACTAAGTGTCTGGGCATCCACTTGGCAAATGAGGTTCAATGTGGATAAATGTAAAGTTATGCATCTGGGTACTAATAACATGCATGCGTTGTATGTCTTAGGGGGATTAAATTGGCAGAGTCACTGGTAGAGAAGGATCTGGGTGTACTTGTGGATCACAGACTACAGAATAGCATGCAATGTCAGGCTGCTGCTTCCAAGGCCGGCAAAATATTGTCATGTATAAAAAGAGGCATGGACTCAAGGGACCGGGACATAATACTCCCCCTTTATAAAGCATTGGTACGGCCTCACCTGGAATATGCTGTTCAGTTTTGGTCGCCTTTCCATAAAAGGGACACTGCGGAGCTGGAAAGGGTGCAGAGACGTGCGACTAAACTAATATGGGGCATGGAGCATCTTAGCTATGAGGAGCGATTAAAGGAGTTACAATTGTTTAGTCTTGAGAAGAGACGTTTAAGGGGGGATATGATAAATGTATATAAGTATATAAATGGCCCATACAAAAAATATGGAGAAAAACTGTTCCAGGTTAAACCCCCCCAAAGGACGAGGGGGCACTCCTTCCGTCTGGAGAAGAAAAGGTTTAGTTTAAAGGGGCGACACGCCTTCTTTACCATAAGAACTGTGAATTTATGGAACAGTCTACCTCAGGAACTGGTCACAGCAGGAACAATTAATAGCTTTAAAACAGGGTTAGATACATTCCTGGAACAAAATAACATTAATGCTTATGCAGAATTATAAAACTACATCCCCTTATCCCCTTACACCCTTCCCTTCAATTCCCTGGTTGAACTTGATGGACGTATGTCTTTTTTCAACCATACTAACTATGTAACTATGTAACTAACTATGTATGAGAGGAATATATAAAATGACAGTAGTTATATGAAGTAGGTGGGCAATGATATTTGTAATAAGTGAGCAGTAATGTTTAATTGTATTTGGAATATCTGTGAAGGGAGAGTGTATTATAGGAAAGCATGTTGATATTAACCAACCATATACAGTGGTCCCTCAACATACGATGGTAATTCGTTCCAATTGACCCATCGTTGGTCGAATCCATCGTATGTTGAGGGATCCGTGCAATGTAAAGTACCGTATTTATCGGCGTATAACACGCACTTTTTAGGCTAAAATTTTTAGCCTAAAGTCTGTGTGCGTGTTGCCTCCCCCCATCCCCGGTGGCATAATTACCTGAGTCGGGTCCGCGCTGCCCCAGGCCTCCGTCGTGCGTCCCCAGCGTCGTTGCTATGCACGGCGCACTGACGTCATGCGCCGCGCCGTTCAGCGCATAGCAACGACGCCGGGGACGCACGACGGAGGCCTGGAGCAGCGCGGACCCGACCAAGGTAATTATGCCACCGGGGATGGGCGGAGGCAACGGGGCAGCGGCGCCGGCAATGGGTGCCGCTGCCCCTTCTCTCCCCCTGGCTGTCGGCGCCGCTTCTCTCCCCCTGGCTATCGGCGCCGGCACCGATAGTCAGGGGGACAGAACGGGCAGCGGCGCCGATAACCAGGGGGTGAGAAGGGCCGACAGCAGCGCTCTAGACCCCAGGAAAGGCAGGGGGAGAGAAGCGGGCAGCGACGGCCTCTCTCCCCCTGCCTTTCCTGGGGGTATATCGGGGTATACACGCGCACACACGCACCCTCATTTTACCATGGATATTTGGGTAAAAAACTTTTTTTACCCAAATATCCTTGGTAAAATGAGGGTGCGTGTTATAGGCCGGTGCGTGGTATACCCCGATAAATACGGTATAGGAAGCTGTACTCACCTGTCCCTGCTGCTCCGGACCAGGTCCTCACCGCTCCCGATGCTGTCCCAGGGGCTCCCGATGCTGTCCCGCTGCTCCGGTGTTTTCTTCGCAATCCTCCGGCTTCTTCCGCATCTTCTGCAGGGTCCGGGCCTTGCTTTCTGGTGACGTTATTACGCTGCTGCGCCGGCGCGGCATGCGTAGTGACGTAATAATGACGCCGGAAAGCGAGGCCCGGACCCTGGAGAAGATGTGGAAGATGCCGGAGGATCGCAAAGTGGACCCTGAGCAGCGGGAATAGGTAAGCGAACCTGCCCGGGATGCTTAAACTGCTATCCGACAGCAGCTTAAGCATTTTGCGCTGTCGGATAGCAGTTAATGCGATGGCCACGACATATAAAAGAATCGTATGTCGATGCTGACATCGACATGCGATGGCCTCTGAGAGTCCATCGTATGTCGATTTTATCATATGTCGGGGCCATCGCATGTCGGGGGGTTACTGTATGTATATTCTGTGTGGTATATATACACATATATTGGCCAAAATTTCATTATGGGAGTGGGTGGGCAGGTTTACTAGGGAAATCTGTAAAAGAGTGGGGGATGTATGATTGTAAGGAGGGGAACTGATATAGGGACCCTATATTAACAGTGAGATTTATATTTATTTTAACAATTACATGTATGTTAGTCAATGATTGCATTTAGGATGATGACTGGTGTGGACCTGTAGTTGTGTGTGTATTAACTGACGGTGATGTTAAGGATGCTAGATCTAATCTTATGTAATTGGTACATGTTCGGATTTTCAGGAGTGCATTCTAATGGAATCTTTGGATTTTCAGGAGTGGGTTCTAGTTGGGAGGGATATACTAGATGTTGTCAAATTCTTCGTTCAAATTGAACGGATGGAGCGTATTCACTTTGAAAATCCAATATGATTTGTGCTTCTTCAGACTTTCAAAATGGCCCTGTGCATTTGCAGGTATTTGTTCGAGAGCTGTCACTTTAAATGCTGTAAAGTCATTATTATGGAATTCAGTGGCATGGCGCAACACACTATGTTTAATTAATCCATGGGTTACTGTGGTGTCCCGTACCGTATGGTATACCGTACCTTGTATGGTGGTCCCCAAAGTCAGAGTTACTTCGTTCCAGTAGCATCCTCTTGATGGGATAGCCCCTATTCACCTCTTCTTTCTTTAATTTTATGATGTTTACATGTATCCGTAATTGTATATTTAATTGTATATATAGTGTTGCAGGACCTTAGGTCATGTGACTAGTGTTACTTCTTTAGGTTATGCTTAAGGACCTTCCAAGGTCACATGTCAGACCATAATCCTTTGAAAGGAGAATTGACATATGGTATGGACCAATGAGCTTAAGGCCAGCCCCTGCCCATATAAGGGAGCTGCAGCCAATGATCTCTCTCTTGTCCTCGCTCTCTTGTCTCTTGTCCTCTTGCTCCTGAGCTGCAAAGCAAGCAGCATTATCTCTTGGGTTCCGGATCATCGGAGAGGCGAGATCTGTGCAACTTACAAAGACAAGACCAGGCCTGAAGCCTATAAATTCCGCAACTTGCGAAAACGTGAGTTTAACTATCAATCCCCGCTAAAGCTAGCGTGACAACTGGACCTAATATCAATCCCCTAAATTCAGTGGAACAGCGCATATTAATCTCCTAAGCTCTAGAAACTTATGAGGTCCTCACCAACTGTCAAACTCCATATATGGACTGTTCCTGTTTAAGTCTGCATAAAAGCTGCAGTAAAAGTTCCGACAGTTTTATGAAAATCTCCGGTTGTGGACAATCATTTATTTACTATCTCCCTATCGCTCCTGGGACGGGTGACGGTAGGACAAGCATACAGAGAAAACCCTCACCCTGGTGTCACGAGTAGAAAGGGTTAAACAGACACCCTTAAATTACCGCAGAGCTACACCCCCTATACCCTACACCCCCGAGCTACCACACTTTTTAGCATTTTACGAACAGGATACGGGTGTGTGCCTACAGCTGTTGCCACCATTTACAGAGTACTCCCCCCATGTAAAAGACTTTATTTATGTACTGTGAATCGCATGCAAGTGTACGGGACTGTGCTTATGGTACGGTGTGCAATAAGTGCGCACGAAAAGTAAGGGGGGAGGCAAAAAAGACTGCAGAGTTGCAAACCTTATCAGAAGGGGTTAAAGTCAGCGCAGGGCCTTCACGCGCGTGGGATCCTGAAACTCCGCCCACCGAGGCCTCCAGAGCTGCGGCGGCCATTTTGATGGAGCCTTAACCAGAAGACCTGCAGAAAGGCGCAGCTAGAGTGGCGAAAAAACGCTGAGTGCTGCGGCAGGCGAAAGTTCTTAAAGAGCCAATGCACTGTAAAGCTTTAAGGTGCCAGATGGCTACACTGAGGTCACGCATCAACTCACTCCAGCTTCCATCATCGCACACAAGCTTCATTTAAAGGGCCAACACACTCAATCAAGATGTCAGTGCCTACAGCACCATTGCCACCACCTGACCAGCAGGATGGTGGTGCTCCTGCAACCCCACCAAGGGGGTCACCACAACAAGCAAGAAGATTGCTACCTGCTTCATCACCAGCTCAACGCCTCAATTTGGGAGCTCCTGTAGCCGCTCCGGTCTTCTTGGGGAATCCAGTCCTGCCCAACTACAATGGGGATACCTTCACCCTGAGGGACTTCAAGGAGAAGATACAGAGTCTCTTTGTTTTTTATTCTTTTCCCCCTAACCGGCAGGTGCAGTTGCTTATGGGACAGCTACAAAGGTCTGCATTGGAAGAGGTCCGCACCTGGCCAGCTGCCGACAAGGCTACAATGGAACAGATTTTCGAGGGGCTCTACCAAGTGTTCGAGAGTCACTCCCCCTCTGACAGGTGAGACCCTTCGGGCATATGCTGTGGCATTACAAAATGCCTTAAAAACTGTGCAGAAGTTAGATGGTCTCACGCCTAAGCAGGGTAACAAGGTGCTTATTGACAAATTCATAGATGGGGCACGAAATAAATGGGACAAGGCCCAACTTAGAATGCTGACGGTGCAGGGGTACTACCCCATCATATCTTTCCCTGTCTTTAAGAGACTAGCCGTAAAAGTAATTGTGTCAGGGTCTGAGGCAGAAGGAGTTAATGTCCCTTCCACTGATGTGTTCGGAACCTCTGGCCAGCCAGTACCCTCATCACCGCCTGCTCCTGCACCTGCACCATTTCCTGCCCCTACAAGTCCTGTAGCCTTAGACTTTCAAAGTGTCCGGCAGGACATTAACCAGCTAACTAAGGCCGTCAAAAAACTTGTCTCTACTCCCCGTCCTGCTAGTTCCCAGTCCGCGTTTTCCAAGTCAGGACTCTCCAATTATGTTGCCCAATGCTCCTATGTAAAAATTCTTGTAGAGGGAGTGCAGTTAGAGGCCCTTTTTGATACGGGTTCCCAGGTATCCACCATTCCAAAAGATGTGTTTTATAGGTATTGGGGTCCTGAAATGTTGTGTGAACCCGATGATGTGGAATTTCAGGTGATGGCAGGGAATGGGAAACCAGTACCCAGACATGGCTACTAGGAGCCCACAGTGCAGGTTGGGAGGCATGTTCTCCAAGGACTGGGTGATATTGTTACTAATGTTAGTGACCAGCATGCAGCCCAATTTATTTTAGGAATTAACATCATGAAACACTGTTTTGAGGAGGTCGTCCATTCATCGCATGCATCTCTCCCTCACATGTCACCCTCAGGCCGGCGAGTTGCGCAACACCATCTAAGAACCCTTCAAACGGAACAGAATTTCATCAACCGCCAAGGGGAGATCTGTTGTGTGAGAATACAAGATATGCGGGCTGTAACTCTGCAACCGCAGACAGAGACTATTATTTGGTGCCGTACCTGACCAGGGGTGAAGAACCAAGATTATCAGGCATTATTGGAGCCCATTCAACTAGAAGACTACCCTCTAGTATGTGCAGCCAGGAGTCTTGTGACTGTGAAGAATGGAAGAGTACTGGTTCAAGTGGTTAACCTATCAGATGTCGCTACCAGGCTACCAAAGTATACTCCTGTGGCTCAGCTATATAACCTGGACTCCAAGGATGTAGTGTCAAAGCCGAAAGTAGCTCGACAAGGGACCATTCAGACTGCCCAGGGGGCCGACAAGGGCCATCCAGAACCCTGGTGGACTCAGTTGCAGATTGGAGATGAAGACACTCCCAGAGACCAGGTCGGTGGGGTCATCCAAGTGGCCAAGCAATACCAAGAAGCCTTTAGTAAACACCCCACTGATTTTGGCCGGACCACGATGATCCAGCATCGGATTCTGACTGGCAATAGTCCCCCAATCAAAGAAAGACATCGCCCGTGGCCCCGGAAATGTATCAGACGGTAAAGAAGATGTTACTGGAGATGAACGAGGCTGAAGTCATTCAGGAGAGCCAGAGTCCTTGGGCTGCTCCTTTGGTCCTCGTCAAGAAGAAAGATGGGACCATCCGCTTCTGTGTGGATTATAGAAAATTAAATGATGTCACCCACAAAGATGCCTAACCTCTCCCCAGGATAGAAGAATCGTTGACTGCTTTGGGCTCAGCTGCCTACTTTTCCACCCTAGACCTGACTAGTGGATACTGGCAGGTGCCGATGGCAGAGGAAGATCATGAGAAGACAGCGTTTGTGACCCCGATGGGGCTCTTCGAATTCAAGAGCATGCCCTTTGGACTGTGCAACGCACCTGCCACCTTTCAATGCCTGATGGAACGATATCTTGGGCACCTCAACTTCCAGAGTGTATTTCTGCATCTAGGCAACGTCATTGTCTATTCCAGGACTTACCAAGAGCATTTGGACCATTTGAAGGAAGTATTCCAAGTTCTCATACAGCATGGACTAAAGGTCAAGCCATCTAAGTGCCACCTACTGAAACCACGAGTTCACTATCTGGGACATGTTGTCAGTGCTGAGGGTGTGCAGCCCAACCCTGAAAAAGAGAGTTGTGAAGAACTGGTCCATGCCTCGTAAGGTGCGAGACATTAGAAGTTTCCTGGGGTTCGCTGGCTACTACAGGCGTTTCATCCCTCGTTTTTTAAAGATTGTTGGACCCCTTACTGCCCTTCTGTGGGGTACTGCGAAGGAGAATTACAATGGAAGACTCCCGATACAATGGGCGGAAGAACAAGAGACAGCATTCCGCACTCTTAAGTGTCTTCTCATTGAACCTCCCATCCTGGCATATCCTGACTATGGTCAGCCCTTCAGGCTGGACACCGATGCCAGCTTTGAAGGCCTGGGAGCTATCCTATCCCAAGTGCAAGAGGGTAAAGAGAGAGTGATTGCCTACGCAAGCAGACACCTGCGAGGAGCCAAGAAATATGATGCTAACTACAGTTCTTTCAAGTTAGAGCTCCTTGCCTTGGTCTGGGCGGTCACCGAGAAGTTCAAGGACTACCTGGCGGCCACTCCCTTTCAAGTCTACACTGACAACAATCCGTTGGCACACCTGAATACTGCAAAATTGGGAGCCATTGAACAGCGTTGGGCCTCCAGACTGGCTAACTATGACTTCCATATCAAGTATAGGAGTGGTAAAAGTAACGTCAACGCTGATGTACATGTATGGCTACTGGCGAAGAACCGCCCATAGAAGACATGTGGGAAGACGTGGAGATGCCGCCCTTCTATCAAAGGTTCGTGAGTCAGAATACTCAGGCTACTCAGGAGGGAGAAGAGCCTGGGCCTCCCAAGATTCCGGAGGACCTGTATACTTGGGAGAGTCTCCAGGATGAGAGCCGAACCATGGGGGATCTCCTAGACTACCTACTCCAGAAGAGGGTGCCAACCCGTCTGAGCAAGTCACAGGGAGACTTTGAATTGAAATGATTGTGGCGACAACGAAATCGCTTGTTCATCCACAAGAGATTGCTGTACAGAAACTACTTGGATCCAGTTTCGGGAGAGCGTTTGCATCAAATTCTAGTTCCCCGAAGGGACGCAGCCATGGTCCTTAATGCATACCACGACCAGTCAGGACACTTTGGAGTTCACAAGACTGAAGCCACCATCAGACGAAGGTTTTATTGGGTGGGAATGCGTGGAGATATTGAAAAGTGGTCTGCAAGGATGTGAGAGCACGTCTACATCCCATCCACATTGAGAGACCTAACCAGTTGGTTGCCTTGGTCTATGTGAAGCTGTCGCTTACTCGATCTGGCTATACATATGCCCTGACCATGGAGGATCATTACTCCAAGTGGGTAGTGGTCGTCCCTGTCAAAGACCTAACCGCAAAGACTGCTGCTCAAATATTATACAACCATTGGGTCCAGCCTTTGGGGTATCCGAAGTAAGTCCTCACAGATCGAGGGACTGCCTTTGAAGCTCAGCTGTTTAAAGAACTCTGCCAGTTCCATGATTGCAAGAAACTCCGGACCACAGCCTATCATCCTCAGGGGAATGGATTGTGTGAAAGGATCAATCAGGTGTTCATTCATATGCTGAGAGAAGCGTCTGTCTCTAGACATGAAAAGTGGCCTCAACTCCTGCCTGAACTGCTGGTAATTTACAATAACACTATCCACTGCTCCACAGGGTACACTCCGTTCTTCCTTATAATGGGATGACATGCTCAACTGCCAAAGGATAGGGCTTTTGGATTACAAGCCCCTTTTAATAACTTCCCTCAGACCTCACAAGATTGGGTCACTGAGCACCAAAGGAGGATTGAAGAGGCTAAAGAGATTGTGGAAAAGAAGATTGATGAAGCTCAGGACCGACAGCAAAGAGATTACAATCGGCATGCTTCAGCCAAACCATTGCAACTTGGAGACAGAATGTGGCTCAGAAAGTTTCCCAGGTCACATAAGTTGGATTCCCTCTGGGAGACAGAGCCCTACACTATTACTGCAATGCCGTATCCTGATGCGGATGTCTATGAGATCCAAAAGGAGGAATTTGAACAACAGGTGGTCCATAGAAATAGGATTAAACTATGTCAAAAAGAAGAATTGCCACAGCCACCTCCTCATACTCCCCCAGCTGCAAGGCCAATGAGAGAATACCGTATTTATCGGCGTATAACACACACTGGCGTATAACACGCACCCCCATTTTAACAGGGAAATTTAAGTAAAAAAAAATAAAATGTAAAATAAATGACTTGGACTAAATACCACATCATCCCCCCAACTTCATTTTCTTCTGCACCTCAGTTTGGTCCTGTCCCCTCCAGTGCCACATGATTCCTTCCCTTTTATCAGTCCCTGTGCCACATTTACCCCTCTGATCGCCACCCCCCATGTCTCATCATTTCCCCCTGTCATAGACCACAACTAGTCATACAGACATTAAGCATTTAGTGCCTCCCCCACCATCATTTCCCCCTGTCTCATCATGTCCCCCATCATTCCCCCTTCATCATCACCCCCACCCTGTCTCATCATGTCCCCATCATTCCCCCCTCATCATCCCCCCCACCCTGTCTCATCATGTCCCCCATCATTCCCCCCTCATCATCCCCCCCGCAAGACCCTCCGTCTGACCTGACCTGCCGAAGCGCAGACAGGTAAGGAAAATAAACAAAACTATAAAAAGCTGGGAAAGGGGGAATGATGAGGAAGGGGGGAGGGAGGGAAAATGAAAAGTAAAACTCACTTGTGTCCCGCACGATCCACAGGTACTGGTGGATTGTGCGGGAGACGCTGATTAAAAGGTAGCGCAGATCCGGACAGGGTAGGGCTCATTTTAATCAGCGTCTCCCGCACTATCCACCGCACCAGTACCTGTGGATAGTGCGGGAGAAAACAAGTGACAGAGCGGGGAGGAGACGCCGCTGGTCACTGATTTAAAGTGGCCGCGGCCGTGCTGTTAATACTTAACAAGCAGACGCTGCTGCGGATGCTTTAAACCAGTGACCAGAAGACTTATCGGCGTATAACACGCAGGCAGATTTTTTGCCTTAAATTTAAGTTTTAAAAGTGCGTGTTATACGCCGATAAATACAGTATGTTCCAGGAGAAGGAATTCCCCCTTCAATGGACATTCCAATGTTCTCCCCTCATCAGCCTGCAATGTTCTGTGGTGTACCGTAGCCAACCCCAGTCCAGCCATCTTTTATCTCCTCACCCAGTTTAAGTCCATCTCCACTGGCGGTTCCGAGCAACTTAGAGCCGCCTATGCCTATTCCAATGGGTTCTCTCAGTCCAGAAAGGGATCTCACTCGTGCTTCCAGTCCTCAAGCTGGTCCCTCAGCGACTGAAGTCGTCAGAAAATTGTTGATTGACGAGGTTCCGAATAGTCCAGAGATGGTATTGCGTCATTCTCCAAAGGTCTACTCAGGGTAACCTATCCCTCAGATACCAAGACTGACATTCCAATTAATTCATGTACACATAGTACATCAAATAATCACTCTAGTGTACTTACTTCACTATAACTTAGTACCCAAAACAAAAATATCTCACATTCTACATAACCAAAGAAACAAAACTTTAAGGAATTGTAGCCTATGTCATTCAATTCCTGCCAATGTTATGTACACTAACTTTCTTCTCTTTACGTGTTCAGGATGCTCTTCCTAGCCAGAAGGCGCTCCTGTAAGCCTAAGTATATACACGTATTCGTAAAGGTAACCTAGGTAAGGTTTATCTGTTGAGTTCTAGGGATAGGTGCGTGTAGCCAATGGACCCTAGTAGCTAGTTATTGGTAGACAGCCACAGGTAAGCCAATATAACTTCAGTGTACTAAACAGGTAACAAATGTGGTAAATAAAAATATCAAGTGAGATTTATAATATGTTATATAATGTTTCTAGTCAGTCAAAAGAAAAAATAATAAAGTAAGTAAAAGTGTTTAGGATGTATCTAATGCCTTATAATGTCATCCTGTTACTAAATTCATGAACAGCATAATCCTGTTCGTGAGTTTATCAGTACTCATGTATGTACATCAAAGTGTATATAAAGTTTGTTAAAAAAAATGTATAGTAAGTAACAAAAATTCCTCTTGCAAGGACTCTTATCATATGCAAAGACTCTCTTGTTGCGTTCATACAGCCTGAATATTGGACATTTGAAAGAGTATGCCCAGGGCTGTAAAAAACAATTGTTGCACTTCGTCCCTCTGCCTTAGGGGACAGACCTCGAGGTCGACTTATCTTAAGTAAGGGGGTTTGTGGTATCCCGGTACCGTATGGTATACCGTACCTTGTATGGTGGTCCCCAAAGTCAGCCCCTAGTCATCTCTTCCTTCTTTAATTTTATGATGTTTACATGTATCCGTAATTGTATATTTAATTGTATATATAGTGTCGCAGGACCTTAGGTCATGTGACTAGTGTTACTTCTTTAGGTTATGCTTAAAGGAGTAGTCCAGAGGTCAACCCAGTGGTGAACAACTTATCCCCTATCCTAAGGATAGGGGATAAGTTTGAGATCGCGGGGGGTCCGACCATTGGGGCCCCCTGCGATCTCCTGTACGGAGCCCCGACAGCCCGCGGGAAGGGGGTGTGTCGACCTCCTCACGAAGCGGCATCCGACACGCCCCCTCAATACAACTCTATGGCAGAGCCGAAGCGCTGCCTTCGGCAAGCCCCTGGCTCTGCCATAGAAATGTATTGAGGGGGCGTGTCGGCCGCCGCTTCGTGCGGAGGTCGACACCCGCTATCTGGCCAGAGAACCTGACCCCCGTACAGAGAGATCGCAGGGGGCCCCAGCGGTCGGACCCCCCACGATCTCCAACTTATCCCTTATCCTTAGGATAGGGTAGGGGATAGGTTTTTCACCACTGGACTACCCCTCTAAGGACCTTCCGAGGTCACATGGTATAGTCACATGTCAGACCATAATCCTTTGTAAGGAGAATTGACATATGGTATGGACCAATGAGCTTAAAGGGGTACTCCGGTGGTCAACATGTTTTTCCGTTTTTGACTTACCCTATTTGTTTTGTTTCATTTCTATTCTTGATGTTTAGCCTACTCTGTTTCTGTTCTTTGTGGTCTTTTTATCCCCTACTTTGTTTTCCTATCTTTGCTTCTATTTCCTGTTTCTTGCTGTGCTGAAAACTACAAATCCCAGCATGCCACATGCCTTGCTGGTTTGGGGCGGCTTCTTTTTTTTTTTGTTTGTTTTTTTCGCCCTTTACCCATCCTACTATTTTCCCGGGTCAGCCCCCTTATACACAGCACACTAATATAATCAGCCCTGGTTGGGATACACTGTCATACACACACAAAAGGGACTACAACTCCCAGCATGTGTCATTCAGGAGTCTTCAGTCTGTGGTATAACACAAGCATGTTGCATCTGTAGTCTCCTGGGGGTTGTAGTTCACCACACCTCTATAGGGCATACACCAGTGTTTCCCAACCAGGGTGCCTCCAGGTGTTGCAAAACTACAACTCCCAGCATGCCCTGACAGCCTTTGGTCATGCTAGGAGTTTTAGTTTTGCAACAGCTGGAGGCACACTGGTTGGGAAACACTGGTGTAACATGATGTGTATGCGGAATAGGCTAGAACAGTGTTTCCCAACTAGTGTGCCTCCAGCTGTTGCAAATGTACAACTACCAGCATGCCCAAAGTCTGTCCGGGCATGCTGGGAGTTGCAGTTTTGCAGCAGCTGGAGGCACACTGGTTTGGAAACACTAGCATACACCAACCTACAACTCCCAGCATGTGTCATTCAGGAGTCCCCCTCCCCCTTCACATATAGATATCCAGTATGAGATTTCTTCCCCTGCAGTCTGTACATCCCCGGCCCGTGTACCTTGTAATCCTTCCCTTCACATAACACGTTTATCTTCTGTGTTCCGTTCTCCTGTGCAGACCTGCGTCCTCAGAAGCAGAGAGGGGGGGGGGGGGGGGGAGATAAGGAGCTGTGTACTATGGCTTCTCATGCAGAACTTCTGGAGGGGGAGATGAGGGAGTGTGGCTTATTCCTGTCATGCAGACAGAAAGAAAAAAAAAGCTCTGACGTCTTGTCCACAAGCGATTCAGAAGATTCAGAACATGGTGGACGACAGTAAAAGAAAATCTTCTGAACTACAGAACTTCCTGCCCAACAAACAGGTAAGCAAACACACACATGCTGCCAAAACATATAACACATGTATATTGCAAAAAAACTAAACTTACAAAGAAGATGCCATATAGTCAAAAAAAATAACCACCGGAGTACCCCTTTAAGGCCAGGCCCTGCCCATATAAGGGAGCTGCAGACAATTATCTCTCTCTTGTCCTCGCTCTCTTGTCTCTTGTCCTCTTGCTCCTGAGCTGCAAAGCAAGCAGCATTATCTCTTGGGTTCCGGATCATCGGAGAGGCGAGTTCTGCGCAGCTTACAAAGACAAGACCAGGCCTGAAGCCTGCAAATTCCGCAACTTACGAAAACGTGAGTTTAACTATCAATCCCCTCTTAAGCTAGCGTGACTACTTGACCTAATATCAATTCCCTAAATCCAGTGGTAAAAGCGCATATTAATCTCCTAAGCTCTAGAAACTCACGAGGTCCCAACCAGCTGTCAAACTCCAGATAGACTTTGTTATATGGACTGTTTCTGTTTAAGTCTGCATAAAAGCGGCAGTAAAAGTTCCGACAGTTTTCTGAAATTCTCCAGTTGTGGACAATCATTTATTTACTATCTCCCTATCGCTCTTGGAAGGGTGGCGGTAGGACAAGCATACAGAGAAAACCCTCACCCTGGTGTCACGAGTAGAAAGGGTTAACCAGACACCCTTAAATTACAGCACAGCTACACCCCATATACCCTACCCCTATTACATTATAGCAGTGATTATTCATCCTGGTTTTGAGCTGTTTTGTAGTTGGAACAGTTGGAATGTTTTTTGTTGTTATGTTTTCTTTCACACGACTTGGAGCAACAATGCTTTTTACTATCCTAGCACGTCTGTATGTAAATCCCGGTCTTTCAGGTATTAGTTTGTGTGATCCAGTTGGATGATATCCCAATGTTCTTCTATTGTTTTCCAAATTTTTGAATGCCCAGCTGAGTAATTGGTGATTGTGATGATCTTCATGCCCTCGGTGGTCAATTCTAGGTCCAGGTATTCAACTTTTTTTTCTGTACATTTCCCAGAGAATGATAGGTTCCAGCTGTTAGTGTTGAGGTATTCTGTAATGCATACAAATTCTCCCTCTGTGCTGCTCCAGATGAATATAAGATCATCTATGTACCTTTTGTAGAACTTGATGTGGTCCTTCCAGGGGTGTTCCGTGTATTCATCCTCATAGCCGCCCATGTATAGGTTGGTAAACGATGGGGCAAATTTCGTCCTTATCGCTGTACCTGTGGTCTGCAAGAACATCTTAGTTTGGAAACAGAAGTAATTGTGGCTTAGGATAAATGCAATGCTGTCTACCACAAACTTTTTTTGTGCAGCTGGCATTGATGTATCTTCTAGAATTCTAGATATGGTGTAAATTCCTTTCTCGTGTAGAATATTTGAATAGAGTGCGGTAACGTCTAAGGTGGCCCACATGTACCCCTTCTCCTATACTTGGTCTTCCAGTAGTTATATTAGGGTGGAAGTGTCTTTTAGGTATGAGTGGAGTTGGATAACATGTTTCTGAAGGAGGAGGTCAACTTAGTGTGAGAGGTTCATTGTTAATGAGTTAACACCTGAAATTATTGGTCTTCCTGGTGGGTTTTCCTGATCCTTGTGGACCTTTGGGAGGAGGTAGAATATCGGTAGTCTTGGGTTTTTTATCTTAAGATATTCTCTCTCTTTATTGGAAAGGACCCCTTTTTCAAAGGCTTCATCCACCATGAGGTGACACTCCTCTATGAACCCTTGGGTGGTATCATTGGGTAAGGGCACATAGTAGGCAGGATCAGCAATGATCCGTAAGGCTTCAGCAAAGTAGACATCTTTATCCTGAATAACCACTCCCCCACCTTTGATGGCACTTCGTATTGCTATGTTTGAATTATTCGCCAAAGATTTAATTGCTTTGTTTTGTTTCTTGCTCATATTATGTTTGTACTGATTGTTTGTATTGATGGTTCTAAAATAGCAGGTTATCAGTGAAAATAACGTACCTAAGTGATGGCCCCTATGATGTAGGGGGTAGAAAGTTGACATTGGTTTTAAACCGGTGTTGATAGGGGGAGGGTCCAAAGTTCGAAGGGTTTTTCTTCACTATTTCAAAATGCCTTGCAATGGTTAATTTCCTCACATACGTATACAGGTCTACAAAGAGATCAAACTCATTCATCTTGTCTGATGGACAGAAAGTGAGTCCCTTGTTTAAAACCTCTCTTTGTGTGTATATAACTCCCCCTTCTGCTCCAAGTGGGTTGTATGTGTCGTTTGTGGAAACCTCTGCTTCCTGTGGCAGTCTGGTGTTTGAATCACCCACAAAAATGTTCAGAGCGGCTGCTCACGAAGCCGAGGCCTCGCTGATCATGAGTCTGGCTTGGGGGGTGCAGGCGCGGCATCCCTGGCAGTTGTCTTATCGTGGGATGCTGTGTCTCCCTCTGCTTATAAGGTAATATAGGGCAGGTAGGGTGCAGGCTGGCTCTGCCCACAGCGGTAGTGGGTTTCAGGAGCGGCAAGCAGGTGAGTTAAATTGGTGCTGGGGGTGGCGCGGCCTCAGCATCTCGCGCAACCCGCTAGCTACCTCATGGCGGCATGCGGACCGCCCGCTACCCACACAGCTACAATTGTCTGTGGCCTTTGGACAGGTTGCGGCAGCTGGCCAGTTCTCTGCACGGCCGCTCGTTAGGCGGTCCTGTCAGCTTGTCTGCTATTGTTAATCTACTGTATAGTACAATGCTCTGGATTGTTTCAATATAACGTTTGGAGATAAGAAGAAATTTGAAGAAAGCACTCACCACTCTTCAGGTATGGTTTTCTTATGCTCTATTCATGTGGAACAGGCACATAACAAAGTGCACAGTGCAAGTAATCCAGCAGCGGGCGGCTACATCAGGGATACTCCTAGGAACCAGTGTGACAGCTGTTTCATAGTGCAAGACTACTTCATCAGACCACTCCCCTCTGTGTCGTCAGTGCCGGTTATACACCTGTCGATACTGACGTCATCAGGTGGGAGTGTTACAAGAAAAAGTGCTAGTGACTTTAAAATGGTTAATAACAATCCAATGCAATGTGTAATATTTAAACATGATCATGTAAACAATATCACAGGAATACACCTAAATCTAGCATATCATTGTGGCCCAGGTTACCCTGTGCCTCTAAGCGCAGGATCCACCTTGCTTCCGTACATAGTAGGATTTTTTTCAAGCCTGCTTTAAAAGGGGATGCGCTGAATACCATAATACTTCATGGCAGCTGGATTACTTTTATGAATCTCCTGGAAATGCTGTGTAACTCTAGGTGAGCGCTTACCTGATCTCAGAGAGTACACATGCTCCCTAAATCGGACATGCATGGGTCGTCTGGTGCTTCCCACATAGTACTGCCCACAAACGCATGTCAGAGCGTATATGACATAATCAGTGCGGCAGCATATGAATTCTCTGATTTTGACAAATTGGCCTCCGATATTGTAACTCTTCCCTGGTAACAGGTAACTACACCAGTTACAACCTTTACATTTATGGTTGCCTACGGGGGCCGTACTTCTGAGCCAATCAGGTTTCTCAGTGCGGAATCTACTCCGTGTAATGGCATCACCAATGTTGGGGGCGTGTTTAAATGCCACAAGGGGTCTATTCTGAGTAAATTGCCCTAGGACTGGGTCCTTTTGGATGAGGTACCAATTTTTATGGATGGATTCTCTAATTAGGATTGACAAAGGGCTATTTGAAATGAGAAACAGAAACGCTGATTAGCTACCGTTTTCCTTTTTTTATTTTGTTTTCTGGAAGGTTGCTCAAGTAAGCGATTTCTATTTGTTCTGTTTATTGAGTGCTTGATCCAGGGTCTGCTCAGGATATCCTCTAATAAGCGTTCATATAGATCGCTTGCTTGTAATTCAAAGCTGTCTTGCGAACTGTTTATTCTTTTTAGTCTTAAGAACTGGCTGTAGGGAACTGACGCTGTTACATGAGACGGGTGGTAGCTATCATGGTGCAGGAGGGAATTGCCTGCTGTCGGCTTTTGGCAATTGCCTGCTGTCGGCTTTCAAAATAGCCCTATGTCAACCCTAATTAGAGAATCCATCCATAAAAATTGGTACCTCATCCAAAAGGACCCAGTCCTAGGGCAATTTACTCAGAATAGACCCCTTGTGGCATTTAAACGCGCCCCCAACATTGGTGATGCCATTACACGGAGTAGATTCCGCACTGAGAAACCTGATTGGCTCAGAAGTACGGCCCCTGTAGGCAACCATAAATGTAAAGGTTGTAACTGGTGTAGTTACCTGTTACCAGGGAAGAGTTACAATATCGGAGGCCAATTTGTCAAAATCAGAGAGTTCATATGCTGTCACACTGATTATGTCATATACGCTCTGACTGTGGGCAGTACTATGTGGGAAGCACCACACAACCCAATGCATGTCCGATTTAGGGAGCATGTGTACTCTCTGAGATCAGGTAAGGGCTCACCTAGAGTTATACAGCATTTCCAGGAGATTCCTAAAAGTAATCCAGCTGCCATGAAGTATTATGGTATTCAGCGCATCCCCTTTCAAGCGGGCACAGACAGGAAAAAAATCCTACTGCATACGGAAGTAAGGTGGATCCTGCGTTTAGAGGCACAGGGTAACCTGGGCCTCAATGATAAGCTAGATTTAGTTGTATTCCTGTGATACTGTTTACATGATCATGTTTAAATATAATTACGCATTGCATTGGATTATTTTTAACCATTTTAAAGTCACTAGTGTATAACTGGCACTGACGACACAGAGGGGAGTGGTCTGATGACGTAGTCTTGCACTAGGAAACAGCTGTCACTCCGGTTCCTAGGAGTATCCCTGATGTAGCTGCCCGCTGCTGGATTACATGCACCGTGCACTTTGTAATGCGCCTGTTCCACATGAATAAAGCATAAGAAAACCATACCTGAAGAGAGGTGAGTGCTTTCCTCAAATTTCTTCTTATCTCCATTGTTTGGAAGCGTTTTGTGCATTAGAGGAGCTAGCACCACCTGTCTCCCACGTCTTCCAGCTTCCACTACTTGCTGTGCTTCACACACCAAGCCAGGTTTAACCTCTTCTGAACTCCAGGCGTATGCATATGCCCTGCATCCCGAGTCCTTAAGGACGTGGGGCGTATGCATACGCCCGTGGGAATTCCGGTCCCTGCCGCTAGCCGATTGGGGACCGGACTGGGATGCCTGCTGAAATCATTCCTGAGACCCCGCCCCCCCCCCCCCCCCCATGTCGGCGATCGCAGAAAATCGCATGTCAATTCAGACATGCGATTTTCTGCTATTCCGGGCTGATCGGGTCTCTGGTGACCCGATCACCTGGAAAATAGTGATGATCTGACCCGTCAGTGACAGCCCAGATCCTCCTGAGGGCTAGGAGTGAGGTTGCAGTGCTTCGATCTCCTCCTATCCCCTGCCATTGGTCAGAACTGATTCTGACCAATGGCAGAGCAGGACAGTGTGTTGCCATGGCAACCCTCATTCTGCCCACCACTGGATGTCGAGGGGAACATGGGGAGAAGATAGAGGTTGGTACCTGGAGGAGAAGATGCATTGGAACCGCTGATCGTCGTTGGAGACTGCAAAGATCCTGGCTCAGGTAGGGAAACGACGGTGGGGGGAGGAATGAAAGTGAAAGTAAAGTGATCTTTACTGTGGCAACATCTGGAGGGTCACAGTTTGGAGACCACTGTTACAGTGGTGCCCAAACAGTAGCCCTCCAGATGTTGCCAAACTACAACTCTCAGCATGCCTAGACTGCCCAGGCATGCTGGGAGTTGTAGTTCTGTAACATCTGTCCCTTCAGATTTAGCAATGTTTATGAAATTTTTGAAAATTGCTGCTCTACTTTGAAGCCCTCTGATTTTTTCAAAAAGCAAAAATATGTCCATTTTATGATGCCAACATAAAGTGGACATATTGTATTTGTGAATAAAAATAAAATTTATTGGGAATATCCATTTTCCTTACAAGTAGAGAGCTTCAAATTTAGAAAAATGCTACATTTTCCAAATTTTCATGAAATTTGGGGATTTTTCACCAAAAAAGGATGCAAGTAGCGCCAAAAAATTACCACCAAAATAAAGTAAAATATGAAACAATCTCAGAATCAGAATATTCGGTAAAAGCGTTTTTGAGTTATTAATTCGTAAAGCGACGGTGGTCAGAATTACGAAAAAGGGCACAGTCCTTAACCCCTTAAGGACCAGGCCAATTTCCACTGTAGGACCAGAGCGTTTTTTGCACATCTGACCACTGTCATTTTAAGAATTAATATCTCTAAAACGCTTTTACCGAATATTCTGATTCTGAGATAGTTTTTTCGTGACATATTCTACTTTATTTTGGTGGTAAATTTTTGTCGTTCCTTTTTTGGTGAAAAATCCCCAAATTTCATGAAAATTTAGCATTTTTCTAATTTTGAAGCTCTCTACTTGTAAGGAAAATGGATATTCCAAATAAATTTTATTTTTATTCACAAATGCAATATGTCTATTTTATGTTGGCATCATAAAATGGACATATTTTTACTTTTTGAAAAAATTAGAGGGCTTCAAAGTAGAGCAACAATTTTAAAAAATTTCATGAAAATTGCAAAATCTGAAGGGACAGATGTTACAGAACTACAAGGCATACTGAGAGTTGTAGTTTGGCAACATCTGGAGGGCTACCGTTTGGGCACCACTGTAACAGTGGTCCCTAAACTGTGACCATCCAGATGTTGCAAAACTACAACTCCCAGCATGCCCAAGACAGCCTTTGGCTGTCTGGGCATGCTGGGAGTTGCAATTTGGCCTTCCTAGTGGTTGCCACAGTAAAGATCACTTTACTTTCACTTTCATCCCCCCCCCCCCCACGTCAGTTCCCTACCTGAGCCAGGATCCAGCAGTCTGCAGGGACGATCAGCTGTTCCCAGGCATCTTCTCCTGCAGGTACCAACCTCCATCTTCTCCCCATGTTCCCCGCGACATCCAGGGGTGGGCAGAACGGGGGGTTGCCATGGCAACTCACTGTCCTGCTCTGCCATTGGTCAGAATAAGTTCTGACCAATGGCAGGGGATAGGAGGAGATCGCATCACTGCAACCTGTCACTGACAGGTAAGATCATCACTATTTACCGGGTGATCGGGTCACCAGAGAACCGATCAGCCCGGAATAGCAGAAAATCGCATGTCTGAATTGACATGCGGTTTTCTGTGATCGCCGACATGGGGGGTGGTCTCAGGACCCCCCTCGGCATTTGCCTCGGACGCCTGCTGAACGGAGGGTCTCGTTTCAACACAGTGTGGCATGTACTGTGTTCGGTGTGGTGCATTACTCTGCAGAGGGTCTTGTTGCAGTGTAGCATATGCTGTGTGTGGTGGTGCAATGCTCTGCAGTGTCTAGTTTCAGTATAGCATACTGTATAAGGTAGGGTGCAATGCTTTGTACAGATATAACATATGCTACATCTAATTAAATCATAGTATACACAGTTTAAACAGTTAATATTGCTTACAAGGCATATAGTCCTAGTTTACAGTGCACAAGGTCAGTAATCCTATACAGTGCATACGGTTATATTCTGAACGTATGGTCCTATTATATGGTACATACGATTAGTTTTTATACAGTACAGTCGTCATACAGTCATGGCCGTAAATGTTGGCACCCCTGAAATATTTCAAGAGGAAGTATTTCTCACAGAAAAGGATTGCAGTAACACATGTCTTCCTATACACATTTTTATTCCCTTAGTGTGTATTGGAATGAAACCAAAAAGGGAGGAAAAAAAGCTAATTGGACATAATGTCACACCAAACTCCAAAAATGGGCTGGACAAAATTATTGGCACCTTTTCAAATTGTGGAAAAATAAGATTGTTTTAAGCATGTGATGCTCCTTTAAACTCACCTGGGTCAAGTAACAGGTGTGGGCAATATAAAAATCACACCTGAAAGCAGATAAAAAGCAGATAAAAAGGAGAGAAGTTCACTTGTATTGTATGTCTGTGTGTGCCACACTAAGCATGGACAACAGAAAGCGGAGAAGAGACCTGTCTGAGGACTTGAGAACCAAAATTGTGGAAAAATATCACCAATCTCAAGGTTACAAGTCCACCTCCAGAGATCTAGATTTGCTTTTGTCCACAGTGCGCAACAATTCCAAGAAGTTTGCAACCTATGGCACTGTAGCTAATCTCCCTGGGCGTGGACAGAAGAGAAAAGTTGATGAATGGTGTCAACGCAGGTTAGTCCGGATGGTGGATAAGCAGCCTCAAACAAGTTCAAAAGATATCCAAGCTGTCCTGTAGGCTCAGGGAGCATCAGTGTCAGCGCAAACTATCCGTCGACATTTAAATGAAATTAAACGCTATGGCAGGAGACCCAGGAGGACCCCACTGCTGACACAGAGACATAAAAAAGCAAGACTACATTTTGCCAAAATGAACTTGAGTAAGCCAAAATCCTTCTGGGAAAACGTCTTGTGGACAGATGAGACCAAGATAGAGCTTTTTGGTAAAGCATATCTTTCTAATGTTTACTGAAAACTGAATGAGGCCTACAAAGAAAAGAACACAGTACCTACAGTGAAATATGGTGGAGGTTAAATGATGTTTTGAGGTTGTTTTCCTGCCTCTGGCACTGGGTGCCTTGAATGTGTGCAAGGCATCATTAACCCCTTGGGGACGGAGCCCATTATGACCCTAAGGACGGGAGCATTTTTTGCAAATCTGACCACTGTCACTTTAAGCATTAATAACTCTGGGATGCTTTTACTTATAAATTTGATTCCGAGACTGTTTTTTCGTGACATATTCTACTTTATGTTAGTGGTAAATTTCTGGCGATACTCGCATCCTTTCTTGGTCAAAAAAAAAAAATGTCATGAAAAATTAGAAAATTTTGCATTTTTCTAACTTTGAAGCTCTCTGCTTATAAGGAATATGGATATTCCAAATAAATTATATATTGATTCACATATACAATATGTCTACTTTATGTTTGCATCATAAAATTGATGAGTTTTTACTTTTGGAAGACACCAGAGGGCTTCAAAGTTCAGCAACAATTTTCAAATTTTTCGCTAAATTTTCAAAATCGGAATTTTTCAGGGACCAGTTCAGGTTTGAAGTGGATTTGAAGGGTCTTCTGGTTAGAAATACACCATAAATGACCCCATTATAAAAACTGCACCCCTCAAAGTATTCAAAATGATATTCAATCAGTGTGTTAACCCTTTAGGTGTTTCACAGGAATAGCAGCAAAGTGAAGGAGAAATTTCAAAATCTTCATTTTTGTACACTCGCATGTTCTTGTAGACCCAGTTTTTGAATTTTTACAAGGGGTAAAAGGAAAAAAATCCTCTCAAAATTTGTAACCCAATTTCTCTCGAGTAAGAAAATACCTCATATGTGTATGTCAAGTGTTCGGCAGGTGCACTAGAGGGCTCAGAAGCGAAGGAGCAACAATGGGATTTAGGAGAGTGAGTTTTTCTGAAATGGTTTTTGGGGGGCATGTCCCATTTAGGAAGCCCCTATGGTGCCAGGACAGCAAAAAAAAAACACATTGCACACTATTATGGAAACGACACCCCTCAAGGAACGTAACAAGGGGTACAGTGAGCCTTAACACCCCACAGGTGTTTGACAACTTTTTGTTAAAGTCGGATGTGTAAATGAAAAAAAAATATTTTTCCACTAAAATGCAGTTTTTTCCCCAAATTTTACTTTTTTACAAAGGGTAATAGGAGAAAATGCCCCCCAAAATTTGTAACCCCATTTCTTCTGAGTATGGAAATACCCCATGTTTGGACGTCAAGTGCACTGCGAGTGAACTACAATGCTCAGAAGAGAAGGAGCGCCATTGAGCTTTTA
Source organism: Hyla sarda (assembly GCF_029499605.1). Lineage (NCBI taxonomy): Eukaryota > Metazoa > Chordata > Amphibia > Anura > Hylidae > Hyla > Hyla sarda. The sequence goes on along the minus strand of NC_079190.1, from coordinate 311,970,272 downwards.
GAGAGATAATTTGTTTGGAATGGAAGTCGGGGGCCATGTGCGTTTACAAAGCTCCCCGTGGTGCCAGAACAGTGGACCCCCCCACATGTGACCCCATTTTGGAAACTACACCCCTCACGGAATGTAATAAGGGGTACAGTGAGCATGCTGGTGTAGACCCCAACTTTTCCTTTTCATAAGGGGTAAAAGGAGAACAAGCCCCCCAAAATTTGTAGTGCAATTTCTCCCGAGTACGGAAATACTCCATATGTGTCCCTAAACTGTTTCCTTGAAATACGACAGAGCTCCAAAGTGAGAGAGCACCATGCGCATTTGAGGACTAAATTAGGGATTGCATAGGGGTGGACATAGGAGTATTCTACGCCAGTGATTCCCAAACAGGGTGCCTCCAGCTGTTGCTAAACTCCTAGCATGCCTGGACAGTCAGTGGCTTTCTGGAAATGCTGTTAGTTGTTGTTTTGCAACAGCTGGAGGCTCCGTATTGGAAACACTGCAGTACAATACGTTTTTCATTTTTATTGGGGGGGGGGGGGGACAGTGTAAGGGGGTGTTTATGTAGTGTTTTACACTTTATTAGGTGTTAGTGTAGTGTAGTGTTTTTAGGGTACATTCACACTGGCGGGTTACGGTGAGGGTCCCGCTAGGAGTTTGAACTGCGGCGAAAATTTGCCGCAGCTCATACTTGAAGCAGGAAACTTGCTGTAAACCCGCCTGTGTGAATGTACCCTGTACGTTCTCATGGGGGGGGAACCTCCAGCTGTTTCAAAACTACAACTCCCAGCATGCACGGTCTGTCAGTACATGCTGGGAGTTGTAGTTTTGCAACAGCTGGAGGCACACTGGTTGGAAAACCTTCAGTTAGGTTCTGTTACCTAACTCAGTATTTTCCAACCAGTGAGCCTCCAGTTGTTGCAAAACTACAACTCCCAGCATGCACGGTCTGTCAGTACATGCTGGGAGTTGTAGTTTTGAAAAAGCTGGAGGCACACTGGTTGGAAAACCTTCAGTTAGGTTCTGTTACCAAACTCAGTATTTTCCAACCAGTGAGCCTCCAGCTGTTGCAAAACTACAACTCCCAGCATGCACGGTCTGACAGTACATGCTGGGAGTTGTAGTTTTGAAACAGCTGGAGGCACACTGGTTGGAAAATACTGAGTTAGGTTCTGTTACCTAACTCAGTATTTTCCAACCAGTGTGCCTCCAGCTGTTGCAAAACTACAATTCCCAGAATGACTGATCACAGAAGGGCATGCTGGGAGATGTAGTTATGCAACAGCTAGAGGTACGCAACTACAACTCCCAGCATGCCGAGACAGCTGTTTTCTGTGTGGGCATGCTGGAATTTGTAGTTTTGCAACATCTGGAGTGCTACAATTTAGAGACCACTGAACAGTGATCTCCAAACTGTGGACCTCCAGATGTTGCAAAACTACAACTCCCAGCATGCCTAGACTGCAAACAGCTGTGTGGGCATGCTAGGAGTTGTAGTTTTGCAAGATCTAGAGGGCAGTATAGAGATCACTGTGCAATGGTCTCTAAACTGCTGACCTCCAGCTGTTGCAAAACTACAAATTCCAGCATGCCCACACAGCAAACAGCTGTCTGGGCATGCTGGGAATTGTAGTTTTGCAACATCTGGAGGGCTACAGTCTAGAGACCACTATAGTGGTCTCAGACTGTAGCCCTCTAGATGTTGCTATGCAACCACTCACCGGCTTCCGTCGCATCCGGGAGCCGTCCTCTTCTGCCGCACGCCGCCGCAGATCTCAGTCGCCGCCCGCCGATCCCCGTCGCTCCGCTGCCTCCGGAGGGGTAAGTGGACGTCGGCGCCCGGTACTCTTCGTTTTCCCCGTTCTGCCCCGCCTATTGTGGGAGGGCAGGACGGGGAAAACGAAAGTAAACCCCACCGCCCCTGATCTGCTATTGGTGGTCGCGTCTAGACCACCAATAGCAGAGATAGGAGGGGTGGCAACCCTGCCACCTCACTCCTATCGCTTTAGGGGGATCGTGGGTGTCTTAGACACCCGCGATCCCCCTTCTATTCCGGGTCACCGGGTCACCATAGACCCGTAATGACCCGGAATCGGCGCAAATCGTGAGTGTGAATTCACTTGCGATTTGCGCCGATCGCCGACATGGGGGGTCTAATGACCCCCCTGGGCATTTGCACGGGGTGCCTGCTGATAGATATCAGCAGTCACCCCCGGTCCCCGCCCGGCGCGCGGCGGGGACCGAAATTCCCACGGGCGTATGGATACGCCCTTCGTCCTTAAGTACCAGGACGCAAGGGCGTATGCATACGCCCTTCGTCCCCAACAGGTTAAATCTGAGGATTACGAACGGATTTTGGGTCGCACTGTACAGTGTCAGAAAGCTGGGTTTGTGTCTGAGATCTTGGGTCTTCCAGCAGGACAATGACCCCAAACATATGTCAAAAAGCACCAAGAAATGGATGGCAACAAAGCGCTGGAGAGTTCTGAAGTGGCCAGCAATGAGTCCAGATCTAAATCCCATTGAACACTTGTGGAGAGATCATAAAGGGGTATTCCAGGAAAAAACTTTTTTTTAATATCAACTGAAAGTTAAACAGATTTGTTAATTATTTATATTAAAAAAGTCTTAATCCTATCAATAATTATCAGCTGCTGAAGTTGAGTTGTTGTTTTCTGTCTGGCAACAGTGCTCTCTGCTGACATCACTGCTTGTCTCGGGAACTGCACAGTAGAAGAGGTTTGCTATGGGGATTTGCTTCTAAACTGGGCGGTTCCCGAGACACGTGTCATCAGAGAGCACTTAGACAGAAAAGAACAACTCAACTTCAGCTGCTTACAGCTGCTCATAGCAATGACTGTAGTATTCAGGTAGTGCATACGGTCATGGTATTTTATAGTGTACATGGTGTTACATAGTTACATAGTTAGTACGGTCGAAAAAAGACATATGTCCATCAAGTTCAACCAGGGAATTAAGGGGTAGGGGTGTGGCGTGATATTGGGGAAGGGATGGGATTTTATATTTCTTCATAAGCATTAATGTTATTTTGTTCCATGAATGTATCTAATCCTGTTTTAAAGCTGTTAATTGTTCCTGCTGTGACCAGTTCCTGAGGTAGACCGTTCCATAAATTCACAGTCCTCACGGTAAAGAAGGCGTGTCGCCCCTTGAGACTAAACTTTTTCTTCTTCAAACAATTTACCCACAATGCACGTTAAACTTACCGGTCTATAGTTTCCTGGGGAAGACCTAGAGCCCTTTTTGAAGATTGGCACCACATTCGCCTTGCGCCAGTCCCTTGGCACAATACCAGACACCAGAGAATCTCTAAATATCATGAACAGGGGTACAGATATTACTGAACTTACCTCTCTAAGAACTCTTGGGTGTAGTCCACCCGGTCCTGGGGATTTGCTTACATTTATATCACTTAACTTACTGTCACGATGCCGGCTGGCAGGTAGTGGATCCTCTGTGCCAGAGAGGGATTGGCGTGGACCGTGCTAGTGGATCGGTTCTAAGTCACTACTGGTTTTCACCAGAGCCCGCCGCAAAGCGGGATGGTCTTGCTGCGGCGGTAGTGACCAGGTCGTATCCACTAGCAACGGCTCAACCTCTCTGACTGCTGAAGATAGGCGCGGTACAAGGGAGTAGACAGAAGCAAGGTCGGACGTAGCAGAAGGTCGGGGCAGGCAGCAAGGATCGTAGTCGGGGGCAACGGCAGGAGGTCTGGAACACAGGCTAGGAACACACAAGGAAACGCTTTCACTGGCACAATGGCAACAAGATCCGGCGAGGGAGTGAAGGGGAAGTGAGGTATAAATAGGGAGTGCACAGGTGAACACACTAATTGGAACCACTGCGCCAATCAGCGGCGCAGTGGCCCTTTAAATCGCAGAGACCCGGCGCGCGCGCGCCCTAGGGAGCGGGGCCGCGCGCGCCGGGACAGGACAGACGGAGAGCGAGTCAGGTACGGGAGCCGGGATGCGCATCGCGAGCGGGCGCTACCCGCATCGCGAATCGCATCCCGGCTGGAGACGGTATCGCAGCGCACCGGGTCAGTGGAGCTGCCCGGAGCGCTGCGGTAGCGAGAGAGAAGCGAGCGCTCCGGGGAGGAGCGGGGACCCGGAGCGCTCGGCGTAACACTTACCTTGTACCATCTCTACATTAAGCCAGTTCAGTACATTACATGATGTGTTACCAGCACTGACCTGGCCAATGTCAGCTCCTTCTTCCATAGTGTATACAGAACTAAAGAACCCATTCAGTAGCTCCGCCTTCTCTTGATCGCCTGTGACAACCTCCCCATTATCATTATTAAGGGGTCCTACATGCTCTGTCCTAGGTTTTTTTGCATTTATATATCTAAAAAAATATTTAGGATTAGTTTTGCTTTCTTTGGCCACCTGTCTCTCATTTTGAATTTTTGCTGTTTTTATTACATTTTTACAGATTTTATTAAGCTCCTTGTACTGTTTAAATGTTATAGCTGACCCATCAGATTTGTATTTTTTGAAGGCTATTTTTTTGTTGTTTATTGCTCTTTTAACATCATGTGTCAGCCATGTAGGATTTAGTTTTAATCGTTTATATTTGTTCCCCTTTGGTATATATTTAGATGTATAGTTATTTAGAGTTGATTTAAAGATGTCCCATTGACCTTCTGTATCAGTATTTGACAACACCTCCCCCCAGTATATGTCCTGTAGTGCAGCCCTCAGCCCAGGGAAGTTTGCCTTTTTAAAGTTATATGTTTTTGCCTTCCCCGACTGTCTTTGTTTTCTACATTTTAAGTCAAAAGTAACTATATTGTGGTCGCTATTACCAAGGTTTTCCCGCACAGTTACATTACCAACCAGCTCTGCGTTGTTGGAAATGATCAGATCCAACAAGGCATCACTTCTTGTTGGGTCCTCCACAAACTGGCCCATAAAATTATCCTGCAATAAATTTAGGAATTGTCGCCCCTTTGTAGTTTTAGCCAACCCCGGACCCCAATCTATATCTGGATAGTTAAAATATCCCATTATTACAACTGTACCTGCCCGGGCGGCCCTCTCTATTTGTTTATGAAGCCGAACTTCTATCTCTTCAGTGATATTAGGGGGTCTGTAGATTACCCCAAATATAATTTTTTCAGTATTTCCCTCCTTTTGTAATTCTACCCACAGTGATTCCACCTCCTCAAAATCATCACACACTATGGCATCGTTCACACTGACTTTCATACCACTTCTTACATACAGACAGACTCCACCACCATTTCTGTTCATTCTATCCTTGCAAAACAATGTAAACCCCTGCAGATTGACAGCCCAGTCATGCGAGGAGCCATGTCTCAGTGACCCCAACTATATCAATATGTTCCTCCAGTATCAAGGCCTCAAGCTCCCCCATTTTATTTGCTAGGCTTCTGGCATTTGTGAACATACATGTTACGCCGAGCGCTCCGGGTCCCCGCTCCTCCCCGGAGCGCTCGCTTCACTCTCTCCGCTGCAGCGCTCCGGTCACGTCCTCTGACCCGGGGCGCTGCGATCCCGCTGCCAGCCGGGATGCGATTCGCGATGCGGGTAGCGCCCGCTCGCGATGCGCACCCCGGCTCCCCTACCTGACTCGCTCCCCGTCTGTTCTGTCCCGGCGCGCGCGGCCCCGCTCCCTAGGGCGCGCGCGCGCCGGGTCTCTGCGATTTAAAGGGCCACTGCGCCGCTGATTGGCGCAGTGGTTCCAATTAGGGTAATCACCTGTGCACTTCCCTATATTACCTCACTTCCCTTGCACTCCCTTGCCGGATCTTGTTGCCTTAGTGCCAGTGAAAGCGTTCCTTGTGTGTTCCTTGCCTGTGTTTCCAGACCTTCTGCCGTTGCCCCTGACTACGATCCTTGCTGCCTGCCCCGACCTTCTGCTACGTCCGACCTTGCTTCTGCCTACTCCCTTGTACCGCGCCTATCTTCAGCAGCCAGAGAGGTGAGCCTTTGCTAGTGGATACGACCTGGTCACTACCGCCGCAGCAAGACCATCCCGCTTTGCGGCGGGCTCTGGTGAATACCAGTAGTGGCTTAGAACCGGTCCACTAGCACGGTCCACGCCAATCCCTCTCTGGCACAGAGGATCCACTACCTGCCAGCCGGCATCGTGACAGTAGATCCGGCCATGGATCCCGCTGAAGTTCCTCTGCCAGTTGTCGCTGACCTCACCACGGTGGTCGCCCAGCAGTCACAACAGATAGCGCAACAAGGCCAACAGCTGTCTCAACTGACCGTTATGCTACAACAGTTACTACCACAGCTTCAGCAGTCATCTCCTCCGCCAGCTCCTGCACCTCCTCCGCAGCGAGTGGCCGCTCCTGGGATACGCTTATCCTTGCCGGATAAATTTGATGGGGACTCTAAGTTTTGCCGTGGCTTTCTTTCCCAATGTTCCCTGCATCTGGAGATGATGTCGGACCTGTTTCCCACTGAAAGGTCTAAGGTGGCTTTCGTAGTCAGTCTTCTGTCCGGAAAAGCCCTGTCATGGGCCACACCGCTCTGGGACCGCAATGACCCCGTCACTGCCTCTGTACACTCCTTCTTCTCGGAAATCCGAAGTGTCTTTGAGGAACCTGCCCGAGCCTCTTCTGCTGAGACTGCCCTGTTGAACCTGGTCCAGGGTAATTCTTCCGTTGGCGAGTATGCCGTACAGTTCCGTACACTTGCTTCAGAATTGTCCTGGAATAATGAGGCCCTCTGCGCGACCTTCAAAAAAGGCCTATCCAGCAACATTAAAGATGTTCTGGCCGCACGAGAAATTCCTGCTAATCTACATGAACTTATTCACCTAGCCACTCGCATTGACATGCGTTTTTCTGAAAGGCGTCAGGAACTCCGCCAAGATATGGACTCTGTTCGCACGAGGCGTTTCGTCTCCTCGGCTCCTCTCTCCTCTGGTCCCCTGCAATCTGTTCCTGTGCCTCCCGCCGTGGAGGCTATGCAGGTCGACCGGTCTCGCCTGACACCTCAAGAGAGGACACGACGCCGTATGGAGAACCTCTGCCTGTACTGTGCTAGTACCGAACACTTCTGTTACGCCGAGCGCTCCGGGTCCCCGTTCCTCCCCGGAGCGCTCGCCTCATCTTCGTTGTTGCAGCGCCCCGGTCAGATCCACTGACCGGGTGCGCTGCGGTCCCGCCTTCAGCCGGGGTGCGATTCGCGATGCGGGTAGCGCCCGCTCGCGATGCGCACCCCGGTCCCCGTACCTGACTCGCTCTCCCTCGGTCCTGTCCCGGCGCGCGCGGCCCCGCTCCCTAGGGCGCGCGCGCGCCGGGTCTCTGCGATTTAAAGGGCCAGTGCACCAATGATGGTGCCTGGCCCAATCTTCCCAATTAGCTTAATTGGCTCCCTCCTGTGCACTTCCCTATATCTAGTCACTTCCCTTGCACTTCCTGGCCGGATCTTGTTGCACTTGTGCCTAGTGAAAGCGTTCCCTTGTCTGTTCCTAGTCCGTGTTCCTGACCTCCTGCCGTTGCCCCTGACTACGATCCTTGCCGCCTGCCCCCGACCTTCTGCTACGTCCGACCTTGCTTCTGCCTACTCCCTTGTACCGCGCCTATCTTCAGCATCTTCAGCAGCCAGAGAGGTGAGCCGTTGCTAGTGGATACGACCTGGTCACTACCGCCGCAGCAAGACCATCCCGCTTTGCGGCGGGCTCTGGTGAAAACCTGTAGTGGCTTAGAACCGGTCCACTAGCGCGGTCCTCGCCATCCCTCTCTGGCACAGAGGATCCACTACCTGCCAGCCGGCATCGTGACAGTAGATCCGGCCCTGGATCCCGCTGAAGTTCCTCTGTCAGTTGTCGCTGACCTCACCACGGTGGCCGCCCAGCAAGCCCGACTGATCGCCCTTCTAACCCGTCAGCTGTCGGAAATGTCCACCATTTCGCACCAACTTCAGTCGCAACTTCTCCAGCAATCTTCTCCTCCGCCAGCTCCTGCACCTCCTCCGCAGCGAGTGGCCACTCCTAGCCTCTGCCTGTCCTTGCCGGACAAATTTAATGGGGACTCTAAGTATTGCCGTGGCTTTCTTTCGCAATGTTCCCAGCACTTGGAGATGATGTCGGACCAGTTTCCTACTGAAAGGTCTAAGGTGGCTTTCGTAGTCAGCCTTCTGTCTGGAAAAGCCCTGTCATGGGCCGCACCGCTCTGGGACCGCAATGACCCCGTCACTGCCTCTGTACACTCCTTCTTCTCGGAAATTCGAAGTGTCTTTGAGGAACCTGCCCGAGCTTCTTCAGCCGAGATTGCCCTGCTGAACCTGGCCCAGGGTGTTTCTTCCGTTGGCGAGTACGCCATTCAGTTCCGTACTCTTGCTTACGAGTTGTCTTGGAATAGTGAGGTTCTCTGCGCGACCTTTAAAAAAGGCCTATCCAGCAACATTAAAGATGTTCTGGCCGCACGAGAGACTCCTGCTGACCTACATGAACTCATTCACCTTGCCACTCGCATTGACATGCGTTCTTCCGGATGGCGTCTGGAGCTCCGCCTGGATATGGACTTTGTTCGCACGAAGCGTTTTTTCTCTCCGGCTCCTCTCCCCTCTGGTCCTCTGCAATCTGTTCCTGTGCTTCCCGCCGCGGAGGCTATGCAAGTTGACCGGTCTTGCTTGACACCTCAAGAGAGGACACTACGCCGCATGGAGAATCTTTGCCTGTACTATGCCGGTACCGAACTCTTCCTGAAGGATTGTCCTATCCGTCCTCCCCGCCTGGAAAGACGTACGCTGACTCCGCACAAAGGTGACACAGTTCTTGATGTCAACTCTGCTTCTCCACGCCTTACTGTGCCTGTGCGGATATCTGCCTCTACCTTCTCCTTCTCTACTATGCTCTTCTTGGATTCCGGATCTGCAGGAAAATTTTTTTTGGCCTCTCTCATCAACAGGTTCTACGTTCCTGTGACCAGTCTCGCCAGACCCCTCTACATCTATTGTTTTTACAATAAAAGATTGGACTGTCTCGTACGTTTCCACACAGAACCCCTCCTAATTTGCATCGGACCTCATCACGAAAAAATTGAGTTTTTCTTTCTCAGGTTCTTTGGCCCCAAGAAGAGGGGGAGACCCAAGGGGGGGGGTACTGTTACGCCGAGCGCTCCGGGTCCCCGTTCCTCCCCGGAGCGCTCGCCTCATCTTCGTTGTTGCAGCGCCCCGGTCAGATCCACTGACCGGGTGCGCTGCGGTCCCGCCTTCAGCCGGGGTGCGATTCGCGATGCGGGTAGCGCCCGCTCGCGATGCGCACCCCGGTCCCCGTACCTGACTCGCTCTCCCTCGGTCCTGTCCCGGCGCGCGCGGCCCCGCTCCCTAGGGCGCGCGCGCGCCGGGTCTCTGCGATTTAAAGGGCCAGTGCACCAATGATGGTGCCTGGCCCAATCTTCCCAATTAGCTTAATTGGCTCCCTCCTGTGCACTTCCCTATATCTAGTCACTTCCCTTGCACTTCCTGGCCGGATCTTGTTGCACTTGTGCCTAGTGAAAGCGTTCCCTTGTCTGTTCCTAGTCCGTGTTCCTGACCTCCTGCCGTTGCCCCTGACTACGATCCTTGCCGCCTGCCCCCGACCTTCTGCTACGTCCGACCTTGCTTCTGCCTACTCCCTTGTACCGCGCCTATCTTCAGCATCTTCAGCAGCCAGAGAGGTGAGCCGTTGCTAGTGGATACGACCTGGTCACTACCGCCGCAGCAAGACCATCCCGCTTTGCGGCGGGCTCTGGTGAAAACCTGTAGTGGCTTAGAACCGGTCCACTAGCGCGGTCCTCGCCATCCCTCTCTGGCACAGAGGATCCACTACCTGCCAGCCGGCATCGTGACAACTTCCTGAGGGATTGTCCTATCCGTCCTCCCCGCCTGGAAAGACGTACGTTGACTCCGCACAAAGGTGAGACAGTCCTTGATGTCTACTCTGCTTCTCCACGTCTTACTGTGCCTGTGCGGATGTCTGCCTCTGCCTTCTCCTTCTCTACGGTGGCCTTCTTGGACTCTGGATCTGCAGGAAATTTTATTTTGGCCTCTCTCGTCTACAGGTTCAACATCCCGGTGACCAGTCTCGCCAGACCCCTCTACATCAATTGTGTAAATAATGAAAGATTGGACTGTACCATACGTTTCCGCACGGAGCCCCTTCTTATGAGCATCGGATCTCATCATGAGAGGATTGAACTTTTGGTCCTCCCCAATTGCACCTCAGAAATTCTCCTTGGACTTCCCTGGCTTCAACTTCATTCCCCAACCCTGGATTGGTCCACTGGGGAGATCAAGAGTTGGGGGTCCTCTTGTTCCAAGAACTGTCTAAAACCGGTTCCCAGTAACCCTTGCCGTAACTCTGTGGTTCCTCCAGTAACCGGTCTCCCTAAGGCCTATATGGACTTCGCGGATGTTTTCTGCAAAAAACAAGCTGAGACTCTACCTCCTCATAGGCCTTATGATTGCCCTATCGACCTCCTCCCGGGCACTACTCCACCCCGGGGCAGAATTTATCCTCTCTCTGCCCCAGAGACTCTTGCCATGTCCGAATACGTCCAGGAGAATCTAAAAAAGGGCTTTATCCGTAAATCCTCCTCTCCTGCCGGAGCCGGATTTTTCTTTGTGTCCAAAAAAGATGGCTCCCTACGTCCTTGCATTGACTACCGCGGTCTTAATAAAATCACGGTTAAGAACCGCTACCCCTTACCCCTCATCTCTGAACTCTTTGATCGCCTCCAAGGTGCCCACATCTTCACTAATTTGGACTTAAGAGGCGCCTATAACCTCATCCGCATCAGAGAGGGGGACGAGTGGAAAACGGCATTTAACACCAGAGATGGACACTTTGAGTATCTGGTCATGCCCTTTGGACTGTGCAATGCCCCTGCCGTCTTCCAAGACTTTGTCAATGAAATTTTTCGTGATCTGTTATACTCCTGTGTTGTTGTATATCTGGACGATATCCTAATTTTTTCTGCCAATCTAGAAGAACACCGCCAGCATGTCCGTATGGTTCTTCAGAGACTTCGTGACAACCAACTCTATGCCAAAATTGAGAAATGTCTGTTTGAATGCCAATCTCTTCCTTTTCTAGGATATTTGGTCTCTGGCCAGGGACTACAGATGGATCCAGACAAACTCTCTGCCGTCTTAGATTGGCCACGCCCCTCTGGACTCCGTGCTATCCAACGCTTTTTGGGGTTCGCCAATTATTACAGGCAATTTATTCCACATTTTTCTACCATTGTGGCTCCTATCGTGGCTTTAACCAAAAAAAATGCTGATCCCAAGTCCTGGCCTCCTCAAGCAGAAGACGCCTTTAAACGACTCAAGTCTGCCTTTTCTTCGGCTCCCGTGCTCTCCAGACCTGACCCTTCCAAACCCTTCCTATTGGAGGTTGATGCCTCCTCAGTGGGAGCTGGAGCTGTTCTTCTACAAAAAAATTCTTCCGGGCATGCTGTCACTTGTGGTTTTTTCTCTAGGACCTTCTCTCCAGCGGAGAGGAACTACTCCATCGGGGATCGAGAGCTTCTAGCCATTAAATTAGCACTTGAGGAATGGAGGCATCTGCTGGAGGGATCAAGATTTCCTGTTATTATCTACACCGACCACAAGAACCTCTCCTACCTCCAGTCTGCCCAACGGCTGAATCCTCGCCAGGCCCGGTGGTCTCTGTTCTTTGCCCGATTTAATTTTGAGATTCACTTTCGTCCTGCCGATAAGAACATTAGGGCCGATGCTCTCTCTCGTTCCTCGGATGCCTCAGAAGTTGATCTCCCTCCGCAACACATCATTCCACCTGACTGCCTGATCTCCACTTCTCCTGCCTCCATCAGGCAGACTCCTCCAGGAAAGACCTTTGTTTCTCCACGCCAACGCCTCGGAATCCTCAAATGGGGTCACTCCTCCCATCTCGCAGGTCATGCGGGCATCAAGAAATCTGTGCAACTCATCTCCCGCTTCTATTGGTGGCCGACTCTGGAGACGGATGTTGGGGACTTTGTGCGAGCCTGCACTATCTGTGCCCGGGATAAGACTCCTCGCCAGAAGCCCGCTGGTTTTCTTCATCCTCTGCCTGTCCCCGAACAGCCTTGGTCTCTGATTGGTATGGATTTTATTACTGATTTACCCCCTTCCCGTGGCAACACTGTTATTTGGGTGGTCGTTGATCGATTCTCCAAAATGGCACATTTCATCCCTCTTCCTGGTCTTCCTTCTGCGCCTCAGTTGGCGAAACAATTTTTTGTACACATTTTTCGTCTTCACGGGTTGCCTACGCAGATTGTCTCGGATAGAGGTGTCCAATTCGTGTCTAAATTCTGGAGGGCTCTCTGTAAACAACTAAAGATTAAATTAAATTTTTCCTCTGCATATCATCCCCAGTCCAATGGACAAGTAGAAAGAATTAACCAGATCTTGGGTGATTATTTGCGACATTTTGTTTCCTCCCGCCAGGATGACTGGGCAGATCTCCTTCCATGGGCCGAATTCTCGTATAACTTCAGGGTCTCTGAATCTTCCTCCAAATCCCCATTTTTCGTGGTGTACGGCCGTCACCCTCTTCCCCCCCTCCCTACCCCCTTGCCCTCTGGTCTGCCTGCTGTGGATGAAATTTCTCGTGACCTTTCCATTATATGGAGAGAGACCCAAAATTCTCTCTTACAGGCTTCTTCACGCATGAAGAGGTTCGCGGATAAGAAAAGAAGAGCTCCCCCCGTTTTTTCCCCTGGAGACAAGGTATGGCTCTCCGCTAAATATGTCCGCTTCCGTGTCCCTAGCTACAAGTTGGGACCACGCTATCTTGGTCCTTTCAAAATTTTGTGTCAAATTAATCCTGTCTCTTATAAACTTCTTCTTCCTCCTTCTCTTCGTATCCCTAATGCCTTTCACGTCTCTCTTCTCAAACCACTCATCCTCAACCGTTTTTCTCCCAAATCTGTTCCTCCCACTCCTGTTTCCGGCTCCTCGGACGTCTTCTCGGTCAAGGAAATTTTGGCTGCCAAAAAGGTCAGAGGGAAAAATTTTTTTTTAGTAGACTGGGAGGGTTGTGGTCCTGAAGAGAGATCCTGGGAACCTGAGGACAACATCCTTGACAAAAGTCTGCTCCTCAGGTTCTCAGGCTCCAAGAAGAGGGGGAGACCCAAGGGGGGGGTACTGTTACGCCGAGCGCTCCGGGTCCCCGCTCCTCCCCGGAGCGCTCGCTTCACTCTCTCCGCTGCAGCGCTCCGGTCACGTCCTCTGACCCGGGGCGCTGCGATCCCGCTGCCAGCCGGGATGCGATTCGCGATGCGGGTAGCGCCCGCTCGCGATGCGCACCCCGGCTCCCCTACCTGACTCGCTCCCCGTCTGTTCTGTCCCGGCGCGCGCGGCCCCGCTCCCTAGGGCGCGCGCGCGCCGGGTCTCTGCGATTTAAAGGGCCACTGCGCCGCTGATTGGCGCAGTGGTTCCAATTAGGGTAATCACCTGTGCACTTCCCTATATTACCTCACTTCCCTTGCACTCCCTTGCCGGATCTTGTTGCCTTAGTGCCAGTGAAAGCGTTCCTTGTGTGTTCCTTGCCTGTGTTTCCAGACCTTCTGCCGTTGCCCCTGACTACGATCCTTGCTGCCTGCCCCGACCTTCTGCTACGTCCGACCTTGCTTCTGCCTACTCCCTTGTACCGCGCCTATCTTCAGCAGCCAGAGAGGTGAGCCGTTGCTAGTGGATACGACCTGGTCACTACCGCCGCAGCAAGACCATCCCGCTTTGCGGCGGGCTCTGGTGAATACCAGTAGTGGCTTAGAACCGGTCCACTAGCACGGTCCACGCCAATCCCTCTCTGGCACAGAGGATCCACTACCTGCCAGCCGGCATCGTGACAATACACTTTACATTTCCATCCTTTATTTTATTGGGGTTAATGGGATTCAAGGGTGTAAGTTTTATTTTCCTATGAAGCCTATTCCTATTAACTATTCTAACCCCTCCCTCCGCTCCTCCCCCAGGTACATTTATAATTCCCACCTCTCTATCTACACTATCTTCCCCCTCTTTGCTGTAGGTTCCCTCCCCCCAAGTCCCTAGTTTAAACACTCCTCCACCCTTCTAGCTATCTTCTCCCCAAGCAAAGCTGCACCCTCCCCATTGAGGTGCAGCCCGTCCCTACGGTAGAGCCGGTAACCGACAGCGAAGTCAGCCCAGTTCTCCATGAACCCAAACCCTTCCTTCCTACACCAGCTTCTGAGCCACTTGTTTACCTCCCTGATCTCCCGCTGCCTCTCTGGTGTGGCTCGTGGTACTGGTAGTATTTCAGAAAATACTACCTTGGAGGTCCTTGCCTTAAGCTTGCGGCCTAAGTCCCTGAAATCATTTTTAAGGACACTCCACCTACCTCTTACTTTGTCATTGGTGCCAATATGCACCATGACTGCTGGGTCCTCTCCAGCCCCGCCCAGCAACCCGATCCGCGATATGCCGAACTCGTGCGCCAGGCAGACAACACACTGTTCGGCGATCCCGGTCTTTGTGACAGATTGCCCTGTCTGTCCCCCTAATAATTGAGTCCCCCACCACTAGTACCTGTCTGGCCTGCCCTGTACTCCTCCCTCCCTCCTTACTGGAGCAGACACCCCCCTGGCGGTCAGAGGCGGTATCCTGCTGCAGTTCTGCTAGCTCTGTAATGGCATCCCCCTCATCTGCCAAGCGGGCAAACTTGTTGGGGTGTGCCAGTTCAGGACTAGCCTCCCTGACACTTTTTCCCCTACCCCTCTTTCTAACTGTAACCCAGCTAACTGCCTGACTGTCCTGCAACTCCGTCCCACTGTCCTCCCCCACCTCTATTCCCGAGAGTGCCTGCTCAGTGAGCAGGAGACTCCTCTCCATGTTGTTAATGCTTCTCATTGTTGCCAGTCGCCCCTCTAGATGCAGGATCTGGGCTTCCAAACGGACAACTAGCACACATCTCGCACAACAATATGCACCCTCAAACTGTTGTTCAAGGATTGCATACATTGAACAGGATGTACATTGGACTGCATTTTCCAACATGGAGGCCATCTAGTTATGGGGATTTCACAAATGTATAGGCAAAAACAGACAGTCAAAATTACACTTAAAATTTTTTGTAGACCTTGTGGGTTCAGAAATGAACACTCACAGCGATCTCAACCTCCTGCTTTCAAACTCCTGTTTTTGAAACTCCTCTTTCACGCCCCCTGTTACACAGCAACACTCAGAAGAGCAAGCTCTCAATAAGAGTCCCAAGCTAAGATTTATACACCTGTGCCCAATCTACTCCTTCTCCCCCTAGAGGTGGAACAGAGAAAAAAAAAAATGAAAAAGGGTGTTTAAACTCTAACAGTTATCCCACTATGTGCAATAGAGAAAAACTTACCCAAAATATGAATGTGGGCTATAGGCAGTCGCACCCACTCCACAGATTCACTCCGCACAACAGATAATCACAGTTTTTGAAACTCCTCTTTCACGCCCCCTCTTACACAGCAACACTCAGAAGAGCAAGCTGTTAAAAGCAGGGGTTGAGTCAGCAGGCTCTGCTAGAGGTTACAGTAGGACTTAGCCCTATGCCTGTCCCCTGGTTTTGATATAAGTGTATCGTTATATTATTTGTGTAGTGTTTTTGGCAGTGCAACCTCTCATGGCGTTTGGGAGGTGCATGCTTGTAGCATTTTTGCTGTTCACATGCTTGTAGCTTTATTCTGTTCAAGATGCTCATTGCTATTGTTTATATGCTTGTAGCATTATTTTTCATTGCATTCATATCGTACATATGCTCTTAGTCTACTGGCAGGCAGTCTAGCATTTATAGTGTTTACACACTTGTAGGGTTTACCGTACATACGATCGTACCAGTTTTGAAGTACATACACTTGTAGCATAGTTTAACGGCCATACATAACATTTCACTGTACATGTAGGTTCTTCATACTGTTTATATGTAGCATTTCACTGTACATAGCTTTTATGCTGTACATGCACTCACAGCATATTGTACATGCATAGAATTCTTTACATTAACATTGTACATATGTTCAGCACTTATACTGTACATGCACTAGTTCACAGCATTGATCATGCATACGGTTGTAGTATTTTATTCCATGAATTCGTTCATTGCTTTACTCGGTGCATAGGTGCATAGCCTTCATGTATGTATATGTTCATCATGTGCATACATTTCCTAGCATTCACACGGTTAGGATGTTGTGCCTTCAATTGGCTGTATTCTGTGTTTACGGTTAGCATGTTTTATTCTGTGCATTTTATTGTGGGCATATGGTTAGCATGTTTTACTCTTTATATACAGTTACCTGGCTGTGCGTTACACATCTTGCAATACAAATATTATTATACATGATTACAGCATTTCATATTATGCGTACATTTCATAGCAGCTATATCGAGCGTAACTTTCTTATTCCTGCCACATCGGCAGAAGGGGTGCAGTACATTGTTGTTGACATTAGACATTAGAGCTTTAATATCTTGATGCATAGGTAGTTTGTGCCTGCTATGTCTGCAGGTGGATGCACCAAATAGGTTATTGTTACTGACACATCTTCAGAGCGATAACATCTCGATTAGCATGTTTTACATTTTGCATACTGTTAGCAAGGTTATTCTGTGCATGATTAGCAAGTTTATTCGGTACATACGGTTAGCATATTTTATACTGTGCATAAGGTTGGCTTATTCTGTGCTTACGGTTAGCATGTTTTATTTGTGCATACGGTTAGCAAGTGTTCGTGCATTCCGTTAGCGTGTTTATTCAGTACACACGTCTAGCATGTTTGGTTTGGTTAAGCAGGTTTTATTCTGTGCATATGGTTAGAATGTTTTATTATGTGCATATGGTTAGCGCGTTTCAATGTGGGCATACGGTTAATGTGTTTTTTATTTCGTGCATACATTTAGCATGTTTGTCATGTGGATATGTTTGTCCTGTGTGTACGGTTAGCATGTTTAGCCTGTTTACGGCTAGTATGTTTTATTCTGTGCATACGGTTAGCATGTTATGGAGTGCATCATTTATCAGTTTATTCGGTTATGTAGCAATCGTTTGGGTGTGATTTCCAGCCTCTTACTGTACATTCAGTTAATATTCGTTCACAGCATTCATACTGTGCATGTGTTCAAAGCAGCTATATAAAGCATATGTTTCTTATGACTGCCACGTCTGCAGGGGCATGTAGTACATAGGTTGTTGTTACTGACACGTTTTCAGAGTAATAACATCTGGATTCCTTGGTGGTTGTTACCCATTGAGCCTGCCACATCTGCAGGGGATGAACCACATAGGTTGTGGTTACTGATACATTTTCAGAGCAATAATGTCATGAGGGTAGGTGGTTGTATACCCGTTATGCCTGTCAGGTCTGCAGGGGGATGCACTACACAAGTTGTTGTTACTGACACACCTTCAGAGCAATAACATCTCGACTCATAGGATGTTGTTTACCCGTTGGTGCCTGCCACGTCTGCAGGGGATGCACAACATAAGTTATTTTAATGGGACATGTCTTCAGAGCAATAAGATCTTGTTTTATTTTGTGTATACTCTTAGCAGGTTTATTCTGTATATACGGTTAGCATGTTTCATGCTGTACATACAGTTGACTTATTCTGTGATTATGGTTAGCATGTTTATTAGCATGTGGTATTAGCATGTTTACTCAGTACATACGTTTTAGCCATACGGTTAGGGGGTATTTTATCCTGTGCTTACTATTAGTGGGTTTTGTTATATGTATATGGTTAGCATTTTTTATTCTGTCCATTCAGTGAGCATGTTTTTATTGTGTGTACATGGTTAGCGTGTTTTATTTTGTGTGTACGGTTAGCGGCTTATTCTGGGTATACAGTTAGTGGGTTAATTCTATGTATTGGTTAGGGGATTTTTTTATTTTTTTTTAGTCTGCGTATACGCTTAGCAGGCTTTATCATGTTTATAATGTATTACAGGTGGTATGTTTTATTCACGTCTACAGGCATGATGGTGTCAAGGATCGACCGATGAGAGGCATTAAAATGTGAGTGACGCTGCTGCATATGGCTGAGGGCTGGCGCAAGAGAATCACACCATTCTCTCAGCATACTCACTAAGGAGCTGCCCCAAGGAGCTCTGATTTAATCCAGAAAGTACAGTTGGTTTTTACATTGTACAAAGAAGGAGGTTTAGTTATGACATCAAAATTAGCATGTTACATTTTGATTAGTTGTTCGATTATTGTCTCACTCTAATACTGGAAAATTCTGGGTCTTTGCCCTTCTTATAGAATCTGCACATTCCTCAAACGTTTTGACTTCCAAAGTCTCATCTTGGGCCTTCTGGCGTTGTTCCAAGGTTACTTAGTCACAAGCAGATTGCAAACTCAGGAACATGGTGCATAGTTTAAGAGTGGGTAACAGATATCTTTTTTTCCGCATTAGAAATGACAAATAAATATATAAGTATTAATATATATATTGATCGGCAGTCAGAATCATTTTAATCAACTTGACAATTACCCCCTAAAAAGATATTTGTTAAGCGTACACAACATAAAGTAGTTAAAAAGGAAACCATTATGCAAAACAGAAATTGTGACTTAATAGTATATGTGAGAAAAAACAAAACACAGAAAAATAAGGAGTTTAGCTGCAGCTGTGTATGTGGGCTGCTATTCCCCAACCCCCCCCATCCCCCCCCCCCCCCCCCCCCACCGGTACATCTCCTTAAAAATAACACAATAACACAAGCCTTTTTTTATGTATTACTGCAAACTACCATGAAATTATATATATATATATATATATATATATATATATATACGAAAAAGAGTAGAAGCGGCACACCAAAATTCCAGTGAATGCTCTATTGTCGAGCCGAAACGTAGCTTTTCTGCACAGATGTGTGAATAAACCCACGCTTTCACTGGAATTCTGGTGTGCCGCTTCTACTTGGTTTTGTACATTATTTGGGAATTGGTCGGTTCCCGAAGCTTGGCACCCGGGTGGATCTAGAATCCTTGTGCACGGTGCTCCCCTTGATCTACTATTGCTACTAGATATATATATGTCACTTATTAAACCATGATTTATTTACAAAGGATAGAATCCATGGACATCAAGTGGTTAAATTTTGCTTCAACAGAATATAGGACAACTAACACCATATTGTTTATAGCTAATGTCTGACTATGAAGGGCATTGTAGCTAGGACAAGTGATATCCCAAACAAAGCTGATGTTACGCCTAGCGCTCCGGGTCCCCGCTCCTCCTCGGAGCGCTCACGGCGTCTCTCTCCCTGCAGCGCCCCGGTCAGTCCCGCTGACCGGGAGCGCTGCACTGTCATGGCCGTCGGGGATGCGATTCGCACAGCGGGACGCGCCCGCTCGCGAATCGCATCCCAGGTCACTTACCCATCCCGGTCCCCTGCTGTCATGTGCTGGCGCGCGCGGCTCCGCTCTCTAGGGCGCGCGCCAGCTCTCTGAGACTTAAAGGGCCAGTGCACCAATGATTGGTGCCTGGCCCAATTAGCTTAATTGGCTTCCACCTGCTCCCAGACTATATCTGCTCACTGCCCCTGCACTCCCTTGCCGGATCTTGTTGCCTTGTGCCAGTGAAAGCGTTTAGTGTGTCCAAAGCCTGTGTTACCTGAACTTCTGCTATCCACCTTGACTACGAACCTTGCCGCCTGCCCCGACCTTCTGCTACGTCTGACCTTGCCTCTGCCTAGTCCTTCTGTCCCACGCCTTCTCAGCAGTCAGCGAGGTTGAGCCGTTGCTAGTGGATACGACCTGGTTGCTACTGCCGCAGCAAGACCATCCCGCTTTGCGGCGGGCTCTGGTGAACACCAGTAGCCTCTTAGAACCGGTCCACTAGCACGGTCCACGCCAATCCCTCGCTGACACAGAGGATCCACTACCTGTAAGCCGAATCGTGATAGTAGATCCGGCCATGGATCCCGCTGAGGTGCCGCTGCCAAGTCTCGCTGACCTTCCCACGGTGGTCGCTCAGCAATCGCAGCAGATTGCCCAACAAGGACAGCAGCTGTCGCAGTTGACCGCCATGTTACAGCAACTTCTGCCTCTGCTACAGCAGCAACCATCTCCTCCGCCAGCTCCTGCACCTCCTCCGCAGCGAGTGGCCGCTCCTAGCCTCCGCTTGTCCCTGCCGGACAAATTTGATGGGGACTCTAGACTCTGCCGTGGATTTCTGTCTCAGTGTTCCCTGCATATGGAGATGTTGTCGGACTTGTTTCCTACAGAACGGTCTAAGGTGGCGTTCGTAGTGAGCCTTCTTTCAGGAAAGGCCTTGTCTTGGGCCACACCGCTCTGGGACCGCAATGATCCTGCCACAGCCACAGTCCAGTCCTTCTTCGCTGAAGTCCGGAGTGTCTTCGAGGAACCAGCCCGAGCTTCTTCTGCCGAGACTGCCCTGCTGAACCTGGTCCAGGGTAATTCTTCAGTGGGCGAGTACGCCATCCAATTTCGTACTCTTGCTTCTGAATTATCATGGAATAATGAGGCTCTCTGCGCGACCTTTAAAAAAGGCCTATCCAGTCGCATCAAGGATGTGCTGGCCGCACGAGAGATTCCTGCCAACCTGCAAGAACTTATCCATTTGGCCACCCGCATTGACATGCGCTTTTCTGAGAGACATCAAGAGCTCCGCCAGGAAAAAGACTTAGATCTCTGGGCACCTCTCCCACAGTCTCCGTTGCAACCTACGCCTGGGCCTCCCGCCGAGGAGGCCATGCAAGTGGATCGGTCTCGCCTGACCCAGGAAGAGAGGAATCGCCGTAGGGAAGAAAATCTTTGTCTGTACTGTGCCAGTACCGAGCATTTCCTGGTGGATTGCCCTATTCGTCCTCCACGTCTGGGAAACGCACGCACGCACCCAGCTCACGTGGGTGTGGCGTCTCTTGGTTCGAAGTCTGCTTCTCCACGTCTCACGGTGCCCGTGCGGATTTCTCCTTCAGCCAACTCCTCCCTCTCAGCCGTGGCCTGCTTGGACTCTGGTGCCTCTGGGAATTTTATTCTGGATTCTCTGGTGAATAAATTCCGCATCCCGGTGACCCGTCTCGTCAAGCCGCTCTACATTTCCGCGGTCAACGGAGTCAGATTGGATTGCACCGTGCGTTACCGCACAGAACCCCTCCTGATGTGTATTGGACCCCATCGCGAAGTGATTGAGCTCTTCGTCCTCCCCAACTGTACCTCTGAGGTCCTCCTCGGTCTGCCATGGCTCCGGCTTCATTCCCCCACCCTTGATTGGACCACCGGGGAGATCAAGAACTGGGACTCTGCCTGCCATAGGAAGTGCCTCTCCCCCCCTCCCAGTCCCGTCAGGCAAGCCTCAGTGCCTCCTCATGGCCCCCGTCCTGGTGACACACTGCCCCGTGCCAGGCTTCGCCCTCTGCCCTCCCTCCCCATTCCCACTCCTGCTGTACTGCCTGCCGTTGAGGAAACCCTCCATTCTTTCCCGGTGTCCTCATCTCAGGGGAGGCAGTTACCGGACAAAGAAAAGGGGAGATCTAAGGGGGGGGGTACTGTTACGCCTAGCGCTCCGGGTCCCCGCTCCTCCCCGGAGCGCTCACGGCGTCTCTCTCCCTGCAGCGCCCCGGTCAGTCCCGCTGACCGGGAGCGCTGCACTGTCATGGCCGTCGGGGATGCGATTCGCACAGCGGGACGCGCCCGCTCGCGAATCGCATCCCAGGTCACTTACCCGTCCCGGTCCTCTGCTGTCATGTGCTGGCGCGCGCGGCTCCGCTCTCTAGGGCGCGCGCGCGCCAGCTCTCTGAGACTTAAAGGGCCAGTGCACCAATGATTGGTGCCTGGCCCAATTAGCTTAATTGGCTTCCACCTGCACCCAGACTATATCTGCTCACTGCCCCTGCACTCCCTTGCCGGATCTTGTTGCCTTGTGCCAGTGAAAGCGTTTAGTGTGTCCAAAGCCTGTGTTACCTGAACTTCTGCTATCCACCTTGACTACGAACCTTGCCGCCTGCCCCGACCTTCTGCTACGTCTGACCTTGCCTCTGCCTAGTCCTTCTGTCCCACGCCTTCTCAGCAGTCAGCGAGGTTGAGCCGTTGCTAGTGGATACGACCTGGTTGCTACTGCCGCAGCAAGACCATCCCGCTTTGCGGCGGGCTCTGGTGAACACCAGTAGCCTCTTAGAACCGGTCCACTAGCACGGTCCACGCCAATCCCTCGCTGACACAGAGGATCCACTACCTGTAAGCCGAATCGTGACAGCTGATATGGTGCTTGAAAACATTATGTTGTTTTGAAAAAATGTCCATGAGAACAGAGGTTAGTATGTGCATCTTAAAAAAAGCTCTATAAAATGTTAAAATCACGTGTCATGGGTAATACAGTGTACAGCTTATATACAGAAGGTGAATATATATGGCTGTCAGGATCAAAATGGAGACTCATGTCTCCCCACTTCATTCTGATCCAATCAAAATACACAACATATTTAAAACACCCACCCTTCATTTCCGTGAGTCACCAGGAAATTGACTCACCCGAAATGAAGAGGTAAAGTGCTCTCCACTATCACATATTGGAGAACATACCTTTAATTTAAAATAAATGGACTACAAATTGTGTGTACTTTTACAATGTGCAAATATAACTATGCAACTTCACTTCCAGTGTATTAATGTGTCAATATAAGTTGTAAACCATTAGTGAATATGTGTACTAATGATAGCCACAATTATTTAGATGACTACGGTAGGAAAAAATGTCTCCATTATTGATTTAAGAAATTCAGCTGCTAGTCCAGCACTGTCTTAAAGGGGTTGTGCGCTGCCCTGGCTTTCGGAGCTCAGCAAGCAGTGCCCGGAAGTTCATTACTCCGAACGCTGTGTGCGGGCTTCCGTGTTCGCGGACGCCTGGCGTGACGTCACGCCCAGCCCCCTCGTGACGTCACGCCCGCCCCCTCAACGAAAGTCTATGGGAAGGGGGTGCAACCGCTGTCACGCCCCCTTCCCATAGACATTGGTAGAGGGGGCGAGCGTGACGTCACGAGGGGGCTGGGCGTGACGTCACGCCCGGCGTCCGCAAACACGGAAGCCCGCACACAGCGTTCGTAGTAACGAACTTCCGGACGCTCCGTGCGGAGCTCCGAAAGCCAGGGCAGCGCACAACCCCTTTAAGCTTCTAATTTTTCTTTAGTTACAGTTATTACTTAGAATTACATTCTGGCCTTGGATTGGTACAAACTGCTATGTGATATTGATAATAAACTTTCACAGTGAGCTGAAAAGGAAAATATTTACATAAGCCTGCAGATATGTGACAAGCAAGCTCTCCCCCTTGCTTTCTAGATTATAAAGGGTTTTTAAAGTGTTAAAGTATACAGCTCTGCTTCCTTTATCAGAAATTATTTAGGGAAAATATATATTAAAATGCACATCTATGTTTGCCTCACACTCTCATTTCCATTGTGTCCACGGTACAGTACAGTTTTAACAGTCTGCTGACCCCGGACAAAGGTCATCAGACCGAAACACGTGTAGGGTGGCGGCATCCTGGGACCTGTAGTACCTTCCATATATACTGTGGTCCGTATATGTTTATATGGCAATGCCATTTGGCTGTGGTTTAGACTTTATCCTGTACTTTAGATGTACTTGCACTTTAGATATATTCTCTAGACATACCACTATTAGTAGTTTGCTCTCATCTGCAGCTATGTGATTCAGCAGTTATATGTGTTAACTTAATGTGTGTTAGCATCCTTTGCACATTTATTGTTTAATGTCCCAGGTATGCCGCCTGTCTGTGCCGTATTCCTCCTTTTTAATTTGCACTGTGTGTTTTTAAATATTATGAAATAAAGATTATAAATATAACAATACACATATTACAATACAAAATATATATGAGGAGAATTCTACATCATGATGGCAGTACACAAATTATAAATATACAATATGCATGAACATTGAACATGCATGGCTAAAACCTAAATATGCACAATTAAATGCGAAAATCTGCATACCCTACATCAGTTACCTCAGTGAGTGACGAGGGATACATTCATAACTGACTAATCATGTCAAATTGTCCTTCAGCATGGCGGACATGTGTGGAATGCATGCATCCCAATAGCATCTAGAATACTAAAAAGCAATCTAACAAGGAAAATTAAAAAGTGAAGGTGTAGTCAACTGCAAGAATTAATGTATAAAGAGCTGCAGGGCTGAAAGAGAGAAAAACAACTGGTAGCATTGCATGGCTAAGTTAGACTGCACAATAGGCAGGACAGCTCGGGCATGTCTGGGTATATAGTGTTAGGTGCAATAATTGCCTAAAGTGAAGAATTATATATAAGAAAATATGGGTGAACAAAAAGTCACAGCAAAATCACACGTGCAAGTGCTCAGGTGACAAGTGAGAGGTGAGTTGATGTGCAAGTGAATAATTACATTACATGCAAACAAGGTTTCAAAAAGGAACTTTTGCTATATCCTAGCCAAAAATATTGGTTAGACAGGAACCGATCTCAGTGCTGTAAACAGATAAATCATGTAAACATACAATACAGATATTATATTGCCATCATGGTACAAAAAAAGGAAAGTTGCTCTCCTGGATGCCTCATACCCACCAACTTAGATATTAATGATGGATATTAAAGATATCTATATATATAAAACTCAACGTGTGTATGTTCCAGCATCACGTCCAAACGGCTAAAGATCTTAACTTGAAACTTGGCACACATGTTACTTATATAACAACAAACATAGGATAGGTGATTTAACCCTTACTCACCCCCATTTGCCATGTTTAAAGTCCCATACAAGTCAATGGGAAATATATGTTACTGCATAACTTCCAAACGGCTGGAGATATTTCGATAATACTTGACCACTGTTACGCCGAGCGCTCCGGGTCCCTGCTCCTCCCCGGAGCGCTCGCGGCGTTCTCCTCTCTGCAGCGCCCCGGTCAGACCCGCTGACCGGGAGCGCTGCACTGACATTCACGATTGGGATGCGATTCGCATAGCGGGACTCGCCCGCTCGCAAATCGCATCCCAAGCCACTTACCCGTCCCGGTCCCCGGCTGTCACGTTCTGGCGCGCTCGGCTCCGCTATATAGGGCGCGCGCGCGCAAGCTCTCTGAGATTTAAAGGGCCAGTGCACCAATGATTGGTGCCTGGCCCAATCTGTCTGATTAGCTTCCACCTGTGCACCTGTCCATATAACCTCACTTCCCCTTTCCTTCCTTGCCGGATCTTGTTGCCTTGTGCCAGAGAAAGCGTTTAGTGTTGTCCAAAGCCTGTGTTCCAGACCTTCTGCTATTGCTATTGACTACGACCCTTGCTGCCTGCCCTGACCTTCTGCTACGTCCGACCTTGCTCTTGCCTTGTCCTTCTGTCCCACGCCTTCTCAGCAGTCAGCGAGGTTGAGCCGTTGCCGGTGGATACGACCTGGTTGCTACCGCCGCAGCAAGACCATCCCGCTTTGCGGCGGGCTCTGGTGAAAACCAGTAGCAACCTAGAACCGGTCCACTGACACGGTCCACGCCAATCCCTCGCTGACACAGAGGATCCACATCCAGCTAGCCGAATCATAACAGTCACATGTTACTTATATGTCCACTTAAAATATATAGATAATTAATTTAACCCTTAACTACCCTCATTTGTGAGGGTCGAGGTTTTTGTTTAACCCCTTAAGGACCCAGCCATTTTACACCTTAGGACCCGGCCATTTGTTGCACATCTGACCACTGTCACTTTAAACATTAATAACTCTGGAATGCTTTTAGTTATCATTCTGATTCTGAGAATGTTTTTTGTGACATATTCTACTTTAACATAGTGGTAAAATTTTGTGGTAACTTGCATCATTTCTTGGTGAAAAAGCCCAAAATGTGATGAAAAATTTGAAAATTTTGCAATTTTCTAACTTTGAAGTTCTCTGCTTGTAAGGAAAATGGATATTCCCAATAAAAACATTTTTTATTCACATATACAATATGTCTACTTTATGTTTGCATCATAAAATTGATGAGTTTTTACTTTTGGAAGACACCAGAGGGCTTCAAAGTGGATTTGAAGGGTCTTCATCTTAGAAATACCCCACAAATGACCCCATTATAAAAACTGCACCCCCCAAAGTATTCAAAATGACATTCAGTCAGCATTTTAACCCTTTAGGTGTTTCACAGGAATAGCAGCAAAGTCAAGGAGAAAATTCACTATCTTCATTTTTTACACTTGCATGTTCTTGTAGACCCAATTTTTGAATTTTTACAAGGGGTAAAAGGAGAAAATGTATACTTATATTTGTAGCCCAATTTCTCTCGAGTAAGCACATACCTCATATGTCTATGTAAAGTGTTCGGCGGGCGCAGTAGAGGGCTCAGAAGGGAAGGAGCGACAAGGGGATTTTGGAGAGAAATGGTTTTTGGGGGGCATGTTGCATTTAGGAAGCCCCTATGGTGTCAGAACAGCAAAAAAAACACATGGCATACCATTTTGGAAACAAGACCCCTTGAGGAACGTAACAAGGAATTAAGTGAGCCTTAATACCCCACAGTTGTTTCACGACTTTTGCATATGTAAAAAAAAAAATGTGTGTTTCCCCCCAAATTTCATATTTTTGCAAGGGTTAATAGCAGAAAATGCCCCCCAAAATTTGTAACCTCATCTCTTCTGAGTATGGAGGTACCCCATAAGTGGACCTGAAGTGCACAACGGGCGAACTACAATGCTCAGAAGAGAAGGAGTCATATTTGGCTTTTTGAGAGCAAATTTTGCTCGGGGGCGTGTCGCATTTAGGAAGCCCCTATGGTGCCAGGACAGCAAAAAAAAAAACACATGGCATACCATTTTGGAAACTAGACCCCTTGAGGAACGTAACAAGGAATAAAGTGAGCCTTAATACCCCACAGGGGTTTCACGACTTTTGCATACGTAAAAAAAAACACAACAAAAAATAAAACACAACAAGGCCCAGAAGGGAGAGTGCACCATGTACATTTGAGGTGATTTGCACAGGGGTGGCTGATTGTTACAGCGGTTTTGACAAACGCAAAAAAAAAAATCCAGATGTGACCCCATTTCGGAAACTACACCCCTTGAGGAACGTAACAAGGGGTACAGTGAGCATTTATCCCCCACTGGTGTCTGTCAGATCTTTGGAACAGTGGGCTGTACAAAATTTTTAATTTGCACAGCCCACTGTTCCAAAGATCTGTCAGACACCAGTGGGGTGTAAATTTTCACTGCACCCCTCATTACATTCCGTGAGGGGTGTAGTTTCCGAAATGGGGTCACATCTGGATATTTTTTTTTGCGTTTGTCAAAACCGCTGTAACAATCAGCCACCCCTGTGCAAATCACCTCAAATGTACATGGTGCACTCTCCCTTCTGGGCCTTGTTGTGCGCCCCCAGAGCACTTTGCGCCCACATATGGGGTATCTCCATAGTCGGGAGAAATTGCATTTCAAATTTTGGGGGGCTTTTTTCCCTTTTACCTCCTGTCAAAATGAAAAGTATAGGGCAACACCAGCATGTTAGTGTAAAAAATTTATTTTTTTACACTAACATGCTGGTGTAGACCCCAATTTCACCTTTTCATAAGGGATGAAAGGAGAAAAAGCCCCCCAAAATTTGTTAGGCAATTTCTCCCGAGTAAGGCGATACCCCTTATGTGGCCCTAAACGGTTGCCTTGAAATCCGACAGGGCTCCAAAGAGAGAGAGCGCCATGAGCATTTGAGGCCTGAATTAGGGATTTGCATAGGGGTGGACATAGGGGTATTCTACCCAAGTGATTCCCAAACAGGGTGCCTCCAGCTGTTGTAGAACTCCCAGTATGCTTGAACAGTCAACGGCTGTCCGGCAATACTGGGAGTTGTTGTTTTGCAACAGCTGGAGGCTCCATTTTGGAAACAGTGGCGTACCAGACGTTTTTCATTTTTATTGGGGAGGGGGGCTATGTAGGGGTATGTGTATATGTAGTGTTTTTTACTTTTTATTTTATTTTATTTTGTGTTAGTGTAGTGTAGTGTTTTTAGGGTACAGTCACACGGGCGGGGGATTACAGCGAGTTTCCCGCTGCGAGTTTGAGCTGCTGCGCAAAATTTGCTGCATCGCAAACTTGCAGCCTGATACTCACTGTAAGACCCCTGCCCATGTGACTTCCAGCTGGGGGACTTCCAGCTGTTGCAAAACTACAACTCCCAGCATGCACGGTCTATCAGTGCATGCTGGTAGTTATAGTTTTGCAACAGCTGGAGGCACACGGGTTGGGAAACACTGAGTTAGGAAACAGACAATGTTTCCCAACCAGTGTGCCTCCAGTTGTTGCAAAACCACAACTCCCGGCATGCCCAGACAGCCGAAGGGCATATTGGGAGTAGTGGTTACGCAACAGCTGGAGGAGGATAGTTTGGGGACCACTGTGTAGTGGTGTGCTGTAGCCCTCCAGATGTTGCAAAACTACAACTCCCAGTATGCCAAAACTGTCCAGGCATGCTGGGAGTTGTAGTTCTGCAACATCTGAAGGGCCAGATGTTACAGAACTACAACTCCCAGCATGCCTGGACAGTAAGGTCATGCTGAGGATGTGTAGTTTTGCAACATCTGGAAGAGCATAGTGGTCTACAAACTGTGGACCTCCAGATGTTGCAAAACTGCAACTCCCAGCATGCCCAGACGCCAAGGGCTGTCTGGGCATGCTGGGAGTTGTAGTATACAGGGTCCCATTACAGCAATGCATGTCGCTTTACGGCGACGTGCATTGCTGTAAAGGGCCCGACCGCGGCTGAAGAGGAACTCACCTGTTGCCGCTGCCGTCTTCATCACTGGGATCCGGGTCCCCAGCACTCCCCCATCCCCCGCCGCGTCCTCCGGTCTTCCTCCCATCCTCTCCGGACATCCAGGGGCCGGGCAGGGCGGGAGGAAGTAACCGCCCCCCCCCCCCCCTGCGATTGGTCGGTTAGCTAACCGACGGATCGCAGGGGATAGGAGGAGGTGGCAGGCTTGCCACCACGCTCCTATACTTTAGCATGTTCCTGGCTGGCTGTGACAACCGGGATCATGCAAAATTACCGGGCGGTCGGGTCCCAGAGACCCGATCAGCCCGGTATCGCCGCAGATCGCAGGGGCGATTACCCTAGCGATTTGCGGCGATCGCCGTCATGGGGGGCCTCCATGGCCCCCCTCGGCGTTTGCCCTGTATGCCTGCTGAAGCATTTCAGCAGGCATCCGCTTCCGATCTCTGCCCGGAGCGCGGCAGAGACCGGAGAAACACCAGGACGTACTAGTACGTCCTGGGTCCTTAAAGCCCAGGGTGCCAGGACGTTCTAGTACGTCCTGGGTCCTTAAGGGGTTAAAGTCCCATGCAAATCAATGGGTAATGTATGTTCCCACATAACTTCCGTACAGCTGGAGATATTTCAATACCTGGTACACATATTACGGGTCGGGAAAGAAGGTCTGGATAGGAGGTCGGGATATGAGGACGGGATAGAATGATGGGATAGGAGGACTGGGATAGGAGGACCGGGATAGGAGGACCAGGATAGGAGAACCGGGATAGGAGGTTGGGATAGGAGGACGGGATAGGAGGTCGGGATAGGAGGTCGAGATAGGAGGCTGGGATATATGGACAGCATAGGAGGATGAGATAGGAGGTCGGGATAGGAGGTCGAGATAGGAGGACAGGATAGGAGGACGGGATAGGAGGTCGAGATAGGAGGACGGGATAGGAGGTCAGGATAGGAGGTCGAGATAAGAGGTCAAGATAGGAGGACGAGATCGAGATAGGAGGACGGGATTGGAGGTCGAGATAGAAGGAAGGTATAGGAGGTTGAGATAGGAGGACGGGATAGGAGGTCGGGATAGGAGGTCGGGACAGGAGGTCGAGATAGGAGGTCGAGATAGGAGGTCGAGATAGGAGGTTGAGATAGGAGGTCGGGATAGGAGGTCGGGATATGAGGATGGGATATTGGGTTGGGATATGACAACAATATATGAGAACAGGTTATGAAGTGAAAAGCTTCCTCCTTCGTTTATTTTCCTCCCCAACAAGGATCAGGAAGGAAAAAGCGGGCAACGCCGGGTACTCCGCTAGTATAGTGATAAAGATAAAAATAAAGGAGAGTTATAAAATTAGATAGGGACTGTAGTCCAACTGGAACCCACTCATCTGGGATCCTGCCATGTACAAGATGCTCCCCAGAAAGGAAAAAAGAGTTCCAGAGATGAGGGAGGAATGTACAGTGAAAAAATTTAATCCATCCGAAGTATGACCATCTGGGATCATCCAGATATCAAGATGTTACATAATTCCCTGAGGTAGACCAGAAGACAACTATATTCAAATGAAACCAGACCTATAAAGATAACAAGGTAAATAATAGGTGATTTAAGGAACATCTATCCAAAACTAATATTCATAATGTAATTAAAGGCTCCAATCAGGAGTAGTGGAATATCTGGATGGAGCAGAGCGATGGATACCACTTTACAGATAATTGATGAAACATAAGATGGAGTATACATATTAATTATTAAAATTTCAACTGTACAGACAGTACATAAAACACAAATATTTATTCCCTGATTGTCCACATACTTCCTCAAAAGTTGAAATGGAACTTTACTATGTACAAAGATATTTATGCCCCTTGAATAATTGGTGAAGGTGGCATGATATGTGGCCTTTATCCATGGTTTCTGGAAAGCATGACGATGGACAGTGGTTATATGGGTCACTTGGGTTCCAGTAACAATATGCAAAAAAAAGGAACCAGACAAAAGCCCAGCAATGCCGTTATTCCTAAAAATCCTAAATAGGGGTAATGGAGGTATGCTCACCTTGTGGTGTTGTCCCACTGTCAGTGGCAATTAGACCGGGGTGCTGCCTCCATCCATCCCGTCACTGGAATTCAATCCTGGAAGTTCTGTACAGCTGAATAGAGACCTGTCAACATAGGTGCAAAAAAGATGGTGTTGCGGCGCACACCCGTATATTGTATAGTATTGGACAGACCTAAGCGGACAGTGAAAGTAATAAACAAAGAGGTAGTTGTTACGCCTAGCGCTCCGGGTCCCCGCTCCTCCCCGGAGCGCTCACGGCGTCTTTCTCCCTGCAGCTCCCCGGTCAGTCCCGCTGACCGGGAGCGCTGCACTGTCATGGCCGTTGGGGACGCGATTCGCACAGCGGGACGCGCCCGCTCGCGAGTCGCATCCCAGGTCACTTACCCGTTCCCGTCCCCTGCTGTCATGTGCTGGCGCGCGCGGCTCCGCTCTCTAGGGCGCGCGCGCGCCAGCTCCCTGAGACTTAAAGGGCCAGTGCACCAATGATTGGTGCCTGGCCCAATTAGCTTAATTGGCTTCCACCTGGTCCCTGACTATATCTAACCTCCTCCCATGCACTCCCTTGCCGGATCTTGTTGCCCTTGTGCCTAGTGAAAGCGTATTGTGTGTCTAAAGCCTGTGTACCAGAACTTCTGCTATCCACCCTGACTACGAACCTTGCCGCCTGCCCCCGACCTTCTGCTACGTCCGACCTTGCTTCTGTCTACTCCCTTATACCTCGCCTATCATCAGCAGTCAGAGAGGTGACCCGTTGCTAGTGGATACGACCTGGTCACTACCGCCGCAGCAAGACCATCCCGCTTTGCGGCGGGCTCTGGTGAAAACCAGTAGTGACTTAGAACCGGTCCACTAGCGCGGTCCTCGCCAATCCCTCTCTGGCACAGAGGATCCACTACCTGCCAGCCGGCATCGTGACAGTAGTTTAATATAAAAATATATATTTGCTACAGGACTACGCGTTTCAAGTTGTGGGACCCCCTCATCCATGCATACCGCATACGTACATCCAAGTAGTGTACCATTTTGTACTAGTTAATCTGTCAAGGGCCTACATACTGTGAAAGTCCAAACAATAGTACTCACCGGCTGGTGTTTTACAAAAATACAGAGTTTATCTGCATATTATTGCACATTTTTCTGCCTCATCAGTGCATACCGCATACGTATATCCAAGTAGTGTACCATTTTGTACCTGTTGATCTGTCAAGGGCCTACATACTGTGAAAGTCCACATTATAGTACTCCCCGGCTGGTGTTTTACAAAAATTACAGAGTTTTTAGGCTCATTGTAGCGCTTTTTTCTGCCCTCATCAGTGCATACTGCATACGTATGTAACAACAACCTTTAGGGGTCGCCGCCCAAGGGGTTAACCCTAAACTAGAAACCCCCCTTAAAACTAAATTTTATTAAGTCATTTAAAATGTATGAGCTCCGGTGTTGTGATTAAAAACACAGCTAGTAGTTGCTTAAATAGTATGCTTGCATCCTATAACTTCTTTAGTAGTGATATTGTGCTCTAATGGCACTAATCTGCGGATGCCGCTGTACTAACAGAAAAGCACTGATAGCTGCTAGTTAAAATATGAATAGCCCTCCGCTTCACGACGTTTCGTTGGATAGACCAACTTTATCAAGGTACAGAGGCTAATGGCCGTTCGTTTGGTCCGCTCTCAATTTTATATCCTCTGTTAGTGATGTCAAAACCACTGCATCATTGTGCGCCGATTGTTCAGCCTATCTGAACTCAAATGACGTGACTGACCAATCCGGTCACACCACGTCACTGTGTGTTGATATCATCCCTACCAATCATCACACTTCATTCCCCGTTATTCTCACTACGTGTATATGGTGCGCGGCACATGTCTCCGCACTTAGCAATAATCAGTCACAGTTACGGACAGTTGCGCATGTCTGCTCCACGGCGATCTGACGTCTGTCGCGCATGTCAGTGGACTTAGATTCAATCTTAGATTCTGTCAGTGACTGCGCCTGCGTCCAACTCAAAGTGTTCCGATAGCAGACTCCGCGCATGTCTGCGGATTTAATTGTTTTGCACCAGTGATGGTGAGTATAAAATGCATTTAGTTGTTCTAAAAATGCTGTTGGTGACTTCCGCACATTTAATATATGCGGATTTAGTCCTTTCCACCAATATAGGTAGTGAGTTCCATAAGTACATCACATATTTGTAGGATTTGTTATTCTAATAAATATTGTGGTCGTTGCTACATGACTGAAATGCGTACAACCCTAATACTAACCTAACAACCAATTGTAACCAATAATCTATCAACCTCAACTAAGCAGTCTGAAGTGTGCCATAACTGCGGCGTAAAGAATATGCCTGGAAAAGAGGGCAAAACCCGGATTTAAACAAA
This sequence comes from Hyla sarda, assembly GCF_029499605.1. Classification (NCBI taxonomy): domain Eukaryota; kingdom Metazoa; phylum Chordata; class Amphibia; order Anura; family Hylidae; genus Hyla; species Hyla sarda. The sequence goes on along the minus strand of NC_079190.1, from coordinate 311,937,075 downwards.
CATTTGTTTATTGCAGATTACAACACAAGAGACTGGAATGCGCTAGCCATTTCTTTGCGAGGGTTAGGGAAATACTGCACGTAGCATCCGCATTTCCAACATCCTAATTTCATGATTACGTGGGTTGGGACCCCGTGCTTAGAATTGGCTGTAGCTGCGCCAATACGGAAGGAGTGACCGGATAATGAAGTCGGGACTCCTCCCAGCGACCCGACCGAAATGCGTAAATGTTTGATGAATTGAGAAGTAGTTAGCGGGTTTGGACCTAAAATGGAGTAAAGGTTCGTCAGCTGATAGGTTACCACAGGCATTCAACAATTCACGGAGGACTGTGGCAGGACACCCTTTGTGCACGGTGGGGAAAACCGGACAATCACAGTTTGACCCGGAGACGAGGTCTTGGTCTGACTGAGGGACAGCTGGAAATGATCAGAGACATGTGACAGCTGACTGACCTTAGGAAAGGGCGCGATAACGGTCCGAGTAGTACACTCATCCGGTCTGAGAAACCCATAACAGGCAAGGTACATGGCCGCTTTTAATGTGAGGCTATCACGAATACCCAATGGTGTGGAGTCTAACAAGTCGGACAACTGCCTGAACATGTTGCCTGAGATTGGTTGTCTGACTGGGCTGTGAGGGACTTCCTTCTCAAGGATGCCCTTCAGAGCGGACTTCACCAAGCGAGAAGAGAGTAAAGAGTAACTACGGGTATTGGTCAAGGATAAATGGTGTTGGATACCGGCTAGATAACTCTTATTAGTATTGTGGGATAAATGCAGTGTGGTATGGCAAAACCCGACATATGCTAATAGGAAGGGAACTGAAATCTTGTCGCCCTCGGCGTGCTTGGATCTGGATTTGGAAAATGAGTTCCATGCCGTACCATAAATTTTTTTTTTTGCGTATTTGCGGACAAGGCATCTGCTGCAATATTCTGGACTCCTTCAACGTGAGCACATGTGAAAGTAAATGTATGTAGTAGGGACAGCCAAACTAACCGACTAGCCAAGCTCATTTATGTATAACATAGCTGACCGTCTAACACCAGGACAGAGAGAGAGTATCCGAAGACGTGACGGATGAGAATTGTATACGTGACTGGACCTGGACAAGTATGTGCCCGGTGACAAGTGCGAAACGTTATACAAGTACCTTAACAACCTAGAACACCCTGAAGAGCATCTTTAGGAACGAGACTACGCAGAGAAAGGAATGCACCGACAACGCAAGCAATCACAACCTGAAAACGTGTCAGGTTCATGAGGTGATTACTTGGACAACAATAAACAACTCTTTAAACCAGGACAGAGGGAAAGTATCCGAAGACGTGTTGGACGAGAATCGTATGCGTAACCGGGCCTAGACGAGTATGCGCCCGGAGACAAGTGCGAAACGTTATACGAGTATCATATCAACCTAGAACACCAAGAAGTACATTTTTTGGGACATGACTACACAGAGAAAGGAGCGCATCGACAACGTAAGCAATCACAACCTGAAAGCGTGTCAGGTTCATGAGGTGATTACTTGGAGAACAATGTACGACACTTTAAACCAGAACAGAGGGAAAGTATCCGAAGACGTGTCGGACGAGAATCGTATGCGTAACCGGGTCTAAACGAGTATGCGCCCGGTGACAAGTGCGAAACGTTATACGAGTACCATATCAACCTAGAACACCATGGAGTACATTTTTTGGGACATGACTACACAGAGAAAGGAGCGCATCGACAACGCAAGCAGTCACAACCTGAAAGCGTGTCAGGTTCATGAGGTGATTACTTGGACAACAATAAATAACTCTTTAAACCAGGAGAGAGGGAAAGTATCCGAAGACGTGTCTGACGAGAATTATATGCGTAACTGAGACTAGATAAGTGTGTGTCCAGTGGTAAGTGCGAAGGTTTATACGAGTACCATGACAACCCAAAACATCGTGAATTCCGTTTTTTGAGAACGTGACTATATCGTAAAAGAGGTGCACCGACGACACAAGTAAACACAACCTGAAGACGTGTCAGGTTCATGAGGTGATTACTTGGATAATAAAACAAATCTTATCACCTATGTGTGGCGTTATTGCTGTTCTGAAGGTGTGTCAGTAACAACCGTGCAACGTACTCCCTGCAGGCGTGGCAGGCATGATGGGTATACATCACCTATGTGTGGCGTGTCAGTCATAACAATTATGCGACATACCCTTTCTGCAACATGACAGGCCTAACAGGTAAATACCACCCATGCGTAGTGTCAGTGTCGTTCAGAAGGCATGTCAGTACCAACGATAATGAGACATACCCCGTCTGCAACGGTTTACTGGGTCTGCCCCGCCTGTGCGTCGTGTAATTGTCGTTGTGAATATGTGTCAGCAGCGACAACTGCTATATATCACCCCGCCTATATAAAGATGCGTGCAGAACGACTACGTGTGAAACTGTCGTGAACCGCTAAGCATGGCTATACCACCAACTTGATGAACCTATACTCGGGCCAACCATATACGCGTATAGACCACCAGTGAATGCCTGAAGCTAACCACGACCTGATGGCAGAGAATATGCCGGCAAGTAGTAACTATTATAACCACATACCTGCGTACAGGGCCACACCCCATGTGCTGTATGAGCATGTGCGCTGCACAAAACTGCGGGCGTACGAACTTCACAAATAGCGCAAGTGCATGTACAGAACACATGCCACGAGTGCACACGCAGCCTGATTGCCGCGTGCACCCGAGTAATATAACCCTACAAACACGCGTGATACAGGTCCTGCGAGTGGGTGTGCAGCACAAACCTTATGAGTGCATATTCAGTAGTAATCCTACGAGCGTGGGCCATGTAATACTATAAACGTGCGTACAGTGTGACTCGTATGAGCGTGTACAAAGTATGAATCCTATGAGTGTGTACAACATGACTCCTACAAGAGTGTGTGTAGTATGAACCCTGCAAGCGAGTACAAGCGTGTATACCACGTAACCTACGAGCAAGTGTACAGTATGGATGCTACATTGGTATGCACCGCATGAACTTTATGAATTATGCGAGCAAGTGAACCGTATAAATGCTACCGGCGAATGTGCTGGATAATCCTAACGCGTGTAAGTAAGAATCCAACAAGCGTGTGTACAGGATATCCTACCAGTGTGAACTGTGTACAGCATGAATGTTATAAGAGTGTACGCAGCATAATGCTACAAGTATGTACAAGCGTGTGTATAGAGTAAATGCTACAAGCATGCACCCCACAAATATGCGCAAGCGTGAGTGCAGTATGAATGCTACAAGCAAGCGTACAGCATGAATCCTAAGGGTGAATGTACGATACAATCCTACAAGCGAGTGTACAGTATGAAACCTGTAGGCAAGTAAACGGCATAAACTCTACAAGTGTGTACTGTATGAATCTTACAAGCGTGTGTGCAGTATAAACCTTACAAAGGGGGTGTACAGTATGACCCTAAAAGCGTGTGTACGGTATAAAACTACAAGCGCGTAGAGAACGAATGAACCCTAAAAGCGTGTGTGGCGTATAAATGTTACCGGCATGAATCCTACCAACGTGTATGGGTACCAGGATGTGTACAGCATGAACCCTACGGCATGATTCCTATAAGTGAGAATCGTAGCTCCACAACAGCTGGAGGCACACCGCCCAGAAACACAGAAGTATAAATATAAAATAAATGAAAAGAAAACTGTGAGGAAGATGGTTAAGAGACAAAGGTTGGAGGTGAGCGCAGCTGTTGGTGTAGCGTGCCTTAGACTGACCAGATTGGCAGCTGTGGGGGTGAAGCATAAGGCCACAGGGTGGGGCGGAGCGGTGAGTCCGAATGAGTGTAAAGGTGTGCGAGTCTCAGTATACCGGAGACACATATAGATCCTCCCCGCAGCACAGAACTACAAAATGTGATAATGATATATATGTGCAGGAGGCTGTTCACATAGAGCGGTAATGTTATACATGTGCAGGAGACTGATCACATAGTGCAGTAATGATATACATGCGCAGGAGACTGTTCACGTGGTGCGGAAATGATAAAATATGCAGGAGACTGTTCACATAGTGCGGTAATGATATACATGTGCAAGAAGCCTAACACATAGTGCGGTAATGATATGCATGTGCAGGAGACTGTTCACATAGTGCGGTAATGATATACATGAGCAAGAAGCCTATCACATAGTGCGGTAATGATATGCATGTGCAAGAAGCCTATCACGTAGTGCGGTAATGATATGCATGTGCAAGAAGCCTATCACGTAGTGCGGTAATGATATGCATGAGCGAGAAGCCTATCACATAGTGCGGTAATGATATACATGTGCAGGAGACTGTTCACATAGTGCGGTAATGATATACATGTGCAAGAAGCCTATCACATAGTGCGGTAATGATATGCCTGTGCAGGAGACTGTTCACACAATGCAGCAATCAAATACATGTGCAAGAGGCCTAACACATAATGCGGTAATGATATGCGTGCGCAGGAGACTGTTCACACAATGCAGTAATCATATACATGCGCAGCAAGCCGTTCACATGGTGCGGCAATGATATGCACGTGCAGGAGGCTGTTCACATAACAAAGTAATGGTATACATGCGCAGCAAGCCGTTCTCATAGTGCGGTAATGATATGCACGTGCTGGAGACTGTTCACATAGTGTGGTAATGATATGCACGTGCAGGAGACTGTTCACATAGTGCGGTAATGATATGCACGTGCAGGAGGCTGTTCACATAACGTAATGGTATACATGCGCAGCAAGCCTTTCACATAGTGCGGTAATGATATGCACGTGCAGGAGGCTGTTCACATAACAAAGTAAACATCACATAATAAAGCAAGCCATAAGTAAATACATACATGCGCAGCAAGCCGTTCACCTAGTGCGGTAATGATATGCTCGTGCAGGAGGCTGTTCGCATAACAAAGTAGCCATATACATGCGCAGCAAGCCGCAAGCAAACATATACAGCCGAAGACCGTATAAATGCTACCGGCGAATGCCGAATGCCAATATGTAATACAATAACCTGGGGCCGGGCTGACCAAGGGTTTCCCTGAACTCCGGCTCACCTCCGGAGTCCGGGAACTGCCAGCGTTACCCCCGGTCAGCCACGGCCACTTACCACCACCATGCCGGCTGAAGCGACCTTCCTGTCAGCTGACTCGTGCAGTCAGCTGACCGGTGGGAACGTGACTCCACCTCCTGCCGACATCACGTGACACCCTCAAGCGAAGAACCCACGGCGTCATTGAAGGGGGGGAGAGCCGTGGGTTTTATGGTCATCCCGCTCCTCCCACAATTACAGGCCAGCTGCGCAGGCCTTTCCATTTATTCTGTATGTGTGGACTTAGTTATGCCGGGGATCATAGTGATGAAAGTTATTAGTCCTGGATTTAAATATGTGAATATTGACAGTGGGTGTTGGTGTTGCTGGAGATTGACTATATACATCTATTGACAGTGGGTGTTGGTGATGTTGGAAACTAGCTATATACATCAAGTGAATGTTTTCTTATACTTTCATATGGAGGTGTGTTTGTTCCTACTAATGATGAATATTATTCATCCCATAACTCTAAACATTAGAGTATAGATGCCAATAGTGGATATTTAAAGAGATACTGTAGACTGATACTAAGATCTAGTCTTTTTAGGAGGACCATATACAAGGCACCCCGAATAGAAGCCAAACACCACCACAGACTTCAGCCACCACGTCTGATTCAACCCCCTCCCCCCCAGCACCAAAGACGGGCCCGATCAGGCAGACCACGACACGCATTTCACAAACAGGTAAGTATAGCTCTAGATGTATCTCAATGGATCTAACTGGTTTCTACACTTGAAATAAATGTGTCCTGGTACTTTGTGGTAGTTTTTTAAAAAGAGGGACAGTCTATCAGGTAATTCGAACAGGTGTTGGAAATCATAATAAAAAATGTTAATGGTTAATTCACTCTATCTGATTTCTTTCTAGTCTCCAAAGTGGGGCCCAATATACAAACCCAACATCAGCAGACCATCAACATAGCCAACAGATCCAGGTAGGTATATCTCGATGGGTACAAATAGATTCTTTAACCACTAATTGGGCACATCCTGGAACTGTATGATGGACCCTATCTCCATGATTGTATATGGTACTAAAAGGATCATTGTCAGTTAGTGGGTCATAGACCTCTATTCATGATGTACCCACCCGCCCCAACAGAAATGGACATGAGCTGTTCGGGGACACCACTCGACTTCCCCCATATCACTACAGGTGAATATCTATAAGATGTGTTCGTTTTCTTATTAGCTTTTTTAACTTTTAGTTCCTAAATCCAGAGTATGATTAAGGGATATGGGTCAAATTGTAATTTAGGTTAGAATCATCCAGTCGTTTTGATTAGTGACACAGAGTGTGAGGGAGAGAAATTATCTATCCAGTGCTCAATTCTATAAGTCTATTTTATTCTAAAGAGTAGTAAATCATAATATTCGCTAGTTCTCCATACGTACACCTGAAAAGTGTACCATATTGTACCTGTTAATCTGTAAAGGGCCTACATACTGTGAAAGTCCAAACAATAGTACTCACCGGCTGGTATTTTATAAAAATACAGAGTTTTTCTGCATATTATTGCATATTTTTCTGCCCATTTTTCGCTACCGTCCCAGAATGGGGGCCTTTTTTACACCCACTGAGAGGGAGGACAAACTGACCTACTACAGAGAGATTCTATGTAGTCAGTTGGCCGATTCCTATCAGCCACATGGGCCAGCCACTAGCAGGTCTGACTCGGGGGGCACTCTACACTCACCTTCCACTGCCATGGCTGATGGGGAGGGGAGGGGTGGCAGGAGCAGTACCAGCTCAATCAGCAGCAGCCTGAGTCTACAGTCGCTGATGAGTAGCTTTCTTCACCCGCATAGTGAAGCAACTCATCAGCAGCAGGTAGACATGGAGCAGGACCTGAACCAGCAGGTGGTGGTGGCATACCTTGACATGTGAAATGTGGAGAGACTGACGTTTGTCAAGATGAATCAGGGATGGATCAGCCAGAATTTCCAGCCACCAATGCCAGATGCCTCAGAGTAGATTGACCATGCTGCTACACCAACACTTCCCAATTATGGTTAGTTATGAAACCCTCTTGGGTTATCAATTAGGGTTATGAAAACCTCTTTGGTACTGCAATTGCCTGCTACTGGCTCATCCTGTGTCTTTCAGGAACCACTTGCCTCACTGATGCTTCTGGCCTTGGGCCTTTAATTTTTGGAAGTTTAGCAGTAGCTAAATACACGCTTAATGCAAATTTCAACATTGATCTTTAAATGTAAGGGGTTATGACACCCTCTTGGGTACTGCTCCTGACTGCTCCTGACTCATCCTGTGTCTTTCAGGAACTACTTGCCTCCCTGATGCCTTGGGCCTTTAATTTTTGGATGTTTAGCAGTAGCTAAATACATGCTTAACCCCTTCAGGACCAAGCCCATTTTGGCCTAAAGGACCGGAGCGTTTTTTGCACATCTGACCACTGTCACTTTAAACATTAATAACTCTGGGATGCTTTTAGTTATCATTCTGATTCCAAGATTGTTTTTTCGTGACATATTCTACTTTAACATAGTGGTAAATTTTTGTCGATACTTGCATCCTTTCTTGGTGAAAAATTTGTAAATTTGATGAAAAATTTGAAAATTTTGCATTTTTCTAACTTTGAAGCTTTCTGCTTGTAAGGAAAATGGATATTACAAATACATTTTTTTTGTTCACATATACAATATGTCTACTTTATGTTTTCATCATAAAATTGATGAGTTTTTACTTTTGGACGACACTAGAGGGCTTCAAAGTTCAGCAGCAATTTTCCGATTTTTCACAAAATTTTCAAACTAGATATTTTTCAGGGACCAGTTCAGGTTTGAAGTGGATTTGAAGGGTCTCCATATTAGAAATACCCCATAAATGACCCCATTATAAAAACTACACCCCCCAAAGTATTCAAAATGACATTCAGTCAGCGTTTTAACCCTTTAGGTGTTTTACACAAATAGCAGCAAAGTGAAGGAGAAAATTCACAATCTTCATTTTTTACACTCACATGTTCTTGTAGACCCAATTTTTGAATTTTTACAAGGGGTAAAAGGAGAACATTTTTACTTGTATTTGTAGCCCAATTTCTCTCGAGTAAGCACATACCTCATATGTCTATGTATAGTGTTCGGCGGGCGCAGTAGAGGGCTCAGAAGGGAAGGAGCGACAAGGGGATTTTGGAGAGTACGTTTTTCTGAAATGGTTTTTGGGGGGCATGTTGCATTTAGGAAGCCCTTATGGTGCCAGAACAGCTAAAACCCCCCACATGGCATACCATTTTGGAAACTAGACCCCTCGGGGAATGTAACATGGGATAAAGTGAGCTGTTACGCCGAGCGCTCCGCGTCCCCACTCCTCCCCGGAGCGCTCGCAGCGTTCTCCTGTTCGCAGCTCCCCGGTCAGACCCGCTGACCGGGTGCGCTGCCATAATGTCCCCAGCCGGGATGCGATTCGCGACGCGGGACGCGCCCGCTCGCGGTGCGCATCCCGACCCGCTTACCAGACTCGTTCCCCGTCTGTGCTGTCCCGGCGCGCGCGGCCCCGCTCCCTAGGGCGCGCGCGCCGGCTCTTTGCGATTTAAAGGGCCAGTGCGCCACTGATTGTCGCATGGTTTTAATTAGTGTGTTCACCTGTGCACTTCCTTATATTACCTCACTTCCCCTTCCCTTCCTTGCCAGATCTTGTTGCCATTGTGCCAGTGAAAGCGTTCCTTGTGTATCCCAAGCCAGTGTTCCAGACCTCTTGCCGTTGCCCCTGACTACGATCCTTGCTGCCTGCCCTGACCTTCTGCTACGTCCGACCTTGCTCTTGTCTAATCCCTTGTACCGCGCCTATCTCAGCAGTCAGAGAGGTTGAGCCGTTGCCGGTGGATACGACCTGGTTGCTACCGCCGCTGCAAGACCATCCCGCTTTGCGGCGGGCTCTGGTGAAAACCAGTAGCAACCCTAGAACCGGTCCACCGACACGGTCCACGCCAATCCCTCGCTGACACAGAGGATCCACATCCAGCTAGCCGAATCCAGACAGTAGATCCGGCCATGAATCCCGCTGAGGTCCCGCTGCCAGTTGTCGCTGACCTTACCACGGTGGTCGCCCAGCAGTCGCAACAGATAGCGCAACAAGGCCATCAGCTGTCTCAACTGACTGTTATGCTACAGCAGCTTCTACCACAGCTTCAGCAACCATCTCCTCCGCCAACTCCTGCACCTCCTCCGCAGCGAGTGGCCGCATCCAGCCTCCGTTTATCATTGCCGGACAAGTTTGATGGGGATTCTAAACTTTGCCGTGATTTTCTCTCGCAATGTTCCCTGCATTTGGAGATGATGTCGGACCAATTTCCAATTGAAAGGTCAAAGGTGGCTTTCGTGGTTAGTCTCCTGTCTGGGAGGGCCCTGTCATGGGCCACACCGCTCTGGGACCTCAATGATCCTGTCATTGCCTCTGTACACTCTTTCTTCACGGAGATTCGAAGTGTCTTCGAGGAACCAGCCCGAGCCTCTTCTGCCGAGACTGCCCTGCTGAACCTGGTCCAGGGTAATTCTTCAGTAGGCGAGTACGCCATCCAATTCCCTACTCTCGCCTCCGAATTATCCTGGAATAACGAGGCCCTCTGCGCGACCTTCAAAAAAGGCCTATCCAGTAACATCAAATATGTGTCGGCCGCACGAGAAATCCCTGCCAACCTGCATGAACTTATTCATTTGGCCACCCGCATTGACCGAGTTTTTCCGAAAGACGCCAGGAGATCCGCCAGGATATGGACTTTGTTCGCACTAGGCGGTTTCTCTCCCCGGCTCCTCTCTTCTCTGGTCCGCTGCAATCTGTTCCTGTGCCTTCCGCCGTGGAGGCTATGCAAGTAGACCGGTCTCGCCTGACACCTGAAGAGAGGACACGCCGCCGCAATGAGAACCTATGCCTGTATGTGCCATTACGAACACTTCTTGAAGGATTGTCCTATCCGACCTCCTCGGGTTGCTACCTCCGCTGCAAGACCATCCCGCTTTGAGGCGGGCTTTGGTGAAAACCAGTAGCAACCCTAGAACTGGTCCACCGACACGGTCCACGCCAATCCCTCGCTGACACAGAGGATACACATCCAGCTAGCCGAATCCTAACATGAGCCTTTATACCCCACAGGTGTTTCACGACTTTTGCAAATGTAAAAAAATAATAATAATTTTTACCTAAAATGCTTGTTTTCCCAAAAATTTTACATTTTTAAAAAGGGTAATAGCAGAAAATACCCCTAAAAATTTGAAGCACAATTTCTCCCGATTCAGAAAACACCCCATATGGAGGTAAAAAGTGCTCTGCTGGCGCACTACAGGTCTCAGAAGAGGAGTAGTCACATTTGGCTTTTTGAAAGCAAATTTTGCTCTGGGGGCATGCCGCATTTAGGAAGCCCCTATGGTGCCAGGACAGCAAAAAAAAACACATGGCATACCATTTTGGAAATTAGACCCCTTGGGGAACGTAACAAGGGGTTAAGTGAACCTTTATACCCCACAGGTGTTTCAAGACTTTTGCATATGTCACTCACCTCCAACAATCCTCGCCGCGCAGGTCAGTCCCTCGTCGTCGCCGCTGCTCCTGGGGCCCCGATCCCAACATTAACGCCAGGGATCGGGGTCCCCAGCACCCGGGGTGCACGTCCCGCACCCGCTCACGTCCTCCGGAAGAGGGGCGGAGCGGGTTGCGGGAGTGACACCCGCAGCAGGCGCCCTGATTGGTCGGCCAGTAATCCGGCCGACGAATCAGGGCGATCGTGAGGTGGCACCAGTGCCACCTCACCCCTGCTTGCTCTGGCTGTTCGGGGCCGTCAGAGACGGCCCCGATCAGCCAGTAATTCCGGGTCACTGGAGACCCGATTGACCCGGAATCGCCACAGATCGCTGGACTGAATTGTCCAGCGATCTGCGGCCATCGCCGACATGGGGGGGGGGGGCATAATGACCCCCCTGGGCGATATGCCGGGATGCCTGCTGAACGATTTCAGCAGGCATCCGGCTCCGGTCCCCAACCGGCTAACGGTGGGGACCGGAATTCCCATGGGCGTATGGATACGCCCTCGGTCCTTAAGGACTCGGAATGCAGGGCGTATCCATACGCCCTATGTCCTGAAGAGTTTAATGCAAATGTCAACATTGATCTTGGGTACAGAGAATGCCTGCTCCTGACTCATCCTGTGTCTTTCAGGAACTTCTTGCCTCACTGATGCTTCTGGCCTTGGTCCTTTAATTTTTGAAAGTTTAGCAGTAGCTAATATATGCTTAATGCAAATTTCAACAATGATCTTTAAACTCTTGGCGCTCTGCCAGGGCCTTCTCCTACCCCGCCAGGGCCAATCCGAGGACCTCACTAAACCATCAAATCGGTAGTAGAGACATGCGGTGTGTACAAAGGGCAGGGACTTAATGAACCCGAGCTTATGACCCGCACTTAGTTGGGATTCTTCTTTCCTGGCAAATAATTGCAATCCCTGATCCCTATCATGAATGGGGTTCAGCGGGTTACCCGCACCTGTCGGTGAAGGATAGACACACGCTGGTCCGTTCAGTGTAGCGCGCGTGCAGCCATCTGATGGCATCACACACCTGTTATTGCTCGATCTCACGATTGATCATGCAATGTAAGGGGTTATGAAAGCCTCTTGGGTACTGCTGATGCCTACTCCTGACTGCTCCTGTGTCTTTCAGGAACTACTTGACTTCATGATGCTTCTGGGCTTGGGCCTTTAATTTTAGGATTTTTGAAATACATACATACATGCTTAATTAAAATTTCAACATTTATGGTGCAATGTATGGGGTTATTAAACACTCTTGGGTAGTGTTTTTTTTCAAATTTTCTGATAATTTTCACAGTAATAAACTTGAATTTTCCAGAATAATAACCATCACACTATTGAACGCTTGTTGCGTGTGATTTTTTAATAAAAACATTTTTTTAAAATACGAAGAGGGATGAACTCTGCTTCTTTATTTCAAAAAAATTATTTTAGAGAAGAATGTCTTTCGGTGGTCCACCGTCCTGCATTATAGAGTCTTCTGGACACTTGGATATGCGCTTGTTCTTAAACAAAGGTACAAAAACAAAAATGGCCGGTCAGGGCTATGGAGACGTTTTGCCTACATCTTACGGCCACATGAGCCCTGTGGGTGCTTGTGAGATTAGGTCCTTTGTACCCACACGGCGGGGTCCGGGACACAAATTTTGATTTAAATTTCAAATAAAAAAATCAGACATTTCAATGGTCTCCAACTCCAGGCTGCGTCATTCAGGTAATATATAGAGAGCACCAGCTGTCCTAAACTTTTGTCAAAATTTTTCGTCAAAATGTTTTTTCTTTTTTATTAGGGATTGTGAAGCTTCCAACTCCAGGCTGTGTCATTCAGGCAATATATGGTTTACTGATGGTGCTGCTGGGCCTGGGTCTGGGAATTTCAAATTTTCTCATAGGTAGCACCCGCTATCCAAAAGTCTTCTTCATAAATTTCTACAATTGTTGTGTTTTTTGGGTGGGATTGTGAAGCCCTGGTGTGTACTCATGCATCAGCCAAATCCAGGCTGTGTCATTCAGGCAATATATGGTTTACTGATGCCGCTGCTGGGCCTGGGTCTGGGAATTTCAAATTTTCTCATAGGTAGCACCCGCTATCCAAAAGTCTTCTTCATAAATTTCTACAATTGTTGTGTTTTTTGGGTGGGATTGTGAAGCCCTGGTGTGTACTCATGCATCAGCCAAATCCAGGCTGTGTCATTCAGGCAATATATGGTTTACTGATGCCGCTGCTGGGCCTGGGTCTGGGAATTTCAAATTTTCTCATAGGTAGCACCCGCTATCCAAAAGTCTTCTTCATAAATTTCTACAATTGTTGTGCTTTTTTGGGGGGATTGTGAAGCCCTGCTGTGTACTCATGCATCAGCCAACTCCAAGCTGTGTCATTCAGGCAATATATAGGTAGCACCCGCTGTCCTAAATCTTCTTCAAAAATTTTTAAAATGGTTGTTTTTTCTTTGGGATTCTGAATCCCTGGATTGGTACTCAATGCTGCTTCCTGCTACACTCTGTCAGCCCGTTGGTCCTGTGACAGTGTGCTACTCCGCCTCTTGTAAAACGGCTAGTTTGGCTATAGATTTTCTCTGTGATTCCGCCCCTCAGCAGCTTAAGCTGGCCTCTAAGACTATGGCCCTCTCCTAAGCGGGGCGTCGCCCCTTATGTCTCAAACCCTGGAGGTCTGAAACCTCCTCTAAGCACACTTTGTGTGCCATGACCTATGAGCCTGGCATTCTTTTTGGGGCTTAACTCGACCGCATTATGGAAGGACTCTCTGATCGTAAAGGGAAATCTCTTCATCATGTTGGGGTATAAAGCAAAGAGCTTTATACACAAAATAAGGATCAAAGAAAAATTATAAATATGATTGATCCTACGAGCTGGACATAAAACACCTCAAAAAGTTCTAGGATAGGTAATTATGCTGTGCAATTAATAAAACAGGGTACAAACATCTATGCAAAATATATATAACTGGTTTAATATACAATAAATTAAAATACAATCAAACTAATCAATACAAAACCTAATAATACACAGTAGCATGCAATACACAAATTCAGCCACGAGATGGGTCTACCACAACAAAACTGTCTCTATAACCTTAAAACACAAGGGGGCAGCAGAGCCACGCTGAATACGGCAGGAAAAATATAATTAATATCATTGGCAATCAAATATACCCAAGGAAATAGTAATGATATTATACACACAACTCTTTGCTCTACTCAAACTATGACCAGTTTCAAATATCTGGTAATATAGTATGCCAAATTACTTGTCTTGATATTAACTCCCCAGAATATGGATTCCAGGGCAGAGATTTTCCTCTGAGTCAAATTAGATACAATTATTCGGTAATATGCATCTTTACCGAATAGCACTAAAATAATGACTTAGCACCTTAGCACTATACCACCGCAATAAGGCAGGGATGACTAAATATCAAGTCAGTTAATTATAACCATTACTACAGGTAATCAAACTTATACTTTACCGGATATCTGGGCCTAGTAGGTTCAGGAATGCAGGCAATATGCAGGGTCTCTTGGAAGGTAAGTTCATTGGATCAAGTTTGGTCCCTCTATTGTGGTGTCTGATTGATAGAGAGACCCGTGGGTATAAATAGATCATGGGAGAGATCTCTGTACTGTCCCCTGATATATTTATACATAGTTATTAGGTCTCCCTAAGCCTTCTTTTTTCTAAACTAAATAACCCTAATTCTGATAATTTTTCTGGGTACTGTAGTCCTCCCATTCCCGGTATTACTCTGGTTGCCCGTCTTTGAACCCTCTCCAGCTCCACTATATATTTCTTGTACACTGGTGCCCAGTTGTTACGCCTAGCGCTCCGGGTCCCCGCTCCTCCCCGGAGAGCTCACGGCGTCTTTCTCCCTGCAGCGCCCCGGTCAGTCCCGCTGACCGGGAGCGCTGCACTGTCATGGCCGTTGGGGATGCGATTCGCACAGCGGGACGCGCCCGCTCGCGAATCGCATCCCAGGTCACTTACCCGTCCCGGTCCCCTGCTGTCATGTGCTGGCGCGCGCGGCTCCGCTCTCTAGGGCGCGCGCGCGCCAGCTCTCTGAGACTTAAAGGGCCAGTGCACCAATGATTGGTGCCTGGCCCAATTAGCTTAATTGGCTTCCACCTGGTCCCTGACTATATCTGACCTCCTCTCATGCACTCCCTTGCCGGATCTTGTTGCCATTGTGCCAGTGAAAGCGTTTCCTTGTGTGTTCCTAGCCTGTGTTCCAGACCTCCTGCCGTTGCTCCCGACTACGATCCTTGCTGCCTGCCCCGACCTTCTGCTACGTCCGACCTTGCTTCTGTCTACTCCCTTGTACCGCGCCTATCTTCAGCAGTCAGAGAGGTTGTGAAAGCGTTTCCTTGTGTGTTCCTAGCCTGTGTTCCAGACCTCCTGCCGTTGCCCCCGACTACGATCCTTGCTGCCTGCCCCGACCTTCTGCTACGTCCGACCTTGCTTCTGTCTACTCCCTTGTACCGCGCCTATCTTCAGCAGTCAGAGAGGTTGAGCCGTTGCTAGTGGATACGACCTGGTCACTACCGCCGCAGCAAGACCATCCCGCTTTGCGGCGGGCTCTGGTGAAAACCCGTAGTGACTTAGAACCGATCCACTAGCACGGTCCACGCCAATCCCTCTCTGGCACAGAGGATCCACTACCTGCCAGCCGGCATCGTGACAGTAGATCCGGCCATGGATCCCGCTGAGGTGCCGCTACCAAGTCTCGCTGATCTTCCCACGGTGGTCGCTCAGCAATCGCAGCAGATTGCCCAACAAGGACAGCAGCTGTCGCAGTTGACCGCCATGTTACAGCAACTTCTGCCTCTGCTACAGCAGCAACCATCTCCTCCGCCAGCTCCTGCACCTCCTCCGCAGCGAGTGGCCGCTCCTAACCTCCGCTTGTCCCTGCCGGACAAATTTGATGGGGACTCTAAACTCTGCCGTGGATTTTTGTCTCAGTGTTCCCTGCATATGGAGATGTTGTCGGACTTGTTTCCTTCAGAACGGTCTAAGGTGGCGTTCGTAGTAAGCCTTCTTTCAGGAAAGGCCTTGTCGTGGGCCACACCGCTCTGGGACCGCAATGATCCTGCCACAGCCACAGTCCAGGCCTTCTTCGCTGAACTCCGGAGTGTCTTCGAGGAGCCAGCCCGAGCTTCTTCTGCCGAGACTGCCCTGTTGAACCTGGTCCAGGGTAATTCTTCAGTGGGCGAGTACGCCATCCAATTTCGTACTCTTGCTTCCGAGTTATCATGGAATAACGAGGCTCTCTGCGCGACCTTTAAAAAAGGCCTATCCAGTCGCATCAAGGATGTGCTGGCCGCACGAGAGATTCCTGCCAATCTGCAAGAACTCATCCATCTAGCTACCCGCATTGACATGCGTTTTTCTGAGCGACACCAAGAGCTCCGCCAGGAAAAAGACTTAGATCTCTGGGCACCTCTCCCACAGTATCCGTTGCAATCTACGCCTGGGCCTCCCGCCGAGGAGGCCATGCAAGTGGATAAGTCTCGCCTGACCCAGGAAGAGAGGAATCGCCGTAGGGAAGAAAATCTCTGTCTTTACTGTGCCAGTACCGAGCATTTCTTGGTGGATTGCCCTATCCGTCCTCCACGCCTGGGAAACGCACGCACGCACCCAGCTCACGTGGGTGTGGCGTCTCTTGGTTCCAAGTCTGCTTCTCCACGTCTCACGGTACCCGTGCGGATTTCTTCTTCAGCCAACTCCTCCCTCTCAGCCGTGGCCTGCTTGGACTCCGGTGCCTCTGGAAATTTTATTTTGGAGTCGTTTGTTAATAAATTCAGCATCCCGGTGACCCGTCTCGTCAAGCCGCTCTACATTTCCGCGGTCAACGGAGCCAGATTGGACTGCACCGTGCGTTACCGCACAGAGCCCCTCCTCATGTCTATTGGACCCCACCTTGAGAGGATTGAGTTCTTCATTCTCCCCAACTGTACCTCTGAGGTCCTCCTCGGTCTGCCTTGGCTCCGGCTTCATTCCCCCACCATTGATTGGACCACCGGGGAGATCAGGAACTGGGACTCTGCCTGCCACAGGAAGTGCCTCTCCCCCCCTCCCAGTCCCGTCAGGCAAGCCTCTGTGCCTCCCCATGGCCCCCGTCCTGGTGTCACACTGCCCCGTGCCAGGCCTCGCCCTCTGCCCTCCCTCCCCATTCCCACTCCTGCTGTACTGCCTGCCGTTGAGGAAACCCTCCATTCTTTCCCGGTGTCCTCATCCCAGGGGAGGCAGTTACCGGACAAAGAGAAGGGGAGACCTAAGGGGGGGGGTACTGTTACGCCTAGCGCTTCGGGTCCCCGCTCCTCCCCGGAGCGCTCACGGCGTCTTTCTCCCTGCAGCGCCCCGGTCAGTCCCGCTGACCGGGAGCGCTGCACTGTCATGGCCGTTGGGGATGCGATTCGCACAGCGGGACGCGCCCGCTCGCGAATCGCATCCCAGGTCACTTACCCGTCCCGGTCCCCTGCTGTCATGTGCTGGCGCGCGCGGCTCCGCTCTCTAGGGCGCGCGCGCGCCAGCTCTCTGACACTTAAAGGGCCAGTGCACCAATGATTGGTGCCTGGCCCAATTAGCTTAATTGGCTTCCACCTGGTCCCTGACTATATCTGACCTCCTCCCATGCACTCCCTTGCCGGATCTTGTTGCCATTGTGCCAGTGAAAGCGTTTCCTTGTGTGTTCCTAGCCTGTGTTCCAGACCTCCTGCCGTTGCCCCCGACTACGATCCTTGCTGCCTGCCCCGACCTTCTGCTACGTCCGACCTTGCTTCTGTCTACTCCCTTGTACCGCGCCTATCTTCAGCAGTCAGAGAGGTTGAGCCGTTGCTAGTGGATACGACCTGGTCACTACCGCCGCAGCAAGACCATCCCGCTTTGCGGCGGGCTCTGGTGAAAACCAGTAGTGACTTAGAACCGATCCACTAGCACGGTCCACGCCAATCCCTCTCTGGCACAGAGGATCCACTACCTGCCAGCCGGCATCGTGACACCAGTACTGTACACAGTATTCTATGTGTGGTCTGACTAGTGATTTGTACAGCGGTAGAATTATTTCCTTGTTGTGGGCATCTATGCCCCATTTATGCACCCCATGATTTTATTTGCCTTGGCAGCAGCTGCCCGACACTGGTCACTACAGCTAAATTTACTGTTAACTAAGACTCCTAAGTCCTTTTCCATGTCAGTTGTCTCAAGTGTGCTCCCATTTAATACATAATCCCAGCCCTGATTTTTCTTCCCCATGTGCATTAACTTACATTTATCAGTGTTGAACTTCATCTGCCACTTCCCAGCCCAAACCTCCAACCTATCCAGATCCATTTGTAACAGTTCACTGTCCTCTATAGTGTTTACCGCTTTACAGAGTTTAGTGTCATCTGCAAAGAATGCTACTTTACTATTCAACCCCTCTGCAAGGTCGTTAATGAATATATGAAATAGGACAGGACCCAAGACGGACCCCTGTGGTATCCCACTAGTAACAGTCACCCAATCAGAATAAGTACCATTAATAACCACCCTCTGTTTCCTATCATTGATATTTTGGAATATCTTGATAATAATAAATGTATGACCCCGTATCAGCATGGATTTATGAGGGATCGGTCCTGTCAAACTAACCTGATCAGTTTTTACAAGGAGGTGAGCTCTAGACTGGACCAGGGGCAATCGCTGGATGTCGCATATCTAGATTTTTCCAAAGCATTTGATACGGTTCCACATAAAAGGTTGGTGCACACATTCTCCCCCAGCCCAAACTTTCTAATTTTTTGCACCAACCTTTTATGTGGAACCGTATCAAATGCTTTGGAAAAATCTAGATATGCGACATCCAGCGATTGCCCCTGGTCCAGTCTGGAGCTCACCTCCTTGTAAAAGCTGATAAGGTTAGTTTGACAGGACCGATCCCTCATAAATCCATGCTGATACGGGGTCATACATTTATTATTATAAAGATATTCCAAAATAGCATCTCTTAGGAAACCCTCAAACAATTTACATACAACCAAGGTTAAGCTAACAGGTCTATAATTCCCGGGGTCACCTTTTGACCCCTTCTTAAATATTGGCACCACATTTTCCATGTGCCAGTCCTTGCAAACAGTGCCTGTCACTATAGATTTCCTGAATATTAAAAATAGGGGTCTGTCTATCACATTACTTAATTCCTTTAGAACACGGGGGTGAATGCCATCTGGACCTGGTGATTTGTCTATTTTGATTTTTTGCAGGCGGCACTGTACTTCTTCCTGGGTTAGACAGGTGACCTGTACAGTAGAGTTTACCTTATCACACTATATTTCACCTGGCATTTCATTTTCCTCAGTGAATACAGTGGAGAAGAATTTGTTTAATATATTTGCTTTTTCCTGATCCCCGTTTATAATTTCTTCCTCATCATTTTTTAAAGGGCCTACACTTTCATATTTGACCTTTTTGCTATTTATATAGTTAAAGAACATTTTGGGGTTAGTTTTACTTTCTTTGGCAATGAGTCGTTCTGTCTCTATTTTTGCGGCTTTTATCTGTTTTTTACATATTTTACATTTTTCCCTATAGCTTTTTAATACTTCCTCACTGCTGTCCTGTTTTAGTAATTTAAATGCTTTATTTTTGTCATTTATTGCCCCCTTAACATTTTTATTCATCCATATTGGTTTATTTTATTTCTGACCCTTATACCATAAGGTATACACATCTTACAGTGAAAATGTAAGATATTTTTAAGTCTCCAATTTAGTGTCAGTATTGCTTTTTTTGAGGACATTATCCCATTTTATATTGTTAAGGGCTTCTCTGAGTTGATCGAACTTTGCCTTCCTAAAGTTCATTGTTTTAGTGGCCCCTCGAGAAATTCCATTATTGAAGAACAAGTTATAATGTATTATATTATGATCACTATTTCCTAGGTGTCCATCTACTTGCACATTAATTACTTGTCAGGTACATTGGTTAATATTAAGTCTAGTAGGGCACCCCCTCTGGTAGGGCCCTGCACCATTTTGGACAGATAATTGTCTTTAGCTATAGTCAGAAACCTGTTTCCTTTATGAGATTCACAGGTCTCAGTCTCCCAGTTTATATCAGGATAGTTAAAGTCCCCCATTATTATCACAACATTTTGATTTGCTGCCTTGTTTATTTGCCTCAATAATTGTTCTTCTGCCTCTTCCATTATGTTTGGTGGCTTATAGCAAACCCCTATCAGAATTTTTTATTTTTATCTCCATATATTTCTACCCATAATGACTCAACATTATCGTTTACCCCCCAAATATCCTCCAGCAGTGCGGCCTTCAAATTGGACTTTACATAAAGACAGACTCCTTCCCCTTTCCGTTTTGTCAGATCCTTCCTAAATAGACTATAACCCTGTATGTTGACCGCCCAGTCACAGGTATCGTCCAACCAAGTCTCTGTTATACCTACTAAGTCATAATCCTCCTCAGAAATGTTGTACTCCAGTTCGTCAGTTTTATTGGACAGAATTCTGGCATCAGTCAACATGCACTTCAACATGGTGTATGTTTTTTTTTTCCTATGATGCCTATCCCTATTAACTATTCAACCCCTCCCCCCGCTCCACCCCCAGGTACATTATTAAGTCCCACCCCTCTATCTACACTATCTTCCCCCTCTATGTTGTAGGTTCCCTCCCCCCAGTCCCTAGTTTAAACACTCCATCTTCTCCCCAAGCACAGCTGCACCCTCCCCATTGAGGTGCAGCCTGTTCCTACGGTAGAGCTGGTAACAGACAGCGAAATCGGCCCAGTTCTCCATGAACCCAAACTCCTCCTTTCTACACCAGCTTCTGAGCCACTTGTTTTCCTCCCTAATCTCCCGCTGCCTCTCTGGTGTGGCTCGTGGTACAGGTAATATTTCAGAAAATACTACCTTGGAGGTCCTTGCCTTAAGCTTGCAGCCTGAAATCATTTTTAAGGACACTCCACCTACCTCTTACTTTGTCATTGGTGCCCATATGTACCATGACTGCTGGGTCTTCTCCAGCCCCACCCAACAACCTGTCAACCTGATCCGCGATGTGCCGAACTCGAGCGCCAGGAAGACAACACACTGTTAGGCGATCCCGGTCTTTGTGACAGATCACCCTGTCTGTCCCCCTAATAATTGAGTCCCCCACTACCAGTACCTGTCTGGCCTGCCCTCCTCCCTCCCTTCTTACTGGAGCAGACACCCCCCAGAGTCAGAGCTCTGTAAATCTATAAATTCTATAAGAAACTGCAATATTCTTGATTTATAATCATACACATTATTAATATGCCCGACAATCAGCAGTCCTTTCGCGGTCGAGGTAAAAGGTATGGAGCCAGGTCAGGCTCCCAAGCCAAATCTCAGAAAGATTGGGGGTCCCAAAAACAAAGGGGCGGTAGACGCTCCAGGGGCTCCAAGGTTGGAGGATCCTCGGCGCCCTGACTACGGGCCTCTTCGAGGCTCTTGGAGCCAGTGCTCCAACTCTGTCATAACTTCCCTATCATTCTCTTCCTGTAGGAGGTCATCTCCTCCATTTACTAGATTCCTGGAGGACCCATATCCAAGATCCCGGGGTCCTTGGGATCATTTCAGAAGGGTACAGAGTGGATTTGGAGGATACTCCTCCGGTCAAATTGGTAAGAACCAGACTTTTACCTTCCAGCAAACAAAAGATTTTGGAAGCCTATATTCTGGAATATCTCCAGAAGGGTGCCTTGGAGGAAGTTCCCTCTCAAGAGCAGTGGTTGGACATCTATTCTCCAGTGTTTCTGGTTCCCAAAGTCACAGGAGATTTGAGGATGATCATAGACCTAAGGTTCTTCAACCAGTCTATCAGACTGAATGGAAACAATTCAGTCAGTTATCAATATTCTTATGCCAGGGGATTTCCTGGCAACATTTCAAGGATGCTTATCTTCATATCCCCATCCATCCTGGGTCCAGAAGATTCTTAAGGATCGCTGTTCAAATTCAGGTAGTTCTAAGGCACTATCAGTTTGTCTCCCTCCTGTTCGGAATTTCTTCAGCCCCACATACTTTTACCAAGGGGGTAGTTTCCTTGGAGGCCGCTCTGAGACTTCAGGGACTGTGTATAGTCCCTTACCTAGACGATTGGCTTCTCAAAGCCAAGCGATCCTTTCCCAACATTTTTAGATTGCTGTGTCCATTCTTCAACTAGGCTGGATAATCAATTGGAACAAATCCAATCTTCAACCAGCCACGTCCGTGAAATTCCTAGGATTCATGATAGATTCCGTAGCGATGACTATTCATCTAACTCCTGAAAGAAAGTACAGGGCACAGCCCCGTCTCTCTTAGTTCCCAAGCGGGTAACTCTCCGCTATCTAATGAAGATGTTGGGACTGATGTCTGCCACCGCGGAAGTGGTAGCTTGGGCTTCATGGCACCGACGTTTGCTTCAGTCGTAAGTATTAGCCAAGTGGGATCACAGTCCGAAGGGACTAAATTCCGTGCACTCCCTGTCTCCTCAAGTCCGGTCCTCTCTGTATTGGTGGGCTCACCTTCAGGACATAAAATCTCTGATCCAACCTGTTTGGATCATACTTTCCACAGACGCATCCCTTGTAGGTTGGGGTGCGCATCTTTTGGAAAAAACAGTCCAAGGGACTTGGTCTCCCAGGAAAAGACATCCTCGAATCTCTTAGAGAGATTTGGGCCATCAGAATGACTCTTTTCCACTTTGCCCCTTGTATTCAGGGCAAAGCGGTGAGAGTTCAGACAGACAGCATGACAGCTGACCTATATATCAACAAACAGGGAGGGAAAAAGTCACAAAGTCTCCTGAGAGAGATAGGTGTGATTCTTGATTGGGCAGAATTGAACCTCACCCACTTATCGGCCGTTCATATCCGTGGTACTCACAATGTAAAGCAGATCGCCTGAGCAGAGGCCTTCCAACCGGAGAGTGGTCTCTCCATCCAGACATCTTTCATCAGATCACGCTCAGGTGGGGTAAGCCAGAGATCGATCTCATGGCAACGAGGTTCAACGCCAAGGTGGACAAATTCTGTTCCCTCTACAGAGAGGACAACCCCTTGGAGGTTCAGGCTGGCCTACATCTTCCCTCCTATTTCCTTGATTCTGAGGGTATTGATGAAAATCAGGCAGGACCAAGCCTCTGTGATAGACATCATTCCATATTGGCCCAAAAGAGCTTGGTTCACTCAACTCATTCAGATGAGTTAGGGTCAGTTTTGGAGGCTTTCCCTAGAGCAACGAATAGTGTCAGGGGACACTCACAGCTTCTCCAACATACAGATGTTCAAACTGACAGCCTGGAGGTTGATCGGTCCCTTCCAATGGTAAAACGGCTTTCAGGGTCGGTCTTGAGAACTTTGTCGCACTCCAGATCTGAAGCTACAACTAGATCCTACGGACAACCATGGAACACATTTTCATCTTTGTGTTGCTATGCCAACTGTCTCCAAAGAATCCTACCTGCAAGATGGATTGGACAAGGGGCTATCTCCTTCCACCCAGTGAGTGCAAGTATCAGCTATCGTGGCTTTACTTAAAAAGTATCTTTCTCATGACCCCCTAATTAGAAGGTTCCTGAAAGGAGCCTCTAGAATTGAACCTACAATCATTCGACCTATCCCTGCTTGGGATTTATCGGTCGTGCTGAGGGGGGTTATCATCTCCCCTCTTTGAGCCTTTAGAGGAGGTGGATTTAGGATTCCTTACACTCAAGGTTACCTTTCTGTTGGCCATCACTTCTGCAAAACAAGTCGGAGAACTACAGGCTTTTTTCTGCCTTTGAGCCTTCTATTCAGTTCCTTCTGGATAGGGTGGTTAAGTTTTTGCCTACTTTTATTCCCAAAGTGCCAACATTTACTAATATCAGCCAGGTTATTTTCTTCCTGTGTTAGCTCCGCTACCCTCCTCGGAAGATACAAGGAGCCTCGTCGGACTTGTCGAGATGTCTCAGGATCTACCTGGATCGATCCAAGGAATTCCGTAAGGATGAAAACCTTCTTATCCTTTTTTCTAGTGCCCGTAAGGGACACAGGGCTTCCAAACCAACTATTAGTCGCTGGATTAAGGAAGCCATTCATGAGTCTCATGTTTCTCAGGGTCTGGAGCCCCCTGAATTTGTTAAAGCTCACTCTACTAGAGCAGTAGCTACTTCTTCTGCAGAAAGAAGCTCAATTCCTCTAGAACTCATCTGTTAATAAGCTTCTTGGAGTTCTCACTCCACTTTCATTTCTTACTATAGAGTAGATCCTAGAATGGGGGGTTGAGAACAAAAAAAAAAGAAAGTGGATTCATATATAAGGGCTGGCTGGGGCCCCTATCCACATGGGGGTCCCCGCTA
This sequence comes from Hyla sarda, assembly GCF_029499605.1. Classification (NCBI taxonomy): domain Eukaryota; kingdom Metazoa; phylum Chordata; class Amphibia; order Anura; family Hylidae; genus Hyla; species Hyla sarda. The sequence continues at coordinate 311,913,056 of NC_079190.1, read as the reverse complement.
CACCACTGGATGAAACATATACATACTACAAGCAGGGAGGAGGTGCGCATCGGCTCTGCATGACTGTCATGGAGTCACTAGGGTGGGTGCGCCTGTGCAAGAGCGTACAGAGGCGCCGCTGAACACATGATCACATGAGCACCTGACCCGTCTCCCCGGAAACAACCAACGCAACTATCGGTAGTGTCTGGGGAAACAGATTAGGGAAGTGCTGAGCCACATCCTAACACATGTAACAGAGCCTGACAGGCTGTGGGCGCACAAGCATATTATTCAAAAAGACAAGAGGCATAGATCATCTATCTCAAATATACACTATATATAACTTGTCAAACTTGTTTTAATCAGTTGATTACTTCTGAGGTTCCGGTCTTAGACCAGTCACTTCTGGCACAGATGCAGAATCTTATTAGCAAAGAGATCCAGGCATCTATTCAGAATCTAACAGCAGCTACTAATCCTGTAGCTGTTGATTCTGCTCCTCTTGCCACTGCTACAAACATTATTGCAACTTCAGTTGTTTTAACTCAGTCTGAGATAGAAGGTATTACTGTACCAGATGTGTCGCACTCAGGAGTCAGAGGAAGACTCTTCAGGAAAAGCATTATTTTCCTTTGAGGACACTGATTAGTAAATGAAGGCTGTACGTTCTGCTTTGAATATGAAAGAACCCAGGGAACTAAGGTCAATTCAAGACATTGGCCCTCATTTACTATTCTGAACCCGACTCCATTTGTCGGGGTTTTTTTTTAGTCGCATGATGACTGCGACATTATGCGACCATATTTCCCTAAGTAACCGAGTCAGCTTTTTGAAAATCCGAAAAAGGGGCGTTTCCTGACAAATTTGTGTAAATTCCACTTATTTACCAAAGAATCAGACAACATTTGTCGGGTTTAGGGTCTTTCATTTACCCACAGCTCTAAGCAGTTGCAAAAGCTTAGGGGAAATAAGAAATATGTGTAATTCTTCAAACAGATGTGTTTTGAAACTTAATTAGCATAAATATAATCAAGTAATGGAAAAAAAATGCATTACACCCAAAGCATTATAATTTTTCTTTGATAGCTTGGAGGTAAAAATTTTTTTTAATGGTTTAGTTAATTTTAATTGAAAAAATGTATTTCAATTTAAACATTCGCACATTTCATATATTAAAGGAGTACTCCGGTGCGCACTTTTTTCATTTTATCCAGTCCGGGCTGCAAAATAAAAGAAAACACACTTTATCTTACCTGCCAACGAGCCCCCGGAGCTCTGGTACAGGTGTTTGGTCCCCGGGCTGTATTCTTCTTACTTCCTGTTAGCCCGGCACGTCACACGGAGCTTCAGCCTATCACTGGCCAAGGCGGGACATCGCTGCCAGGCTGCTGCTTCCAAAGCTGGCAGGATATTGTCATGTATCAAAAGAGGCATGGACTCAAGGGACAGGGACATAATACTCCCCCTTTATAAAGCATTGGTACGGCCTCACCTGGAATATGCTGTTCAGTTTTGGTCGCCTGTTCATAGGAGGGACACTGCGGAGTTGGAAAGGGTGCAGAGACGCGCGACTAAACTAATATGGGGCATGGAACATCTTAGCTATGAGGAGCGATTAAAGGAGTTACAATTGTTTAGTCTTGAGAAGAGACGTTTAAGGGGGGATATGATAAACGTATATAAGTATATAAATGGCCCATACAAAAAATATGGAGAAAAACTGTTCCAGGTTAAACCCCCCAAAGGACGAGGGGGCACTCCCTCCGTCTGGAGAAGAAAAAGTTTAGTCTAAAGGGGCGACACGCCTTCTTTACCATGAGGACTGTGAATTCATGGAACGGTCTACCTCAGGAACTGGTCACAGCAGGAACAATTAACAGCTTTAAAACAGGGTTAGATACATTCCTGGAACAAAATAACATTAATGCTTATGCAGAATTATAAAACTACATCCCTTTCCCTTATCCCCTTACACCATTCCCTTCAATTCCCTGGTTGGACTCGATGGACGTATGTCTTTTTTCAACCATACTAACTATGTAACTATGTAACTTTATATTTGCAAAATTTTTAACAAACTAAGGTTTCCAAAACTTCTGCTTACAGATACAATCTATACCTATACCAAATATATTATGTATATTTTAATTTGTTTAACGATTTCCTAAAAAAAATTCAGTTAGCTGTAGCCTAATTGCCTGCCCAATATTATCGGCAGGTTGGTTTGCTTCCAAATTCCCTCGGATCTCCTCTCTTAAGTCCTCAGCAATAGGAGTTTTGAGATTATGGGAATTTGCTATGTTATGAAGCATAGCACATGCTATGATTATTTTGCAGACAGTTTTGGGGTCATATAGAGCTCCTCCAGTGACATCCAAGCATCTGAATCTGCTTTTCCAGATTCCAAATGTTCACTCCACAATGCATCTGTTTTTTTTGTGTGCATAATTCAATGTTCTGCTGAGGTTGATGGTGTAAGGTATGGTGTCATGAGCCATCTACTGAGCCTGTATCCATGGTCACCTGTTTTTAAATAATAGAAATATTAGTAAATATGTTACATTACTAACGTTCAAGGTAGATAGTAAATATGCCATTTCACTATTAAAAAAAAATTTTAGAATGCATTTATGGATCAAATTTCATTTTAAAATACACATTGGTTTGATTAGTTATCAATAATTCATTCAAATACTCAAATGTTCGAACACTTTTCCGTAATTATATACATTTTGTGATGAATTACATCTTCTCACTTAATATGAGGCCGTCTCCACGTTGAAATCTACGAAAAAGTTCAGTGCCCTAAAATATAAAAGAATCATGACACGATCCCGGAAAATTTGGTACAATTTCAAAGAATTGGAACTGATGACCTACAACCACCTGAACATTGATTGATCGGTACATTTTTCGATTGCGATATGTTCTGAGTCCGCAGGTGGCACAAGTGCAACATGTGTGCAGTCTATTGCTCCCTCACATTTGGAAATCCGGCTATGTTTAATAAATTTTCCTTTACCACTTGAATTTCTTCATTGGTGTTTGGAAATTTAATGTAATCTTTACTAACATGCATCATTGCTTTCAGCACATTTTTTTGTAAATGACAAAAGGTGGGTTGGCTGAATCCGAAACGCGCTGCTGCAACATGTTGGAAAAGTCCTGAAGCCATGAAATATAAAACCCTAAGGAGTTTGGTGAGTCCAAAAACTGCATTTGATCTTTTTGTTTTGCTGCGTAACTAAATTTCAATTTTATCATAAAGTTCAAGTATGGCGGATTTGTTTAACCTCTTAAGGACCCATGACGTATGCGTACGTCATGAGTCCCGGTCCTGCGATATAACGCGGGGTCACACGGTGGCCCTGCATCATATCGCGGCGGGCCCGGCGTCATAGTGAAGCCGGGACCCGCCTCTAATAGCGCTATTAACCCTTTAGCCGCGCGCTCAAAGCTGAGCCGCGCGGCTAAAAACGAAAGTAAAAGTGCCCGGCTAGCTCAGGGAGCTGTTCGGGATCGCCGCGGTATAATCGCGGCATCCCGAACAGTTGTAGCACAGGAGGAGGTCTTCTTACCTTCTCCTGTGCTGTCCGATCGCCGAATGAATGCTTCAAGCCTGAGATCCAGGCTTGAGCATTCAATGGCCGAAAACACTGATTGATCCATTCCTATTGAGATGGATCAATCAGTGTAAAAGATCAGTACATGCAATGTTATAGCCCGCTATAGGAGCTATAATATTGCATAAGAAAAGTGTAAAAAAATCATTAACCCTTTCAATTATCCCTTCCCCTAATAAAAGTTTGAATCACCCGGCATTTCCAAAAATAAAAAAAACATTATGTAAATAATAATAAAAATAAACATATGTGGTATCACCGCGTGCGGAAATGTCCGAATTATAAAAATATACCACTTTTTAAACCGCTCGTTCAATGGCGTATGCGCAAAAAAATTCCAAAGTCCAAAATAGCGCATTTTTGATCACTTTTTATACCACAAAAAAGTTTATAAAAAGTGATCAAAAACTCTGATCAGAACAAAAATGGTACTGCTAAAAACTTCAGATGACGGCGCAAGAAATGAGTCCTCAAAGCGCCCTGAACACAGAAAAATAAGAAAGTTATAGGGGTCAAAAGATTAACATTTTAAACGTATTAATTTTCCTGCATGTATTCATGATTTTTTTCGGAAGTGATACAAATTCAAACCTATACAAGTAGGGTATCATTTTAACCGTATGGACCTACAGAATAAAGAGAAGGTATCATTTTTGACAAAAAAAATGTACTGCGTAAAAACAGAAGCCCCCAAAACTTACAAAATAGTGTTTTTTCATCAATTTTGTCGCACATTGATTTTTTTTCCCCTTTCACCGTAGATTTTTGGGTAAAATGACTAATGTCATTACAAAGTAGAATTAGTGACGCAAAAATTAAGCCATTATATATAATTTTAGGTGAAAATTTTTAAGAGTTATGATTTTTTTAAAGTTAAGGAGGAAAAATTGAAAATGAAAAAACGGAAAAAGCCTGGGTCCTTAAGGGGTTAAGCGAAAATGCTGTTGTACTTCTTCCTCTAGCATATTACCCAATCCTAGACGAGCTCTAAAGATACGTGGTTTTCTCCTATGTCTTGGATTGCCCCTCTTTCTCTGCTGTCGTATTTGGACAACTGCATTGACTAGACTAGGAATAATGTCCAATGTTAAAATGTTATATTAATATAAAGTGTTACATTTTTAAAATTCACCATGCTTGTATACTATAATATTACTGCATGTATTCAAATTCGAAATGAGTGTCCACTTTTATTTTTTTGGTGTGTAACATTTTTGGAAAAATTTACTTTTATTACAGATATAGGTAATTTGTATTTGTTATTCAAAGTCAGATCACATCGGTTGTCACTCCTCATGTCACCCTCTTTAATACTCCTGTAGATACTATGGGACGCTTAAGTTCTGGCGGGTTCATATGCGCTATAACATCAGATGATGAGCATTAGGTATACATTTGTATAAATGTATATGCACAGCAATAAATGACTAAGTCTGCAGTGGGTATACATTATACACAGTGCAGCCTCACTTAACCCCTTGTTGCGCTGTGTGCTATGTTCCAGCCTACAAAGGAAAGAGTTAACGTACGCAACTGGACTATGGAGCTTAAACCTTTTTGTCACTACATTTAATGTTAGGATATCTTTACAAAACAGAATTTTGGATACAGTGCATAACTGTCTGGCAATTATGTCTGCAAGGCTATTGTAGCTCTCCCCCTTGAGATGACGTCATTATAGCCGGAGCACCAGACGGGAGTCACAGTGGTCAATAGGAGGCTTTCTTCTCATGCGTTTTCAAAAATGTGAACATACACTTCTGCCATTGACTTTCCAGACAGACTGATTCCAGCATGTGCCAAACTCAAACTTAAAGCAAGGCCAGGATCCAGAAGGATGTCTTGGCATGCTGGGAGTGGAAGTTTTTCACGTTTGTGTGTCTCCCAGTTTGTTAAAACAATGCATTAGGGGCGTTCTCAACAGTTGAGAATTTCTTTAGATTTAAAATATTGTTAAACTAATTTAGAATTCAGTATTCATAAATTTACGGGGGGGAAATGCATTGAGTATTGTTGAATGATAACATTTTATTGTTTTAAAAAAAAAAAAATTTTGTTTAAAAAAAAAAAATTTAACATGAATAATCTAATTAAAAAAAAGTCAAAATACATTTTAAAAAAATCCACACGCTTTTTAAATACGGGTGTCTGATCGGGCGTGGGGAAGGGAAAAGCTTGCGCTGTCTTACCCAAGCTGGACCTTGCCATCAAGTAATTTACTTTATTAAGCCGACCGCAGTCAAATGGGGACTCTGGTCGGCTCATTTTTTACCCATATCGGTTTATAATATCGGATCTTAAACCATAGTATTCAAAGCTTTATTCTACTTTTGTGAAACCATTTAAGGTTCCAAAATGAGTCAACCACAGGCAGCGTTTGACTATGGTCAAATCAGTGAAGTAAATTAATTTACGGCCCGGTCTGGTTGGCCAACGCTGAGCACACGTTCCTCTCCGCAACCCCCCCCCCCCCGCCCGCCTTTGCGATCTTTGCGATCTTTGCATATTTGTTATCTTATTGTTGTTGTTTTTTTCGCATTCGATATGCGAAAATGCGCGAAAATTGAGTCCTCCTTTCTTTAATGGTATCGGGAACAAATGGGCTTGTGAAGTCGTTGCAGACCTGCAGATGTTTCTAAACTACAACTTCCAGCATGGCCAGACAGCCATTGGCATTGCTGCTGGAAAAATATCTGTTCCCTTACCCTTTAACCCAGATACATCACAATGCTAAATGCAAAACATTTCATCTTATCGCTTTGCCTGTAGCTAAGACTGGAGCCTTGAGATGGAGACAATGGATACAAGACGTCTAAACATTGGACTTTGTGGAAAGATGCTGAAAGCTAAGAGGACTTACAAGATAATGATTTATGCTATGCCACGCTCAAATGACCAATCAGCATATAGAACGATGCATAATTTTACCTTTCACCCTCCCCTTTTCCTCAGTTTGTAAAAACCAAATTTACTTCCTGTAATAAACAGAACTCCCTGGGGTACCGAGGAGAGAACCCATACCAACCTGGCCTGGTGTAAATTTTCTTACGTCGGAAATTAGTACAGCGGTAGTCACTCACAGATTAAGGCTGCACATTAATCCATCCCTAACAGTTGGTGATAGCACAGGATGGCGGAACCATGCTAGATGGAAGATACGAATCCAGTGGAGCGACAATTTGGGCCGCCCGAGGCAACCCATTACTACCCAAACTAGGGGAGCGATCAACCCCACGGAAAGCACGGTAAGTCTGCTGATTTTATAAATCTGTAGTCTTGCTTGTGTTTTTTTTTTGGGGGGGGGGGGGGGGGGTGGTTTTAGGTGGTCTGGATGGCCCAGGTCGACCCTCTGCATTTAACTCTTAGCGACAGAGATTTTCCCGCTGTGTTGTTCTCTTGGTCTCTGTACTTTAGGCGCTTGTGAATGACTGCTGCGTAGGTTTTGATATTCTGTAATGATGAGGATGATGCCGTTAATGATGATATTAATGATGATGATTGTACTGCAGTAACGTATGGCTCGTAACTTGTATGATATTAGTTCTATGTACGAGTTCCATATCTGTATCAGAGAATATCTGGTAGCTTTCTTATTGATTATTGTACTGCAGTATAGTGTTGCTCGCGAACATTCACAATGCAAATTTTATTCGCGAATATCGCATATTCGTGAATTCGCGAATATTCGAGAATTTGCGAATATAGCACTATATATTCGCAATTACGAATATTCGTTTTTTTATATATATTTTTTTCACAGTACACATCACAGTGATCATCCCTCTCTGCTTCCAGCTTGTGTGGTGTAAAGAAGGCTCTAATACTACTGTGTGAGACTGGCTTGTGAATTTTCGCATATTCAAATTTTCGAATATGCTAGTTTTTGTATATAGGCAAATTTTCCCATATGCGATTTTTTGCATATGCAAATTTTCAGAAATGCAAATTTTCGCATATGCGAAAATATACCGCGAATATTATGAATATGCGAATTTAGCGAACATATGATGAATATTCATCCATATATTCGTGAAATATCACGAATTTGAATATGGCCTATGCCGCTCAACACTACTGCAGTAACGTATGGCCCGTAACCTTGTGTAATAAAATTGTATGATATCAGTTGTATGTACGAGTGCCATATCTGTATCAGAGCATATCTGATAGCTTTTTTTATTGCACCAGTCCTGTATATATATTTTTTTTTTCCGTATTTAAGAACCAGATTTAGATGAAAAATTTAGAACTGTATTTAAATGTGTCATGTGTTAATTGAGCTCTAATGTCTTATCTTCGAAGAAATGGGTGACTGAACTGTGTCAAGGAAAGGATGTATGGCTGTGTGAGAAGTGTGTCTGTGTTGTCAATTAGGTTGTTGAGTAGGATTAATTGCCTTAGTGTCCCCTAAAGAATGTTCCTTGGTGGTTTTGTTAAATGGTGGCTTGAGTGCAATGGCTGTGTGCATGTGTGTTGAGGAAATTGATGTTTTTGGTCCGGTGTGTGCAAGTGGTAGGAGCAGATTTTTGTAAATCGCTTGATAGGATTAGAGAGAGATTGTTGTGAGAAATAGAGATTCAACGTGTTGGTGGAAAAGCAGGTGATTTGTGAAGGGAAAAGCATGTGAAAATTAAGTTAGTTGAAAGTTTGGAATATACTGATGGTTAATGGTATGGATATACAGCAGTGTTATATACAATATTTGTATACAGTCATGTGCTGAAAAGCAAAGGGAAACTAAAAAGGTGACTTCTTCTGTTTAGGAGGATGATGCTGCTGAAGACGCAGACTAGAGGAGCCGGACTAGCAGAGCTGGAAGTGTTTGTGCAAGTGTTATCATGGTTGAGGAATGTAAAAAAGTCCAATAAATTTGTTGGAGTGATGAAACAGTGTTAATCCTTTAGTCCTTTGTTCAGGAAAGTACTAAAGGTGTTAGGGGGGAAACTTGGGGGACCCCTGGAGAAATGAGGGAGATGAGTGAATGGAATGCAGAAAATGTGTTAGGTCTCTGGGAAAGTTGGGTGCATGTAGTCACGCAATGACGTTCATAAAGGATTCTTGTGATAGAAAGTATGTTGTACATGTGTGATGTGTATTGATGAATCAGGAATGTATGGGAAATGACCAGTGAATGTTTCCACTATGAAGTTGTTTGTGTTGTAATGAATTTTGGTGTTGGAGGAGGAGGATATCTGCATGGTATTGATTGAACCGTTTGATTTCCTTGTCTTCACAGTTACACGGATGGATGGATACCATGCCAAAAAATGAAATGTATCAGAAAATGCGATTAATTGTCTGATTATATTACAGGAGTAACAAGGGAAGAAGTTTGGAGAAGAAAAATAAAATGAGACAAAAGGAGAAAAGTGATCACTATTCAATTGATAAATGTTTAAAATCAGCTATTTTTTCCTTCTTCCCCCAAAAGAGCTCTACATAATTTTTTCTTTTGCATTTTTTTGGTGTGAATGTAGGCCATGTGTGTTATGTGGGCCCTGTGTGTTCTGTATGTCGGTATTGTTTCATGTTACATGTGTCTTGTGTGTCTCTTGTTGTAAAGTAGCGCAGAAATCCAGTGACATTCAAAGGACACTCAAAGGTTTTTGAGAAATGAGCTAGTTTTAGGGAAAGCAGAGGGCCAGGCTCAAAGCGGTGGTGACTGGTGACATAGAGGTTTGGGAGGAGTAATGTGGGGTTTACAGGGAGGATGACAGCCTCCTCTTCTGAAAAACAAAAATCACACTTGAAGGAAATGTTTTTATATATATATATATATATATATATATATATATAAACTGAATATGTTTATAGGACCTGCATACACAATGTGATATACTTATACTTTCTACGTTGCATTTATTTGAATAATACCAATTTTGAATGGATAACCTTATAATCATGTATATATGAAAGTCAGTGTGAACGATGCCATAGTGTGTGATGATTCTGAGGATGTGGAATCACTGTGGGTAGAATTACAAAAGGAGGGAAATACTGAAAAAATAATACTTAATAATAATAATGTAATCTACAGACCCCCTAGTATCACTGAAGAGATAGAAGTTCGGCTGCATAAACAAATAGAGAGGGCCGCCCGGGCAGGTACAGTGGTAATAATGGGAGATTTTAACTATCCAGATATAGATTGGGGTCGGGGGCTGGCTAAAACTACAAAGGGGCGACAATTCCTACATTTATTGCAGGATAATTTTATGGGCCAGTTTGTGGAGGATCCAACAAGAAGTGATGCCTTGTTGGATCTGATCATTTCCAACAACGCAGAGCTGGTTGGTAATGTAACTGTGAGGGAAAACCTTGGTAATAGCGACCACAATATAGTTACTTTTTACTTAAAATGTAGAATTCAAAGACAGGCGGGGAAGGCAAAAACATATAACTTTAAAAAGGCAAACTTCCCTGGGCTGAGGGCTGCACTACAGGACATAGACTGGGGGGAGGTGTTGTCAAATACTGATACAGAAGGTAAATGGGACATCTTTAAATCAACTCTAAATAACTATACAGCTGAATATATACCAAAGGAGAACCAATAGAAACGATTAAAACTAAATCCTACATGGCTGACAAATAATGTTAAAAGAGCAATAAACAACAAAAAAATAGCTTTCAAAAAAAAAAATCTGATGGGTCAGCTATAACATTTAAACAGTACAAGGAGCTTAATAAAATCTGTAAACATGTAATAAAAACAGCAAAAATTCAAAATGAGAGACAGGTGGCCAAAGAAAGCAAAACTAATCCTAAATATTTTTTTAGATATATAAATGCAAAAAAAACAAGGACAGAGCATGTAGGACCCCTTAATAATGATAATGGGGAGGTTATCACAGGCGATAAAGAGAAAGCAGAGCTACTGAATGGGTTCTTTAGTTCTGTATATACTAAGGAAGAAGGAGCTGACATTGGTCAGGTCAGTGCTGGTAACACATCATGTAATGTACTAAACTGGCTTAATGTAGAGATGGTACAAGGTAAGTTAAGTAATTTAAATGTAAACAAATCTCCAGGGCCAGATGGACTACACCCAAGAGTTCTTAGAGAGGTAAGTTCAGTAATATCTGTACCCTTGTTCATGATATTTAGAGATTCACTGGTGTCTGGTGCCAAGGGACTGGCACAAGGCGAATGTGGTGCCAATCTTCAAAAAGGGCTCTTGGTCTTCCCCAGAAAACTATAGGCCGATAAGTTTAACGTGCATTGTGGGTAAATTGTTTGAAGGACTTATAAGGGATTACATACAGGAATACATAGGGGATAATAGTATTATAAGTGATAACCAGCATGGGTTTACTAAGGATAGAAGTTGTCAAACCAATCTAATTTTCTTTTATGAAGATGTGAGTAGAAGCCTTGACAGAGGAATGGCTGTGGATATAGTGTTTCTGGATTTTGCTAAAGCATTTGATACTGTCCCTCATAGATGTCTGACAGGTAAGTTAAGGTCTTTGGGTTTAGAAATTTTAGTTTGTAACTGGATTGAACACTGGCTCATGGATCGTACCCAGAGAGTGGTGGTCAATGATTCGTACTCTGATTGGTCCCCGGTTATTAGTGGTGTACCCCAAGGTTCTGTACTGGGCCCGCTGTTGTTTAATTTATTTATCAATGATATAGAGGATGGCATTAACAGCTCTGTTTCTATCTTTGCAGATGACACCAAGCTTTGTGGCACAGTACACTCTATAGAGGATGTGTATAGGTTACAAGATGACTTGGATAGACTAAGTGTCTGGGCATCCACTTGACAAATGAGGTTCAATGTGGATAAATGTAAAGTTATGCATCTGGGTACTAATAACATGCATGCATCGTATGTCTTAGGGGGTGTTAAACTTGCAGAGTCACGGGTAGAGAAGGATCTGGGTGTACTTGTAGATCACAGACTACAGAATAGCATGCAATGTCAGGCTGCTGCTTCCAAGGCCGGCAGGATATTGTCATGTATAAAAAGAGGCATGGACTCGAGGGACAGGGACATAATACTCCCCCTTTATAAAGCATTGGTACGGCCTCACCTGGAATATGCTGTTCAATTTTGGTCACTAGTCCATAAAAGGGACACTGTGGAACTGGAAAGGGTGCAGAGACGTGCAACTAAACTAATATGGAGCATGGAACATCTTAGCTATGAATAGCGATTAAAGGAGTTACAATTGTTTAGTCTTGAGAAGAGACGTTTAAGGGGGGATATGATAAATGTATATAAGTATATTAATGGTCCATACAAAAAATATGGAGAAAAGCTGTCCAGGTTAAACCCCCCCAAAGGACGAGGGGGCACTCCCTCCGTCTGGAGAAGAAAAAGTTTAGTCTCAAGTCTTCTTTACCATGAGAACTGTGAACTTATGGAACAGTCTACCTCAGGAACTGGTAATAGCAGGAAAAATTAACAGCTTTAAAACAGGATTAGATGCATTCCTGGAACAAAGTAACATTAATGCTTATGAAGAAATATAAAATCCCATCCCTTCCCCAATATCGCGCCACACCCCTACCCTTCAATTCCCTGGTTGAACTTGATGGACGTATGTCTTTTTTCAACCATACTAACTATGTAACTATGTATATATAATATGTTTTCCTCTCTTTCTCCTTCCCCTTTTGTCAGCTTTGCTACTCTCAGATTATGATTAAAATTGTTTTGAATTTATAAGGTTAAGAATTCAAGAGCTATGAAAAAGCTATGAAAAAAAGCTATGAAAAAAAAAATCAGGGAATCCATGGTTAATGCAAGTTTGTTCCAAGTAATGTAAAGATGTAATACATAAGACAGGATATATGGTGACCACACGCAGAATGAAGTTCTACTATAATAAACCACTCAATCTGAGCAGGGGTTCAGGAAGTAGAGTTGAAGATATTCACTGATATAGGTAAGATATTTGAAGGTGAGACAATGAGTATGGGTACACTTTTATTATCGCCCACAAGTATGGGCCTATTAAAGTTAGGGAAGTTTTTTTAATCCTGGGGCGAACCAATGTGTAGTTGGCGATTCAAGTGTTCAAATCCGAGAGTGGCCTGAGGAAGTGGCCATCGTAAAGATAAACCAACATGAAGAAAGTAGCCCCAAAAGCCAAGGGGACTGAATGGTAATGGAGGCTGCCATCTCCCCACAACTCCCCACAACTATGATACAAAGTGTACAGGTGGATGGGGAGTGTGGATTTTTCTAGTTAGGTCTCCTGCAGGAACCGAGAGAGACCAATGGAAGAAGAAGAGAGGTGGTACAGGACAAAGACGGCATCTGAAAAGTTGGTAAGAAACTGTGTATGCCAGCAGTCTCGTACGCCATGTCAACATACGTGGCCTCATATGCTAAACAGAAGGAATGTGTGTAGGCATGTCCATATATTGGGTCGCCTCAGGATTCAACAAGGCAAAAAGAGAGTTTATACAGACTTCATTATTTGCATTTGTTATGACTTAGGTAAAAATAACACACTCCAAAACATCTTGCCTGTCTCAGACAATATGAGTAGACTTCATCTGACTGCCTAAGGTGGGCCTCTATAAGTATATTCTTTGTCTGACTGTACTAAACTGTGCTGTCCCGTGGACAATGGAAATAAGTGTGTGAGGGAAAAATAGAGGTACATTGTAATATATATTTTCCCTAATTAATTTCTGATGAAGGAGCTGTGTACTTTAAAAAAAAAAAAAAAAGGGGGGAGAACTTGATTCTCATACATCTGCAGGCTTATGTAAATATTTTCTCATAGCAGTTTGTACCAATCCAAGTTCAAAATGTAATTCTAAGTAATAATAACTGAATTGTAACTAAAGTGAAAATTAGACATTACATCTGAGTGCTGGACTAGAGGTTACGGACTAGCAGCTGAATTTCTTAATTCAATAGTCGAGACATTTTTTCCTGCCGTGGTCATCTAAATAATTGTGACATATTCATTAATGGTTTACAACCAGTATTGACACATCAACACACTGGAAGTGAAATTGCATAATTATATTTGCACAATGTTTATGTGTCGTAAAAGTTCACACAATTTGTCTATTTATTTTAAATTAAAGGTATGTTCTCCAGAATGTGATAGTGGAGAGCACTTTACCTATTCTTCATTTTGGGTGAGTCAGTTTCCTGGTGACTCACGGAAATGAAGGGGTGGGGGGGGGGGGGGGGGTTTAAATATGTTGCATATTTTGATTGGATCAGAATGAAGTGGGGAGGCATGAGTCTCCATTTTGATCCTGGCAGCCATGTTTAAAGATAACCCTAAAATACCAAATGATTGAAATGAAATGCATTACACAAACATGTAGGAGGCTTTTTTGGCTGAATTGGCACCTACAGGCGGGGCCATGCAGGAGGCACCGCTATAAAACACCCCCGCAACTTACAATGCGGGGCGTACGTGGTTTTCAGAATGGAGCGGCGTTGCGGTAGGCCCGGGTCACCTCGGTATATTATACTCTATTTGTGCCGGCGATAGTCGGTCCCCCTTCCCCTGTTACCTGAGTCCTCCCGTGAGGCGCTCCGGGAGCCGCCCGGGTGAGGTCACTCACCCTTGCCGACAGGACATTCGGCCGAGCTCGCTCCCAACAGCAGCGCTCTAGGCTGAGCGCCAGCCCAGTTCCGTGCATCAGCATGCGGCACGAACTCTGCCAGCATCCCATGGCTCTTGCGGTGTGTCCTGCGCTTCTGTATGCCGGGATGCTGTCGCCGAGTCACTTGATGCGCACGGGGCAGAGCTCAGCCTGCTGGCAGAAGTTAAGCTGGTCAGACAGGCTGATATGTTGCCACCATAGTCGTAAGCCCAGGTTGGTGTGTTTCAGCTGGGGGTCCCTGATTGCCTGCCACCAGGGGTGCAATCGGAGACCAGTCCAGCACGACAACCCCCCCCCCCCCCGCACGTGCAGTACATGTTTCTTTCACCCTGGTCCTGACACACTGCAACAAGCTCCCCAGTTGTGGTCAGACCGTCTCTGAGGTGCATGCTCGGCCTACAGCTGTTTCTTACACACAGTACAAAGTTAAGCTTATTCGGTTTATTGTAATTCCACGTGTCCACTCAGAACATTCATGTTATATATCTTATTCATGACTTCATTATACAGTGACCCCTCGACTTATGATGGCCCCGACATATGATCATTTCAGCATATGATGGCCTCTCAGAGCCCATCGTATGTTGAAGGCAGCCTCGACATATGATGCTGCTGTGTGTCGGGGCCATCGTACAAACAGCTATCTGACAGCGCTGACAACTTCAGCAACTGACAGACAGTTGTTTAATGTCCCCGTGTGCCCAGTTCTGCCTCCTGTTACTCACATGCTGTCCTGCTAACTCACGCAGGCTTCCACTGTGAGCTCTGTGTAAGCCCCGCCCCCCAGTGCAGCCATAGCCATCTTGCTGCAGGCATCCAATGAGCTGCTGTCTGCCCTTCCCTTCCTTTCCTATAGAGCTGTAGTCGGCAGGATGGTAATGGAGGACATTCTGTCCCCCCTGAAGGTATTTAAAGAACTGTACAG
Source organism: Hyla sarda (assembly GCF_029499605.1). Classification (NCBI taxonomy): domain Eukaryota; kingdom Metazoa; phylum Chordata; class Amphibia; order Anura; family Hylidae; genus Hyla; species Hyla sarda. The sequence continues at coordinate 311,897,936 of NC_079190.1, read as the reverse complement.
TACTGTATGCGATGTCACACATCACATACAATACATATACACACAATACACCCCATACATCAATGTTTCCCTATCAGTGTGCCTCCAGCTGTTGCAAAACTATAACTCCCAGCATGCCCAGACAGTCAATGGCTGTACATGCATGCTGGGAGTTGTAGTTGGGCAACAGCTGGAGGCACCCTGGTTTGTTAAACACTCCCCATACACTCCACATACAATGGTCATCCCAGAACCAATTAGCAGTTTCCCATAGAGATATGTATTCAACATACAATGGTTCCGAGGCCCCAGAACCAATTACCATTTTTAAATAGACATATGTACTCGACATATGATGGTTTCAACATAAGATGGTTCTCCTGGAACCAATTAATATCATATGTTGAGGGACCACTGTAGTCCGTACAGTCACCAGTAGCATTTATACTGTGCAGTCGCTCGTAGCATTCATACCGTACAGTCACTCATAGCTTTTCCATGGAGTTATACTGTGCAGTCACTCATAACTTTCATACCGTGCAGTCACCCATAGTTTCATACCGTACAGTTACTCATAGCTTTGGTACTGTGCAGTCTCTCACAGCTTTCATACCGTACTGTCACTCATAGCTTCATACTGTGCAGTCGCTCATAGCATTTACACCGTGCAGTCGCTCATAGCATTCATACTGTGCAGTTACCCTTAGCACTCTCACAGTGCAGTTGCTCATAGCTTTCATACGTTGCAACCGCTCATAGCTTGCATACGGTACAGTCGCTCATAGCTTTCATATGGTGCAGTCGCTCATAGCATTTACACCGTGCAGTTGCTCATAGCATTTACACCGTGCAGTTGCTCATAGCATTCATACTGTGCAGTTACCCTTAGCTCTCTCACGGTGCAGTTGCTCATAGCATTCATACGGTGCAGTCGCTCATAGCTTGCATACTGTGCAGTCGCTCATAGCTTTCATATGGTGCAGTCGCTCATAGCATTTACAACGTGCAGTGGCTCATAGCATTTATACTGTGCAATCACGCTAGCTTTCTCACGGTGCAGTTGCTCATAGCCTTCATACTGTGCAGTCGCTCATAGCCTTCATACGGTGTAGTCACTCATAGCTTGCATATTGTGCAGTCACTCATAGCGTTCACACTGCGCAGTCACTCACAGCGTTTCATACTTACAGTCACTAGTAGCGTTTGTGCCGTACAGTCACGTTCAGAGGTGGACCGCTACTTGGAGGAATCCGGGTCTAAGATCAACTGGGATAAGTGTGAAAGTCTCTGGCTGGGAGGGGGGATCCCACATTTGATCTCCCGGACACCCTTCCAGGGCCCCAAGATCACATCGGCCAGGATGATTATCCCACCAAAAACTGGGATAGAAAGCTCCAGGATGCCGCTCAGAGGGTGAACCAGTGGAAGGGTTGGTCTTTGACCCTCAGGGAAAGGGTACACCTGATCAAATCGTACCTGCTCCCCTTGTTTATCTATCTGGGCAGTATATGTATCTTGCCAAAGGTTTACTACACTAGGATCTACAGCCTGTTTTTCCAACTGTCAAGAGGGAGGTTACGTACTGCACGAGGAGACTAGGGGGTTTATCATGGTAAATCCTGTGGTATTCTTAACGAACACCTTCTTGAAAGCTAACATCGCAAACCTCTGGAAACGAGGGCTCCTCTGTGGGTAATCTCCTGCAGGGAATGGTTTCGGCCTTCTTTCTTTCAGGAATGGGAGAGAGGAGGGCGAGTGAAGGAATGGATATCTTCCGGCTTATGCTACCCCGACTCTGAAGGCGAGTGTGGGGTCTGGGAGTGTGGATGATCAGGACCCAGTCAAGGCAGTTCCTTGACAAATGAGTTCTGTTGTTTTTTTTGGGTCTTGCTTGGGTCACTTTATGGACAATGACTGTTTCAGGTAAAACTGTGATCTATGAACTCCAACCCATTTCCGTGGGGTGGGGGGGGGGGGTTTGTTGATGGGACAGTTCATACTGTTTTTTTTTTTTTTTTTATATGTATTTCTTAGGTATAAATAGTTTTATGTATAAGCATTTTTGTATATTGTAGGGTAAAGGCAGCTGGACCAGTTTTTTAGCTGATATTATAGTGTTAAAAAAAAAATAGAAAAATTGATTATTTCTTTATGGTAATGTATCCATGTATGTGTGTGTTACTAAAGTTTATGTTAGAGTCCTAGCAAAGAAGAAGGGGGGGGGGGGGGGGGGGTTGGGAGGACAAAGAATATAAAAATGTATTTCTTCCAAGTTGGAATTATTTTTGGTTATGGCAGTTCACCAAAATTCTTTTTATTTTGCTTATGGCAGTAAGCCAAAATTCTTTTGTTTTTGGTTATTGCATTAGGCCAAAATGTTTTTTTTTTATCTTTTATTTATTTATTTTTAGAATTTAAATGGGTACTCCGCCCCTAGACATCTTATCCCCTATCCAAAGGATAGGGGATAAGATGTCAGATCGCCGGGATCCCGCTGCTGGGGACCCCGGGGATCGCCGCTGCAGCACCCCGCTATCATTACTGCGCAGAGCGAGATCGCTCTGCATGTAATGACGGGCAATACAGGGGCCGGAGCATCGTTACGTCACGGCTTCGCCCCTTGTGACATCACGGCCCGCCCCCGTCAATACAAGTCTATGGGAGGGGGCGTGGCGGTCGTCACGCCCCCTGCCATAGACTTGCATTAAGGGGACAGGCCGTGATGTCATGAGGGGCAGAGCCATGATGTCACGCTGCTCCGTCCCCTGTATTGCCCGTCATTACGCACAGAGCGTACTCGCTCTGTGCAGTAATGATGGCGGGGTGCCGCATAGGCGTTCCTCGGGGTCCCCAGCAGCGGGACCGCGGCTATCTGACATCTTATCCCCTATGGATAGGGGATAAGATGCCAGGGGCGGAGTACCCCTTTAACCCCTTAAGGACCAAAGGGCGTAGAGGTACGCCTTTGCTCCCTGGTACTTAAGGACATCAGACCCCCCCATGTCGGCAATCGGCGCAAATCGCAAGTGAATTCACACTTGCAATTTGCGCGATTCTGGGTCATTACGGGTCTATGGTGACACGGAATATAAGGGGGATCGCGGGTGTCTAAGACACCCAAAATCCCCCTGAAGAGATAGGAGTGAGGTGGCAGGGGTGCCACCCCTCCTATCCCTGCTATTGGTGGTCTAGACGCGACCTCCAATAGCAGATCGGGGGCGGGGGGGTTAACTTTCGTTTTCCCCGTCCTGCCCACCCACAATAGGCGGGGCAGAACGGGGAAACAACAGAGGGGGCGCCCCCTGACGAAGCCCATACGCGAAACGTGCGTTGGGGTGTTGGTGCTTGGTGCTCCTGGCCTTTGGGTATATGACAGGTAGTCTTTTTAGGTATTACCCATCTTGGGTTCCTATTTATGTTTGTTATATTGCATTGCTGCTCCCTATGTTACATCAATGTATGTTAGATATTATATCTATTGTTACGATATCATAAGTATGCAGCTATGTCAGTCTTATACTATGTATGCTCTTGACTGAATGCCTACATTACCCATACCAGGTCCACTGGCACTTGTTGTCTCCTGCGTAAGGTCATCCTCTGCCTTTTACTAATTTTTTAAAATTGTTTTTTATTGTCGAATAAAGATTGTTATACTTTTTGCAATAATATTAGTATTGTGGGTCTCTTTGTTTTTGGCTATATAAAACTACAACTCCCAGCATGCCCAGACCGCTGTTTGGGCATGCTGGGAGTTGTAGTATTGCAACAGCTGGAGGGCTACAGTTTGAGACCACTATATGGTAGTCTCTGAACTATAGCCCTCCAGATCTTGCAAAACTACAACGCCTAGCATGCCCACACAACTGTTTGCTGTCTGGGCATGCTGAGATTTGTAGTTTTGCAGCATCTGGAGGGCCACAGTTTGCAGTGGTCTCTATACTGTAGCTCTCCAGATGTTGCAAAACTGCAAATCCCAGCATGCTGGGAGTTGTAGTTGCGATCCCTCCAGCTGTTGCATAACTACATCTCCCAGCATGCCCTTCGGTGATCAGTACATGCTGGAAGTTGTAGTTTTGCAACAGCTGGAGGCACACTGGTTGGAAAATATTGAGTTAGATAACAGAACCTAACTGAAGGTTTTCCAACCAGTGTGCCTCCAGCTGTTGCAAAAGTACAACTCCCAGTATGCACGGTCTGTCAGTACATGCTGGGAGTTGTAGTTTGGAAACAGCTGGAGGTTTGCCCCCCCCCCCCCCCCCCCCATGTGAACGTACAGGGTACATTCACACGGGCAGGTTAAAGTAAGTTTTCTGCTTCAAGTATGAGCTGCGGCAAATTTTTCGCCGCAGCGCAAACTCCTAGCAGGGAACTCACTGTAAACCTCCGCCAGTGTGAATGTACCCTAAAAACACTACACTACACTACACTAACACATAATAAAGGGTAAAACACAACATATACACCCCCTTACACTGTCCCCCCCCCCCCCAATAAAAATTAAAAACATATTTTACAGCAGTGTTTCCAAAACGGAGCCTCCAGCTGTTACAAACAACAACTCCCAGCATTTCTGGACAGCCTCTGACTGTCCAGGCATGCTGGGAGATTAGCAACAGCTGGAGGCACCCTGTTTGGGAATCACTGGCGTAGAATACCCCTATGTCTTCCCCTATGCAATCCCTAATTTAGTCCTCAAATGTGCATGGCGTTCTCTCACGTCGGAGCCCTGTCGTATTTCAAGGAAACAGTTTAGGGCCACATATGGGGTATCTCCGTACTCGGGAGAAATTACACTACAAATTTGGGGGGCTTTTTCTCCTTTTAACCCTTATGAAAAGGAAAAGTTGGGGTCTACACCAGCCCGTTAGTGTAAAAAAAAAATTTTTTTTACACTAACATGCTGGTGTTGCCCTTTACTTTTTATTTTCACAAGAGGTAAAAGGAAAAAAAGACCCCCAAAATTTGTAACGCAATTTCTATTGAGTACGGAAATACCCCATATGTGGGCGTTAAATGCTCTGCGGATGCACAACAAGGCTCAGGAGTGAGAGCGCACTATGTACATTTGAAGCCTAAATTGGTGATTTTGCACAGGGGTGGCTGATTTTACAGCGGTTCTGACATAAACGCAAAAAAATTAATACCGACATGTGACCCCATTTTGGAAACTACACCTCTCACGGAATGTAACAAGAGGTAAAGTGAGCATTAACACCCCACAGGTGTTCGACAAATTTTTGTTAAAGTTGGATGGGAAAATGAAAAAAATTATATTTTTTCACTAAAATGCTAGTGTTACCCTAAATTTTTCATTTTCACAAGGGAAAATAGGAAAAAAGCCCCCCAAAATTTGTAACCACATTTCTGCTGAGTAAGAAAATACCCCAAATGTGGATGTTAAGTGCTCGGCATGTGAATTACAATGCTCAGAATAGAAGGAGCGCCATTGGGATTTTGAAGAGAAAATGTGTCCGGAATTGAAGGCCACGTGTGTTTACAAAGCCCCCATAGTGCCAGAACAATGGACCCCCCAACATGTGACCCCATTTTGGAAACTACACCCCTCATGTAATGTAGTTGAGCATTTACGCCCCACAGGTGTCTGACAGATTTTTGGAACAGTGGTCCATGAAAATGAAAAATTTTATTTTTCATTTGCTCAGCCCACTGTTGCAAAGATCTGTCAAATGCCAGTGGGGTGTAAATACTCACTGCACCCCTTATTAAATTCTGTGAGGGGTGTAGTTTGCAAAATGGGTCACATGTGGGGGGGTCCACGGGGGGCCTTGTAAACGCACATGGCCCCTGACTACCATCCCAAACAAATTTACTCTTCAAAAGCTCAATGGCGCTCCTCCTCTTCTGAGCATTGTAGTTCGACCGCAGGGCACTTGACGGCCACACATGGGGTATTTCCATACTCAGAAGAAATGGGGTTACACATTTTGGGGGGTATTTTCTGCTATTAACCCTTGCAAAAATGTGAAATTTTGGTGGAAACACACATTTTAGTGACATTTTTTTTCCTTTACATATGCAAAAGTCGTGAAACACCTGTGGGGTATTAAGGCTCACTTAACTCCTTGTTACGTTCCTCAAGGGGTCTAGTTTCCAAAATGGTATGCCATGTGGGGGCTTTTTGCTGTTCTGGCACCATTGGGGCTTCCTAAATGCAACATGCCCCCCATAAACCATTTCAGAAAAACGTACTCTCCAAAATCCCCTTGTCGCTCCTTCGCTTCTGAGCCCTCTACCGTGCCCGCCAAACAATTTACATAGACATATGAGGTATGTGCTTACTCGAGAGAAATTGGGCTACAAATACAAGTATACATTTTCTCCTTTTACCCCTTGTAAAAATTCAAAAATTAGGTCTACAAGAACATGCAAGTGTAAAATATGAAGATTGTGAATTTTCTCCTTCACTTTGCTGCTATTCCTGTGAAACACCTAAAGGTTTAAAACGCTGACTGAATGTCATTTTGAATACTTTGGGGGGTGCAGTTTTTATAATGGGGTCTTTTATGAGGTATTTCTAATATGAAGACCCTTCAAATCCACTTCAAACCTGAACTGGTCCCTGAAAAATAGTGAGTTTGAAAATGTTGTGAAAAATTGGAAAATTGCTGCTGAACTTTGAAGCCCTCTGATGTCTTCCAAAAGTAAAAGCTTGTCAATTTTATGATGCAAACATAAAGTAGACATATTGTACAGTGGTCCCTCAACATACGATGGTATTTCGTTCCAAACGACCCATCGTTTGTCGAATCCATCGTATGTTGAGGGATCCGTGCAATGTAAAGTATAGGAAGCTGTACTCACCTGTCCCCGTCGCTCCGGACCAGGTCCTCACCGCTCCCGATGCTGTCCCAGGGGTCCCGATGCTGTGCCGCTGCTACGGTGTCTTCTTTGCGATCCTCCGGCTTCTTCCGCATCTTCTGCAGGGTCCGGGCCTCGCTTTCTGGTGACGTTATTACGCTGCTGCGCCGGCGCGGCGTGCGTAGTGACGTAATAACGACGCCGGAAAGCGAGGCCCGGACCCTGGAGAAGATGCGCAAGACACGGAGGATCGCGAAGTGGACCCGGAGCAGCGGGAATAGGTAAGCGAACCTGCCCGGGATGCTTAAACTGCTATCCGACAGCAGCTTAAGCATTTTGCGCTGCCGGATAGCAGTTAATGCGATGGCCCCGACATATAAAAGCATCGTATGTCGATGCTGACATCGACATGCGATGGCCTCTGAGAGGCCATCGTATGTCGATTTTATCATATGTCGGGGCCATCGCATGTCGGGGGGTTACTGTATATGTGAATAAAAAATGTTTTATTTGGAATATCCATTTTCCTTACAAGCAGAGAGCTTCAGAGTTAGAAAAATGCAAAATTTTCTATTTTTTCATCAAATTTTGGGATTTTTCACCAAGAAAGGATGCAAGTTACCACAAAAATTTTCCACCATGTTAAAGTAGAATATGTCAAGAAAAAACAGTCTCGGAATCAGAATGATAACTAAAAGCATTTCAGAGTTATTAATGTTTAAAGTGACAGTGGTCAGATATTCAAAAAACAATCTGGTCCTAAGGTGTAAAATGGCCTGGTCCTTAAAGGACATCTGCAGCGTAATTAACACTTATCCCCTATCCACAGGATAGGGGATAAGTGTTTGATCGCGGGGGGTCCGACCACTGGGACCCCCTGTGATCTCCTGTACGGGGCCGCGGCTGTGCTGTGGCTCTCCCGTGCAGGGGGCATGCCAGCTGCAGCATGACGTTGCGGCCGGCACGCCTCCTCCATACATCTCTATTGAAGAGGCGGGGAGGCAGTGTTCCTGCCTCCCTGTCTCCCCCATAGAACTGTATTGGGACGGGGAGGAGATGGGGTGTCACCGTCGACCTCTAGGTCGATGCTACGCGCCTTAGCGCTCACTATGAGCGCTAATGGCGGAGCCCCGTTAGGGAGATCGAGGGGGTCCCAGCGGTCGGACCCCCCGTGATCAAACACTTATCCCCTATCTTGTAGATAGGGGATAAGTGTATATTGTGCTGCAGTTGTCCTTTAAGGGGTTAAATGTTGTTATGAAATAGCGTGCATTTTGAATATTGGTTTGTTGTATGTGTATAAGGTGCGGAAGTTAGGTAAGGGAAAAACTGATGGAATTTCCAAGATAGAATTATTTTATTTATTTATTTAGGTATTATTATTTTGTTATGGCAGTTAGCCAAATTTTTTTTTTGTTTAACCACTTAAGGACCTAGGGCGTATGGATACGCCTCTACGACCTGATACTTAAGGACCCAGGGCGTATCCATACGTCCGTGGGAATTTCGGTCCCCGCCGCACGCCGGGCGGGGACCGGACCGGGATGCCTGCTGATATAATTCAGCAGGCATCCCGCGCAAATGCCCAGCGGCGATCGCGGCAGATCGTTGGTGAATTCACACTAACGATCTGCCGCGATTCGGGTCATACGGGTCACGTGTGACCTGCTGACCCGAAGATACAAGGTGATCGGGGTTGTACAATACACCCCCTATCACCCACTGTATCTATGGGGAGGTGGCGACTTCGTCACCCCCCCCAGGAGCGCTGCTATTGGCTGGATCGTCCAGCCAATAGCAGCCGGCGGGGGAGGGGTTAACTGCATCTTCTTGCAGCTCTGCCCGTTAGCTGAGTTCAGTCAGCGGGCAAAGCTGCTCGAAGGTGCCAGGGACACCCCCCCTGTGAGGATTGGAGCCCCCTCAGGACCGACGATCCCCCATAGAGCAGGGACAGAAAAACCCCCAGGGAAAGGTAGGAAAAAATAGTGTAAAACAGTAAAGTAAAAGTAAAAAACAAAAATCCCCCCCCCCTGACCCCCTAATAGGTCCCCAAGGGTCTGCCTGAGATTTTTTAGCTTGACCCGGGCCCTATTAGGGGTTCAGGGCGCTGCATTTGGCCCCCCATTTTTTTTTGCCCGCAGCTTTTTATTTTTGTTCATATAACGGTGTGTGATTTGTAATCACACACCGTTATATATAGTATACACCAAGCACACACACTACATACATCCCCGCCACCCCCCACACACACACCCTCCCCCCCCCCGCCACCGCCCCCCCGCCACCGTAGAAAAAGGCGATGGCTCGCCGGGCATTTTCGGTAGCGGAGGCATACGCTTTTCTTGCCTCCGACTCCGAATCTGTCAGTGAGGACGATGAAGATCCAACATTCCTGTGTTCTTCATCGTCCTCCTCATCATCTAGTACTGATGATGAGCCCCCTGCACGGCGGCGGAGACGCCGCCAGGCGAGGCCACGTACCCCCCATGAAAGTGCCCCAGTGGCTGGCACTAGTGCGAGTGGTGATGCCGCTCGTACTAGGAGTTCGACCCCCCAGGCAATTTTACCGGAGCTCCCTTCCGGTGAACCTGTCTGGAGACCCCCAGAGGGTTATCAGCCACGGATTCCGGAGTTTGTTGGCGACTCCGGAATCCGGATTGACACGGCTGGGTTCACTGAATTTGACTTTTTCAGTTATTTTTTCAGTGACAGCCTGGTCAATCACATGGTGGAGCAGACGAATCTGTACACCAGGCAGTTCATCGCCCACCACCCTGATTCTTTTTTGGCCAGGTCCAATGAATGATACGTCGTCAGTGCAGCCGAAATGAGGACATTTTGGGGCCTCGTGCTGCACATGGGCCTGGTCAAAAAGCCAAGTGTCAGGCAGTACTGGAGCGGGGATGTCCTATACCAGACCCCGCTGTACAGTATGGCCATGGCACGGAAGCGGTTCGAGGCCATTCGGCCATTATGCAGATAATGCGGCATGTCCACCCCGAAGTGGTGGGGCCAAATTTTTGGAGGCCTATGTACTGCTTAGGGAGCTCTCTGTAGATGAGTCTCTCATCAGTTTTAAGGGGAGACTCATCTTCCGCCAGTATATTCCCTCGAAGCGGGCGCGATATGGCGTGAAGCTATATAAACTGTGTGAGAGTACCTCCGGGTACACTCTCAAGTTTAGGGTGTATGAGGGACGAGACTCCCGTATTGAACCCCAAGATTGTTCCCCCACTCTGGGTGTTAGCGGGAAAATCGTTTGGGACCTTATGTACCCATTGCTGGATAACGTGTACGTGGACAACTTTTATACCAGCATCCCTCTCTTCACATCCCTTGCCGCCAGATCGACGTCCGCTTGTGGGACCGTGCGGAAGAATCAGAGAGGCCTCCCTCTAAATTTTGTTCAGACACCTATGCCCAAGGGTGAGTCCCGTGCCCTTACCCATGAAAACCTGTTGCTGGTCAAGTATAAGGATAAGAGGGATGTCCTTATGCTGACCACTATTCATGGTAACGGCAGTTCACCTGTCCCTGTGCGAGGTACCACAACAACGGTCCTCAAGCCCGATTGTATTCTGGACTACAATCGGTATATGGGGGGAGTTGATCTTTCTGATCAAATCCTGAAGCCATATAACGCCATGCGGAAAACACGTGTATGGTACAAGAAAGTTGCGGTCTACTTGGTACAGGTTGCCATGTACAACTCTTTTGTACTGTACCAGAACGCTGGCAACACAGGGACATACCTTCAGTTGCAAGAAGAAGTCCTAAAGGTCCTGATCTTTGCTGACCGGGAAAGAGCAGGCCGGACTTCCCAAGGAACTGAAGTTATAGGTGCCAGGATCGTCCCAGGCCAACACTTTCCAGGTGAGGTCCCCCACACTGGAAAGAAGGGACGATCCCAGAAAAATGCAGAGTGTGTAACAGGAGGGGGATACGGAAGGACACCACCTATCAATGTGACACTTGCCCTGATCATCCGGGCCTCTGCATTAAAAACTGCTTCAGGGAGTATCACACTTCCATGCAGTACTAAATTTTCCCTTTTCATTTTAATTTTCCATAATTTGACCCCAATGTACCAAGTCCAGAGTACATTCCAAGTTTTAACCCCATAAAACCACTAAATTGCCCAAAAAACTCTCATAAAAAAAAAAAACTGATAAGACCTCTGCAGGTATTTTTTTCTCTGGGTCATGGGTCACTGAGTCACTATCATCGGGGACTTTTTATGTCGCCTCAAATGCGCAGCGCTCTCTCTCCACCTGAGCGGGGTGCGCATTTGAGGCAACAGGTTAGGGACGGCCACACACATCACATTCACAGAATGATGATTCAGAGCATAGGGTTTGGGGTGGACATATTTTTTAGTTTTGGCTATGCTCTGGGTCATCATTCTGGGAACATAACCTGTTTTATCCTTTTATGTCCCACTGTACCCCTTGTTAGTTATTAGTGTACCCCATATAATGCCCCTTGAGGCCCCTCCTGTTTTGGCTCCATAGGCAGAAGCTCAAGGCCCCTGACTGCCCTCCTGTTCTTCCGTGACCAGTGTGCACCCGGAGATCCGTTTTACGCCCAGATATGAGGTATGTCCTTTTCCCAAAGAAATGTATTTACAAATAAAATTTTTTTTTTTTTTTTTGCTTTTCTGGCAGTAAATGCGACATGCCCCCCCCCCCCCATTTCAGCAAAATTAGCAAATGTGACTCTTTCACTTCTGAGCATTGTAGCGCTCCTGCAGTGCATTTGACGTCCACTTATGGGGTACCTCCATACTCATAAGAGATGGGGTTACAAATTTTGTGGGGTATTTTCTGCTATTAACCCTTGCAAAAATGTGAAATTTGGGGGGAAACACACATTTTAGTGAAAAAATATATATTTTTTTTTTACATATGCAAAAGTCGTGAAACCCCTGTGAGGTATTAAGGCTCACTTTATTCCTTGTTACGTTCCTCTAGGGGTCTAGTTTCCAAAATGGTATGCCATGTGTTTTTTTTTTGCTGTTCTCGCACCATAGGAGCTTCCTAAATGCAACATGCCCCCCGAGCAAAATTTGCTCTCAAAAAGCCAAATATGACTCCTTCTCTTCTGAGCATTGTAGTTCGCCCGAAGTGCACTTCAGGTCAACTTATGGGGTACCTCCATACTCATAAGAGATGGGGTTACAAATTTTGGGGGGTATTTTCTGCTATTAACCCTTGCAAAAATGTGAAATTTGGGGGGAAACACACATTTTAGTGAAAAAAAATATATATTTTTTTTACATATGCAAAAGTCGTGAAACCCCTGTGGGGTATTAAGGCTCACTTTATTCCTTAGCAAAGAAAAAAAAAAAAAAACTGAAAATGTAGCCAGCACCTAAACCCAATACACGGGTGCACGCTGCTGTGGCAAGTACAAAACATGTAAAAAAAGAAAATGGCAGCAGCGCACTTGGTCAACAAAATGGAGGCTCTTAGCGCACTTTTTGATCAAAACGTGTCCCCCCATCCACCACGCGGAGGTGGCCTCTTATCGGATGGGTCCCTAAACACTCACCTACCTCAGGCTGGGTGACATGCTGGATCCACTAACGATCCAAACCACCTCCTGTGAAAATATGGGGGGGGGGGGGGGGATGCACGGCTACAGAGGGAGCCACTCCCCCCAAATTTGCACAGCAAAGAAAAGAAAAAAATGAAAATGTAGCCAGCACCTAAACCCAATACACGGGTGCACGCTGCTGTGGCAAGTACAAAACATGTAAAAAAAGAAAATGGCAGCAGCACACTTGGTCAACAAAATGGAGGCTCTTAGCGCACATTTTGATCAAAACGTGTCCCCCCATCCACCACGCGGAGGTGGCCTCTTATCGGATGGGTCCCTAAACACTCACCTACCTCAGGCTGGGTGACATGTTGGATCCACTAACGATCCAAACCACCTCCTGTGAAAATAGGGGAGGGGATGCACGGCTACAGAGGGAGCCACTCCCCCCAAATTTGCACAGCAAAGAAAAAAAAAAAAAAACTGAAAATGTAGCCAGCACCTAAACCCAATACACGGGTGCACGCTGCTGTGGCAAGTACAAAACATGTAAAAAAAGAAAATGGCAGCAGCACACTTGGTTAACAAAATGGAGGCTCTTAGCGCACTTTTGGATCAAAACGTGTCCCCCCATCCACCACGCGGAGGTGGCCTCTTATCGGGGGAGTGGCGCCCTCTGTAGCCGTGCATCCCCTCCCCTATTTTCACAGGAGGTGGTTTGGATCGTTAGTGGATCCAACATGTCACCCAGCCTGAGGTAGGTGAGTGTTTAGGGACCCATCCGATAAGAGGCCACCTCCGCGTGGTGGATGGGGGGACACGTTTTGATCAAAAAGTGCGCTAAGAGCCTCCATTTTGTTGACCAAGTGTGCTGCTGCCATTTTCTTTTTTTACATGTTTTGTACTTGCCACAGCAGCGTGCACCCGTGTATTGGGTTTAGGTGCTGGCTACATTTTCAGTTTTTTTTTTTTTTTTTTCTTTGCTGTGCAAATTTGGGGGGAGTGGCTCCCTCTGTAGCCGTGCATCCCCTCCCCTATTTTCACAGGAGGTGGTTTGGATCGTTAGTGGATCCAACATGTCACCCAGCCTGAGGTAGGTGAGTGTTTAGGGACCCATCTGATAAGAGGCCACCTCCGCGTGGTGGATGGGGGGACACGTTTTGATCAAAAAGTGCGCTAAGAGCCTCCATTTTGTTGACCAAGTGTGCTGCTGCCATTTTCTTTTTTTACATGTTTTGTACTTGCCACAGCAGCGTGCACCCGTGTATTGGGTTTAGGTGCTGGCTACATTTTCATTTTTTTTTTTCTTTGCTGTGCAAATTTGGGGGGAGTGGCTCCCTCTGTAGCCGTGCATCCCCTCCCCTATTTTCACAGGAGGTGGTTTGGATCGTTAGTGGATCCAACATGTCACCCAGCCTGAGGTAGGTGAGTGTTTAGGGACCCATCCGATAAGAGGCCACCTCCGCGTGGTGGATGGGGGGACACGTTTTGATCAAAAAGTGCGCTAAGAGCCTCCATTTTGTTGACCAAGTGTGCTGCTGCCATTTTCTTTTTTCACTTTATTCCTTGTTACGTTCCTCAAGGGGTCTAGTTTCCAAAATGGTATGCCATGTGTTTGGCACCATAGGGGCTTCCTAAATGTGACATGCCCCCCAAAAACCATTTCAGAAAAACTCACTCTCCAAAATGCCACTGTCGCTCCTTCCGTTATGAGCCCTCTACTGCGCCCGCCGAACACTTGACATACACATATGAGGTATTTCCTTACTCGAGAGAAATTGGGTTACACATTTTAAGAAAATTTCTCTCTTTTTACCCCTTGTAAAAATGCAAAAACTGGGTTTACAAGAACATGCGAGTGTAAAAAATGAATATTTTGAATTTTCTCCTTCAACTTGTGGCTATTCCTGTGAAACACCAAAAGGGTTAACAAACCTTTTGAATGTCATTTTGAATACTTTGAGGGGTGCCGTTTTTATAATGGTGTCATTTATGGGGTATTTCTAATAAGAAGGCCCCTCAAATCCACTTCTAAACAGAACTGGTCCCTGAAAAAATCTAATTTTGAAAATTTTGTGAAAAATTGGAAAATTGCTGCTGAACTTTGAAGTCCTCTGATGTCTTTCAAAAGTAAAAACTTGTCAACTTTATGATGCAAACATAAAGTAGACATATTGTATATGTGAATCAATATATAATTTATTTGGAATATAGATTTTCCTTATAAGCAGAGAGCTTCAAAGTTAAAAAAAATTCAAAATTTTCAATTTTTTCATCAAATTTTGGAATTTTTCACCAAGAAATGATACAAGTATCGACAAAATTTTACTGCTAACATAAAGTAGAATATGTCACGAAAAAACAATCTCGGAATCAGAATGAAAGGTAAAAGCATCACAGAGTTATTAATGCTTGAAGTGACAGTGGTCAGATGTTAAAAAAATGGCCGGGTCCTTAAGGTATATTTGGGCTGGGTCCTTAAGGGGTTAATGTGTGTTGTGTATGGTATGTGAGGTTTCCCATCCGGATGTTTTTCAGTCAAAACTTAGTTAAAGAAAACTATATTTATGTTATGGATGGTAATGAATGTGTATGTGTGTTTGGAAGGATAATAGGTTAGAATTAGTAGTAGTAGACATTATTTGTTAGTTGAGATAAGCTGGGCTGGCCGTTTAGGAAGGTCTTTTTATTCTGTAACAAAAAGTTTATATTTATGTTACTTTTTCATTGTTTATGTTTCAGCTGATTAAGAATTGTTTTCGTGTTTTGTAAAAGTTTTATATTTTTCTAATAAAAAGAGTTCCAGTTGTTGCTAAAATACTGGCTGAAAATAAAAATATGGGGAACCCTATGCATTTTTTAAAATGTATTTATTTGTTAAAAAAAAAACAAAAAAAACGCATAGAGTTCCCCGTCTTTTTATTCTCAGCCAGATACCACCTAAGCAGCAACAGCCTGACGTTACCAGGGTGGGCGAGGACAATTGTTACTGGTCCTCCCCAGCCTAAATAACGCCAGCCTGTTACCGCCAAGGCCCAGGAGCGCCATTTTTTTATGCTACGGACCTGATAATACTGGCTCTTCCTGGCACCCCTGTGGCGGTGGGTACCGGGATAATAATTGGGGGTTACCACTAGCTGTTTTTGGGGCTAACGCTAAGCCCTGGCTTAGTAATGGATTCCGTCAATAAGACAGTCTTCCACTTATAAGCCTGAAAATTCAATTAAAAAAAAAGATGACACATTGGAAAAATTATTTTATTTTAAAAAACACTCCCCCACAGCCCTTATTAACAATTTTATTAAAAGGAAAAAAAATCCAGTACATCCGCCATAATACATCGAATCCGCTGTAATCCTCTGGATACACGGATCTGAAACAAGAAGAAAAAAAACACTAAATATTGGTTTGTAAATTTTTGGCGCTGTTTGCTCGGGAGAGCACCCATATTGCAATGTCTTCTCAAACAGGGAGCCTCCAATTGTTGCAAAACTACAACTCCCAGCATGCCCAGACAGCCTTTGGCTGTCTGGGCATGCTGGGAGTTGTAGTTTAGCAAAAGCTGGAGTCTCCCTATCTGGGAAGACACTGCCAGAAGGGTCTGTTCACATTATACAAAACGTACAATGTGAACAGAGCCTCACACCCTTACTAGCCTGGCTCCCGTCTGTAGCTCTGCCCCCTAATTAAGTTATCACTAAGGGGCAGAGCTACATGGACCCAGCCGGGACTGGAAGTAAGTAAGCGGACTTTGTCTTCTGTATACATTATATACAGCTATCTATAGATAGCTGTATATAGTGTATATCGCCCAAAGGGTTACCCAACACTGTCCAGCAGTGTAAGTTAACTCTTTCCTTGCTGGGCTGGTGCAGCTCAGCAAGGGGTTAAGTGAGCCAGCAATGTGTATACTGTATACACATTGCAGGCTCACTGTAAGTTCTTGCTGGGCAGTAGATATAGGACGTATATCTACTGCTCAGCATCAGCTGTTCTCCCGACTGTAGCCGTGAGAACAGCTGAGTCCCAAAATTCACATCAGGACGATCGCAGCGGGTGTCAGGAGGAGTGACACCCGCTGTGATCTGTCCCTTAATGCAGGTACTACTGCTCCCAACATGGAGCACACTCTGTTCCATGCTGGGAGCTGTAGTACCTGTATTAATAGACAGATCGCAGCGAGTGTAACTCCTGATACCCGCTGCGATCCTCCTGTATAATGTACAGATGCGGCGGCCGCTCTTCTATGGTCCCCTGCGCTGATGTGTATATATACACCTATTCATATTTCCCACAGAGAGTTGTGATTGGCTGGAACCATCTGGCAATCACGGGAAATATGAATAGGTGTATTTATACGGCAGTGCAGGGGACCATTGAAGAGCAGCCGGCCGCATCTATAAATTATACAGAAGGATCACAACGAACCCGGGCAAATTTTCAATTAGTACATGTACTACTATTCCCATCATGGAACAGTGTGTTACATGCTGGGAGTAGTAGTACTACCTAAAAAATAAAAAAAACAAAAAGGGAAAAACACACACACTACATTTTTTATTATTTTTGGCTACATTTTTAGTGCCCTACCCGCCCACATAAATTGATCCTTGTTTAAAAATGTATACAAATTTTGTTATAGAAAAGATACATTTTGTTAAATACAATTTTTTCCATGACTACTGTATCTTTTTTATTATTTTTTTAATGGTACCCTATGAAATTTTTATAAAAAGGTATCTCCATCCCTTTTTTGGATCGCTAAAGCCCAAAAAAGAATAAGTTGGCATTTTTCTTGTCTTTTTTTTCACTCCCACAGACTTCTATGGGAGGAAAATGGCAAGATTTTCCTGAAAAAACGCCAAAGTCTCCACAAGAGGTCATTTTCTAACCCCTTAACCCCTTAAGGACCGGGTTTTTTTCCGTTTTTGCATTTTCGTTTTTTGCTCCTTGCCTTTAAAAAATCATAACTTTCAATTTTGCACCTAAAAATCCATATGATGGCTTATTTTTTGCACCACCAATTCTACTTTGTAATGACGTCAGTCATTTTGCCCAAAAATCTACGGTGAAATGGAAAAAAAAATCATTGTGCAACAAAATTGAAAAAAAAAAAACGCCTTTTTGTAACTTTTGGGGGCTTCCGTTTCTACGTAGTACATTTTTCGGTACAAATGACACCTTATCTTAATTCTGTAGGTCCATACGATTAAAATGATACCCTACTTATATAGGTTTGATTTTGTCGGACTTCTGGAAAAAATCATAACTACATGCAGGAAAATTAATACGTTTAAAATTGTCATCTTCTGACCCCTATAACAACTTTTTTATTTTTCCGTGTATGGGGCGGTATGAGGGCTCATTTTTTGCGCCGTGATCTGAAGTTTTTAACGGTACCATTTTTGCATTGATAGGACTTATTGATCGCTTTTTATTCATTTTTAAATTATATAAAAAGTGACCAAAAATGCACTATTTTGGACTTTGGAATTTTTTTGCGCGCACGCCATTGACCAAGCGGTTTAATTAATGATATATTTTTATAATTAAGACATTTCCGCACGCGGTGATACCATATATGTTTATTTTTATTTACACTGTGTTTTTTTTTTATTGGAAAAGGGGGGTGATTCAAACTTTTAATAGGGGAGGAGTTAAATGATCTTTATTCACTTTTTTTTTGCAGTGCTATAGGTCCCATAGGGACCTATAACACTGCACACACTGATCTTCATTCACTTTTTTTTTGCAGTGTTATAGGTCCCATACGGACCTATAACACTGCACACACTGATCTTCATCATTGTTCACTGGTTTCTCATAGGAAACCAGTGATCGACGATTCTGCTGCATGACTGCTCATGCCTGGATCTCAGGCACTAAGCAGTCATTCGGCGATCGGACAGCGAGGAGGCAGGTAGGGGCCCTGCCGCTGTCCTGTAAGCTGTTCGGGATGCCGCGATTTCGCCGCGGCTATCCCGAACAGCCCACTGAGCTAGCCGGCAACTTTCACTTTCAGCCGCACGGCTCAGCTCTGAGCGCGCGGCTAAAGGGTTAATAGCGTGCGGCGCCACGATCGGCGCTGCGCGTTATTAGAGGCGGGTCCCGGCTTCACTATGACGCCGGGCCCGCCGTGATATGATGCGGGGTTACTGTGTAACCCCGCGTTATATCAGTAGAGCAGGACCAAGGACGTACGGGTACGTCCTTGGTCCTTAAGGGGTTAAGGACCCGGGGTTTTTCCGTTTTTGCATTTTCGTTTTTTCCTCCTTACCTTTAAAAAAATCATAACTCTTTCAATTTTGCACCTAAAAATCCATATGATAGCTTCTTTTTTGCGCCACCAATTCTACTTTGTAATGACATCAGTCATTTTACCCAAAAATCTACAGCGAAACGGAAAAAAAAATCATTGTGAGACAAAATTGGGAAAAAAACGCCATTTTGTAAATTTTGGGGGCACCTGTTTCTACATAGTAAATTTTTCAGTAAAAATGACACCTTCTCTTTATTCTGTAGGTCCATACGATTAAAACGATACCCTACTTATGTAGGTTTGATTTTGTTGTACTTCTGGAAAAAATCATAACTACATGCAGGAAAATGCATACATTTAAAATTGTTATCTTCTGATCCCTATAACTTTTGAATTTTTCCGCATATGGGGCGGTATGAGGGCTAATTTTTTGCGCCTTGATCTGAAGTTTTTAGGGGTACTATTTTTGTATTGATCGGACTTTTTGATTGCTTATTATTCATTTTTTCATGATATAAAAAGTGACCCAAAATACACTATTTTGGAATGAATAATAATTAATTAATTATATATTTTTATAATTCAGACATTTCTGCACGTGGCGGTATCACATGCTTTTTTTTATTTACAGTTTTTTTTTTTTAAATGGGAAAAGGGGGGTGATTCAAACTTTTATTAGGGAAGGGGTAAAATGATCCTTATTCCCCATATGGGGCTATAACAGGTAGGGACCCTCCGACTGTCCTGTAAGCTTTTCAGGATGTCGCGATTTCATCGCGGCGATCCCGAACAGCTCCCTGAGCTAACCGGCATTAGTTTACTTTCATTTTAGACGCGACGTTCAACTTTGAATGCCGCGTCTAAAGGGTTAATAGCGCGCGGCACCGCAATTAGTGCCGCGCGCTATTAGCCACGGGTCCCTACTGTTTTTAGAGGCTGGGCCCAACCCGCTATGACCTGCGGGCCCCACATTATAGAACGTGAGCAGACCAAGGAGCCAAAAAGCGCCAAAAGGATTAAATAAAAACGCCAAGTGGATATGGCATTTTGTAGTTTACTATTGACTTGCAGCTAACATCTGGCCACAGCATTCCACCAAAAAAACGCCATGCGGCAGAATGGGCGTTTTTATTGGTGTTTTTGCCACAAAAAAAACCCTAGCCTTAGCCTAGGTTTCCACACAGGTTTTTTTCCTGACAATTTTTGGAAAACTGCCAAAGCAGTTTTTGAGCCAAAGCCAGAAGTGCATTCAAAAAGAATAGGACATATAAAGGAAGGACTTACACTTTTCCTGCACTTTAAACTGCAGTGAAACTTAGCCTTACTGAAAAGTGCACTGCGTAGAATCGAAGGCCCCCAAAAGTTACAAACAGTAGTTTTTTTTTACTTTTGCCCCCCCCAAAAAAAATAAAAAATAAACCTGCTTCCCTAAGGAATTAATAAAAGACCCCCTTAACGTTTATTTCATTAGTAACTATAAAGAAGATCTGTTCATTCCAGGTCTACCAAGAAGAAAAAACATTGCATTTCTTTAAAATTTTCCCTCATTAGTAATAATGTCTATCCTTGTTAGCATGCCCCATTTAAGTTGTACATTTTGCTTTCCAGGCATTTTAACCTGTGCTTGTCTTTGGTATTCTCTTTCATTTGCACTCTGTAAAACGAGACCCCGTT
Source organism: Hyla sarda (assembly GCF_029499605.1). Lineage (NCBI taxonomy): Eukaryota > Metazoa > Chordata > Amphibia > Anura > Hylidae > Hyla > Hyla sarda. The sequence continues at coordinate 311,877,664 of NC_079190.1, read as the reverse complement.
TAACAAAATAGGATTGAACGCTGGAAAATAGCTGCATGACAATATATCTAGCTAGGTAACGCTCGGTTATGACGTCATGGAGATCGCGAGAATGGTATTGTCACGTGACATCTAATAGCTTTTCCCGGAAACGGAAACTCGCTAATACCGTGAAGAAAATGCACGTCTTTCCTGTGGGTGGGCGTTCTTGTAAAGTCAATATGGAAGACTCGTGCTCAGTGTGTTCTGTGAAAACTGCTAAGTACCGCTGTCCTCGTTGCATGCTTCGTTAGTAAGTTCAGCTTCTAGGTGTAAAATTGTGCCGGGAAATGCTCGTACTGTTTGCTTCGCTCTTCTTTTTTTTTTTTTTTTTTTTTAAATCTCTGCAGTATATGCCGTTCCCCACTTATCATAATGAGTTTATGCTGCCTTATTTTCTTACAGCATCAGGTCCAGTTGTTCTAGACGTTGTATTCTGATTATGTGTAGTGCTATAGCCTGATAAACAATCTATTTACGTTACCTCATTCCCTTCTTTTTATCAGTTGCTCTCTTGGCTGCAGTAAGAAACATAAAGGTAATCCCTATTTTTATTTTATTATACCTATCACTACAAAACTAACTCGGAAGCAAAAAAACATTGAAATAAAAGTGAAAAAAAAAAGTTTGCTTCGGCTATGTTCTTGTAGAGTTCTGTTTAGAGGGACTACTTTCACATTGCCACTGGGCTTTGCCACAAACAACCCCCAGACAGCCAACAATAAAGGGGTTCTCCCGCCAATTATATGTAATTTTAGACTTGCTTACTGAGACAACATTACCAAACTTTTTTTTTTTCATTTGCAAGTTTTGCCCTGTGTATCTCATGTGCCTGCCTTGTTATTAATGTACAGTAGTTGTGTTTGAATACATCCCACAGCAATCCTAAAAAGCCTGAGTCACACGTGCTTAGTTTGTTTTCCTGTTGGGGCTCGTTCTGTCTGTCACCGTTCTTAAATGGTAACTCTCATTAAATTAATTTTTGCTATTGCACTCCTTATGGTAAGGAGTCTCATGCACAGACTTTGGCCTCGTGCTGGCCTGGCAGAAGTCCAAACACAGGAAGTGCAGCCTGGAGTGCTGAGAAGGATCATATCCAGGATCATCCAATCATAGTTCCTTTACACCTAAAGGACAACTGTAGGGGAAAACACTTACTGTATATACTCAAGTATAAGCCTACCCGAATATAAGCCGAGGCCCCTAATTTTACCCCAAAAACCCAGGAAAAGTTATTGACTCAACTATAAGCCTAGGGTGGGGGGGTGGAATCATCCAGACCCCTGTCATCATCCTCCCCTTCATCATCACCGCCTGTCAATCCCTTCATCAGTGGTCTTCAACCTGCGGACCTCCAGATGTGGCAAAACTACAACTCCCAGATGTTGCAAAACTACCAAATCCGGGCATGCTGGGTGTTGTAGTTTTGAAACCTCTGGAGGTCTGCAGGTTGAAGATCACTGCGGCCTTCGTCATTATCCAGCCCCCCCCCCCCCCCCTTTGTTTTGTACTCCCCTCGGCGGGAAGTTAGGGTGAGCTGGTCCGGGCCATCTATGCTGCAGGTGGGGAGGGTTAGTCGTTGCATGCTGTCCGTTTTCATCGGGGGCGGGGGGCTCTTCTTCGGGCCCTGCCCTGGACTAGTGACGGTGCCGTGAGACGAGGACGCACAGGAACGTTGCGCATGAACGTCCCTGTGCGTCGTCGTCAAGGCAACGTCACTAGTCCGGGCCCAAAGGGCGGAGAAGAGGTCCCCCCCCCGGTGAAAATGGACAACCTGCAGCATAGATGGCCCGGACTAGCTCACCCTAACTTCCCACCGAGGGTTGGAGAGTACAAAAAAAAGGGGGGGCTGGATGATGATGAAGGCCGCAGTGGTCTTCAACCTGCGGACCTCCAGAGGTTTTAAAACTACAACACCCAGCCGATGGCTGTCCAGGCATGCTGGGAGTTGGAGTTTTGAAACCTCTGGAGGTCATTACATAGTTACATAGTTAGTATGGTTGAAAAAAGACATACGTCCATCAAGTCCAACCAGGGGATTGAAGGGAAGGATGTAAGAGGATAAGGGAAAGGGATGTAGTTTTATAATTCTGCATAAGCATTAATGTTGTTTTGTTCCAGGAATGTATCTAACCCTGCTTTAAAGCTGTTAATTGTTCCTGCTGTGACCAGTTCCTGAGGTAGACCGTTCCATAAATTCACAGTCCGCAGGTTGACGACCACTGAGAAGGGATTAACAGGCGGAGAGTTCACTCGAGTATAAGCCGAGGGGGGCCTTTTCAGCACGAAAAATCGTGCTGAAAAACTCTGCTTATACTCTAGTATATACGGTATCCCCTATCCAAAGTTAATGTGATTCCTTTCTAAAAAGTTTAAATTACCCCCCTTTTCCCATTTAAAAAAAATGTAAATAAATATAAACATATATTGTATTGCCGCGTGTGTAAAGGTCCCAACTATAAACATTTATCATTAATTAAACCGCACGGTCAATGGCACACGTAAAATTCCAAAATGGCGTATTTTTGGTCACTTTTTTATACCATAAAAAAATGAATAAAAAGAGATCAAAGTCTGATCAAAACAAAAATGGTACCGATAAAAACTATGTATCAAACCTATTTAGGGTATCATTTTAATTGTATGGACCCACAGAATAAAGATAAGGTGTTATTTTTACCGACAAATGCATTGTAGATTTTTGATGGGACTTTTTTGATTGCTTTTTATAAAAAATGTTAGGGTATACAAAGTGACCAAAAATACGCAATTCTGCACTTTGGTATTTTTTTTTTTACGTAGAAACCATTAACCACTTGGTTCACAATTTTTATTTTAGTTTTTATAGTTCACACGGCGATACCCTTTTTATTTTATTTTTGTTTATGTAGCTACAGAAAAGAAATAAAAAAACAGAGCTTCCTATGGGGCAGTATGTACCGGGTGAATAGCAAGGTGAGTATATAATAGGGATGTACTGATACTAGTATCGGGGCCGATACTAGCCATTTGCATGGTATCGGGGACTCATTTAATGTCCCCGATACCATGCCCGATACCTGGTGTCGCTCCGCTGTCCCGTTCTCCAGTCTGCATCATAGTGTTCCATGGAAGAGCATGTGACACACACGTCACTCTTCTTCCGTTGCACCCAGCGTAATGCTACGGAGGAAGCAGAGTGACTTATATGTCATGCTCCTCCATAGGACGCCATGATGCGGACGGGAGAACGGGGCAGTGGAGCACCCAACAGAGGACAGCCACAGGTGAGCTGTCTGCAAGGACTACTGCTATCTAGAGAGGGGCTGCTGACTAAACCGGGGGGGGGGGGGGGGGGGGGGGGGGCCTGCTGCTGTTGCTGCTGTCGCTGCTGTCTGAAGGTGTTGTAGAAAATCTAGACTTGTAATAATTCCGTCTCAGTGGTGTCTGCCAGGATAACTAATTCGCTATAGTTGATTAAACACAGACAGACAGTGACCCAGCAACTGATTCCTCCTCCAGCATAGCAAGAATCTTCTGGAGAGGTCAGTGTTCAGTTTATTTATGTACACAACAAAGAGGGAGGGGTTACAGTAGCCACTCCCACATATTCAGTATCAGGTGTCACACCTACAGCCACTGTCTCAAAGGCACTCCCACAGTGGACACAGACACGTTACTATATGGTTACAACATTGTGCACTGAGGCCTGCATGTCACTGACCACCAACACATCTGCAGCTTAGCCAATAGCAACAAACCACACTGCACAACATTACACTCACCATGAAGGCAATGTGACAAACAAGAAAATATTTCCACGACAAAGGGGGGGGGGGGGCCATGCTGTTGCTGCTGTCTGAAGGGGGGGGGGGGGGCCCTGCTGTTGCTGCTGTCTGAAGGGGTGGGGGGGGACCCTGCTGTTGCTGCTGTCTGAAGGGGGGGGGACCCTGCTGTTGCTGCTGTCTGAAGGGGGGGGGACCCTGCTGTTGCTGCTGTCTGAAGGGGGGGGGACCCTGCTGTTGCTGCTGTCTGAAGGGGGGGGGGACCCTGCTGTTGCTGCTGTCTGAAGGGGAGGGGGACCCTGCTGTTGCTGCTGTCTGAAGGGGGGGGGACCCTGCTGTTGCTGCTGTCTGAAGGGGAGGGGGACCCTGCTGTTGCTGCTGTCTGAAGGGGGGGGGGACCCTGCTGTTGCTGCTGTCTGAAGGGGGGGACCCTGCTGTTGCTGCTGTCTGAAGGGGGGGGGGGGACCCTGCTGTTGCTGCTGTCTGAAGGGGGGACCCTGCTGTTGCTGCTGTCTGAAGGGGGGGACCCTGCTGTTGCCGCTGTCTGAAGGGGGGGGACCCTGCTGTTGCCGCTGTCTGAAGGGGGGGAACCCTGCTGTTGCCGCTGTCTGAAGGGGGGGGACCCTGCTGTTGCCGCTGTCTGAAGGGGGGGGCCCCTGCTGTTGCCGCTGTCTGAAGGGGGGGGGGGCCCCTGCTGTTGCCGCTGTCTGAAGGGGGGGGGGGCCCTGCTGTTGCCGCTGTCTGAAGGGGGCGGGGGGCCCTGCTGCTGCCGCTGTCTGAAGGGGGGGGGGGGCCCTGCTGTTGCTGCCGTCTGAAGGGGGGGCGGGAGGCCAGCTGCCGTCTGAAGGGGGGGCGGGAGGCCAGCTGCCGTCTGAAGGGGGGGCGGGAGGCCAGCTGCCGTCTGAAGGGGGGGCGGGAGGCCAGCTGCCGTCTGAAGGGGGGGCGGGAGGCCAGCTGCCGTCTGAAGGGGGGGCGGGAGGCCAGCTGCCGTCTGAAGGGGGGCGGGAGGCCAGCTGCCGTCTGAAGGGGGGGCGGGAGGCCAGCTGCCGTCTGAAGGGGGGGCGGGAGGCCAGCTGCCGTCTGAAGGGGGGGCGGGAGGCCAGCTGCCGTCTGAAGGGGGGGCGGGAGGCCAGCTGCCGTCTGAAGGGGGGGCGGGAGGCCAGCTGCCGTCTAAAGGGGGGGCGGGAGGCCAGCTGCCGTCTGAAGGGGGGCGGGAGGCCAGCTGCCCACATATTCAGTATCAGGTGTCACACCTACAGCCACTGTCTCAAAGGCACTCCCACAGTGGACACAGACACGTTACTATATGGTTACAACATTGTGCACTGAGGCCTGCACGTCACTGACCACCAACACATCTGCAGCTTAGCCAATAGCAACAAACCACACTGCACAACATTATACTCACCATGAAGGCAATGTGACAAACAAGAAAATATTTCCACGACAAAGGGGGAGGGGGGGGACCCTGCTGTTGCTGCTGTCTGAAGGGGGGGACCCTGCTGTTGCTGCTGTCTGAAGGGGGGGGGACCCTGCTGTTGCTGCTGTCTGAAGGGGGGGGGACCCTGCTGTTGCTGCTGTCTGAAGGGGGGGGACCCTGCTGTTGCTGCGGTCTGAAGGGGGGGGACCCTGCTGTTGCTGCTGTCTGAAGGGGGGGGGACCCTGCTGTTGCTGCTGTCTGAAGGGGGGGGACCCTGCTGTTGCTGCTGTCTGAAGGGGGGGGACCCTGCTGTTGCTGCTGTCTGAAGGGGGGACCCTGCTGTTGCTGCTGTCTGAAGGGGGGGGGGGACCCTGCTGTTGCTGCTGTCTGAAGGGGGGGGGACCCTGCTGTTGCTGCTGTCTGAAGGGGGGGGGGGGACCCTTTGCTGCTGTCTGAAGGGGGGGGGACCCTGCTGTTGCTTCTGTCTGAAGGGGGGGGACCCTGCTGTTGCTGCTGTCTGAAGGGGGGGGGACCCTGCTGTTGCTGCTGTCTGAAGGGGGGACCCTGCTGTTGCTGCTTTCTGAAGGGGGGGGGGACCCTGCTGTTGCTGCTTTCTGAAGGGGGGGGGGACCCTGCTGTTGCTGCTGTCTGAAGGGGGGGCGGACCCTGCTTTTGCTGCTGTCTGAAGGGGGGGCGGACCCTGCTTTTGCTGCTGTCTGAAGGGGGGGGGGGGACCCTGCTGTTGCTGCTGTCTGAAGGGGGGGGGGACCCTGCTGTTGCTGCTGTCTGAAGGGGGGGGGGGACCCTGCTGTTGCTGCTGTCTGAAGGGGGGGGGGGACCCTGCTGTTGCTGCTGTCTGAAGGGGGGGACCCTGCTGTTGCTGCTGTCTGAAGGGGTGGACCCTGCTGTTGCTGCTGTCTGAAGGGGGGGGGGGACCCTGCTGTTGCTGCTGTCTGAAGGGGGGGGGGGACCCTGCTGTTGCTGCTGTCTGAAGGGGGGGGGGGACCCTGCTGTTGCTGCTGTCTGAAGGGGGGGGGGGACCCTGCTGTTGCTGCTGTCTGAAGGGGGGGGGGACCCTGCTGTTGCTGCTGTCTGAAGGGGGGGGGGACCCTGCTGTTGCTGCTGTCTGAAGGGGGGGGGGACCCTGCTGTTGCTGCTGTCTGAAGGGGGGGGGGCCCTGCTGTTGCTGCTGTCTGAAGGGGGGGGGCCCTGCTGTTGCTGCTGTCTGAAGGGGGGGGGGCCCTGCTGTTGCTGCTGTCTGAAGGGGGGGGGGGACCCTGCTGTTGCTGCTGTCTGAAGGGGGGGGGAGGACCCTGCTGTTGCTGCTGTCTGAAGGGGGGGGGAGGACCCTGCTGTCTGAAGGGGGGGGGGAGGACCCTGCTGTTGCTGCTGTCTGAAGGGGGGGGGGAGGACCCTGCTGTTGCTGCTGTCTGAAGGGGGGGGGGAGGACCCTGCTGTTGCTGCTGTCTGAAGGGGGGGGGGAGGACCCTGCTGTTGCTGCAGTCTGAAGGGGGGGCCCTGCTGTTGCTGCAGTCTGAAGGGGGGGGGGGGAGGCCTGCTGCCGTCTGAAGGGGGGGGGGGCGGGAGGCCTGCTGCCGTCTGAAGGGGGGACTCTCTGCTGCTTCCACTCCTTCCCTCAGCTCTCTGAAGCTAAAGCTGGGGGGAGTGAAAGCAGAGGATGCAGCTCTGCACGGGGAGGAAGAACGCAAGTTTCCACAGCTGAGGGCTGCAGAGTATGGAGCGGGCAGGTGTCCGGAGCCCGCTCTATACAGACCGCTGATCGCTGCAGCGCTTGTCAGGTCCGGCCCTGCTTGCCTTAGCCCTTCTTGCCTTAGCCCTGCTGAAGCCGGGCTAAGGGCCGGAAAAATTCACCTGCCCGGCGCCCGGAGCTACACGTCTCGGGCATCGGGCGATAGGAATTCCACATCCATGCGCGTGTGTATGTATATGTGTATATACACACACACACACACACACACACACACACCACACACCACACACATATACAGGGACACTTTTGTTTAAAAAGAGGAATTTTAATTTTTTATTTTTTTTTAGTCCTGCTCACTGCCAGCACTGTGCTTCTGCCCCTCCCCATGCTTCTCACACAGAGATAAAGTGAAAGTAAATACAGGCAGGCAGAGTGAGGGGGCTGGGAGAGAGCTTGTACCTGCATGCAGCCCTGTCAATCGTGAAGTGGGTCCATGATGTAGGTGTTGACCAGTGAATACTGCAGGGCTGGTATGCATCTCAGTAGGCAGGTGGGCAATTTTTTTTGACTGGCTTTTTCAGTATGAAATACTGAATTTTTTTTAATAAAAGCAATTGCAAAACCTATTTGGTTTTGCATGCTTTACAACATATCAAAAGGTTTTTATATCTGACAGTGCCCATTTAAGTCAATGTTGATCGCAACATTTAGGGGTTAAATGACTGTTTCTCAAGCGCTTCATTGGGGGACACAGGACCATGGGTATATGCTGCTTGCCACTAGGAGGCTGACACTAGGCAAAAAACAAAAGAAGGCTGGCTCCTCCCGGCAGGATATATCCGCCCCCTGCTCTGAGCAACTCAGTTTTTAGCTTCGTGTCAGGGGAGGTAGACCCAGGTCTGGGGTCTCTCCAGGCCTCGTCTTTATTCTTTTTGTTTTTTTCCTAGCTTCAGCTGTCTAGCTAGATTTTCTCTCCCTTTTTTGTTTTCTCTAGCGTGGGGGACAGTAGCATGCAGCCAACTGATTCCCCCCCCCCCCCCCCCCACATTCAAGCTAGGGGCACGGTGCATGGAGCTGAGAATGGGCTGTTAACCCCTCTGCGCCAATTACCAGCGCCTGGTGGGTCCGGCTCCCCCATTCGCCCCTGTTCGCCATGCCGGCAAAAGGCAGGAGGCCCTAGCTGTTCGAAGACTACAGAATTGTGGGTGAGTATGAAGTCCTTCTGGGTAAGTATTCCCCCCCCACCTTCCCCTCCTTTCCCCTCTTTTAGGTGGGGCAGCTTGGTGGCTATTGGGGAGGTATTTGCACCTTGGGCCCCCCTCATCTGTTGCTTTGGGGGGGCTCTCTTCCTAGCTGTGCGGCACGTGTCTGTTTCCTCGGGCGGCGTGCATCAGCTCCCCGGCTCTTTATTGTCACTGGCTCTCCTTTGTGTTGCAGGGTCCTCCTGTGTCCCGGCGGTTCTGACCTCCTGCATGTCAGATATGGTTGAAAGTCTGGTGTCGGTAGTCAGGGACACCTTTCACCTGCAGGACCCAGGAACTTCCGGAGCTGCCCCTGAAGTCTCCTTTCACCGCTCTCGTCAGGCTCCCATGGTATTCAGCCCACATGCTGAATTTGACGACCTGTTGGATGCGGCCTGGAAGCAACCGGTTAGGCGCTTGCACAGGTTTAAGAAGCTCTAGGCTCTCTTTCCCTTTCCGCAGGAGTTAGTTACCAAGTGGTCCTCTCCTCCTACGGTGGACCCTCCTGTGTCTAGACTGTCCAAGTCTACTACCCTGCCGCTGGCTGATGCTTCTTTTAAGGATCCATCGGACAAACGTATTGAGCACCTGGTGAAATTTGCCTTTGAGGCGGCAGGGGCTGTCCGGTCCCCGACCTTTGCCTCTACTTGGGTATCCAAAGCCCTGTCGATCTGGGCTGGTCAACTGCCCCAAGGGATCTTGGCGGGCACCTCCTCTGCTGATCTGGTGGACTTGGTGCAACAAATCGCACATGCAGGGGACTACCTCTGCTGGGCTTCTTTGGAGTCCGGCCTTCGCCTTGGGCAACTTTGTGGCTATCAGATGCTCCATGTGGCTTAAGGCTTGGAATGCCGATGCTGCCTCTAAACTCTTTCACTGAGCTTCCTTTTCAGGTATCTGTTATTTGGTAAACGCCTTGACGAGATCATTTCTGAGGCCACAGGGGGCAAAAGTTCGCTCTTGCCCCAAAATTGACCACGCCGCTCGGATCCTTGGAGACGGACTTCTTCCTCTCGTCCCTTTAGTTTCTCGGGTCGCTCGGACAGAACCCCTGTTTCACAGCAAAAGAGGGCCCCGTCCTTGAAGACTCGCCCGTCCTGGAAATCAGGACCTCATACCACCCGCCCCTCTTCCAAATCTGGGACTCGCAAGCCCCCCACGCTATGAGGGTGTGCCCCCATCCGAAGCTTCCCTTCGGGTGGGTGGTCGCCTGTCCCCTTTTTCGGGATGTTTTGGCTGGCGCAGGTCCAGGTCTCAGGGTTATCGCATAGAGTTCGCTTCTAGGCCCCGGGATCATTTCTTCCAGTCCCACCCTCCTCGGTCTCCTTTCAGGTGGCCCTTTGCACTCTTCTCTCTCAGGGAGTGATTGTGCCAGTCCCTCCCTGGGAATGTTTTTCGGGGTTCTACTCGAACGTCTTCGTAGTTCCCAAAAAGGACGGTTCAGTTCGTCCGATTCTCGACCTGAAGCTCCTGAACCGTCATGTCTGCCTTCGGCATTTTCGGATGGAGTCTCTGCGATCGTTGTCGCTTCCATGGTTCAGGGAGAGTTCATCTCCTTCGTGGACATCCGGGATGCCTACTTACACATCCCTATCTTTACGGCTCACCAGCGTTTCCTCAGGTTCGCGGTGCCCGAGGGTCAGTTCCAATTTGTCACCCTGCCCTTCGGCTTGTTAACTGCCCCACGAGTTTTTACCAAGACGCTCACCGCTGTGGTTGCCCTCCTCCACTCTTGGGGCATCTCGGTGCTTCCCTACTTGGACTACCTTCTCGTCAAGGCACCCACTCTGGAACAGAATCGGGTCGGCCTCAGCATCACCCTTCAGACGCTTTCCAGATTCGGTTTGATCATCAACCGTGCAAAGTCCAATCTGTCCCCGTCTCGGTCCCTGATTTTTCTCGGGATCCGCTTCGACACTGCTGCTGCTCGTCCCCTCTACCGGAGGACCAGCTCCGGCAGCTTCTGTCGGGGATCCGCTCTCTTCGGGCGCGTTCTCCATTCGCACCTGCATGTCCATTCTGGGCAAGATGGTGGACTCCATAGAGGCGGTCCCTTTTGCTCAATTTCTGTGCCGTCCGCTCCAGTTGGCCATTCTATCTCAGTGGGACAAGTCTCCCCTGTCTCTTCACCACAGGATTCGGCTTCCTCCCCAAGTGCGCCATTCCCTCCTTTGGTGGCACCAGTCCCCCCTTCTCCAAGAGGGTGGCTCATTTCTTCCTCTCCATTGGCGCGTCCTGACCACGGGAGGGGTCTTCAGGGACCGGACTCCCTATTGCAGGCAATCTTCCTGTGCCTTCGGCACTGGGGCTGCCTGCTTGGGGGCCTCCCAGTCCGGGTTCAAACTGACGTCACGGCTGTGGCATACATCAATCGCCAAGGAGGCACCCGCAGCTCGGTGGCCATGAGAGGCCGTGAAGATCCTCCATTGGGCAGAGCTTCACGTTCTAGCCCTTTCGGCGGGGCACATTCCTGGGATCGACAACTGGGAGGAAGACTTCCTAAGTTACGCCACCACAGATTCTGCCACCTCAATTCTCTTTTTGCAGGGTGTGGCTCACACGAGGTCCCGCCTTTTTGGCCTTCCACCGCGCCTTGGGACCTTAACCTAGTGTTGGATGCCCTTCAGGGCGCTCAATTTGAGCCTCTCTCAGGTCTCTCTTCGTTTCCTCTCCTGGAAGGTGGCCTTTTTAGTCGCCATCACTTCCATTCGCTGGAACTCGGAACTGGCTGCCCTCTCCTGCCATGCACCCTTTCTGGTGGTTCACCAGGTCAAGGCGGTTCTTTGGCCAGTACCACCTTTTCAGCCCAAGGTCGTGTCTTCCTTGCACTTGAAAGAGGACCTAGTGTTACGTTCCGTCTGACCGTCCCCTTCTCACCCGCGCGAGCGCCTGCTTCATAAGCTGGATTTGGTCCGAGCAGTGTGGACCTATTTGTTGGTCACCTCCTCCTTTCGGCGGATTGACTCCCTATTTGTGCTCGCCGAAGGGCGGCTCAATAGGGCTCTCTGCCTCCAAGTCCGCAATCTCTCGGTGGATTCACTCTGCCGTTTCGGAGGTGTACCGCTGTAAGGGTCAGGTGCCTCCCTTCTGCCTGACGGCTCACTCCACCCGTACGGTGGGGGGCCTCCTGGGCGGTCAGTCATGGGGCCTCAGCCCTACAGGTCTGCAAGGTGGCGACTTGGTCGTCGCTGCATACCTTTTCCAAGTTTAACCGTGTGCATACTTTTGTATCCTCCGACGCAGGCCTGGGCCCCAAGGTTTTACAGGCGGCAGTTCAGGGGTCCACCTGAGCCTTTTTTCTGTCAGGGTTGGCATGCCCTCCCCAGGGACTGCTTTAGGACATTCCATGGTGCTGTCTTCCCCAATGAAGCGCTCGAGAAAAGTAGAATTTTGGACTTACGGTAAATTCTTTCTCAGAGCTTCTATTGGGGGTCACAGCACCCGCCCATTGTATTTGTTGCGGACAGTCGGTTTTCTGCCCTTCCGGGGTGGGGGCGTTCTCCCTTTTTTGTCAGTTTCCCTTTTTTCTGGGTGTTGTGTTCGGACTTTTTTTTTTATTTTGTTGGTTGGCTCTCCTTCTGCTTTGGGACTAAAACTGAGTTTCTCAGAGCAGGGGGTGGGTATATCCTGCCGGGAGGAGCCATCCTTTTGTTTTTTGCCTAGTGTTGGCCTCCTCTGGCAAGCAGCATATACCCATGGGGGGACATGTATCGTTATTTGTGTATGGTAGAAGCAGTTTACCCCTTTTCCCGAATTCTAAATTATGCGCAGAGGAGCTAAATAAATTGCGTGTAAATAAAGTAATCTCCTCAATCCACTCTTTGGAAAATAGAATCGATGATTTAGAGCATCTTGCTACGTTAAGCTCAAGATGGCTTATATTTGGGAAAAAAAAACAGCTCTTGCGGCAAAATTTATAGTGTAAAGAAAAAGTACGCAGTTAATAAATCCATGTGTACTATAGATGTCACTCCAAGGTACCCCGATTCAGCCACATCTGGAGGACATGCTCTACCAAAACGTGCGCAAAAAAAATGGCTTGCGCAAAAAAATACACACAAAACGGGTAAAATCTTTGACACATGTCCCCCATGGTCCTGTGTCCCCCAATAGAAGCTGCGAGAGAGAATTTTGGACTTGCCGTAAATTCTCTACTTTTTCATAGCAGTCATCACCTCCTGTATTCGAAGCAGGCAGATTTCATAGTTACTCATAATTGTCCCTCTAACAATTTTTTTTTTTTTTTTTTTTTTTTTTTTTCCTGTTAAAGAAGGGTGTGCACCAAAAGAAGCCATCAGGTCATCGCATTTGACAAGTTTACCAGAAGTGTTGCAAAGGAAAGGTACCAGTAATCATCTTTTTATTTTTATTCATTTCACATTTATTTTACAAAATGCAAAGGTCATAATTAATCTGAATTTGATTTGATACATTTCACATAAATATCAGGGTTTTCTTAATAGGTTTATTTGTGTTTTCATGAGACTGCAAATAATATATTTATGGGAAGTTTCTAGGGAACGTGTTTATCACTGTGTATTTAGAAAAAAGTACAAATAAAAAAAATAAAGAAAATGATCTTTAGGAATATAAAGTCTCAAGAGCTGCCATCTAAACCTCCAGGCTATGATTATACTCCACTCTGTTAAGAATATTAACAGGACCGCCATACAGTTCTTATATTGCTCCATCACAGTAGTAAGAAGACCTCGATAAAAAAATCACCTCCCAGTGGAGACAGAGGCATAGCCTCCATCACAAAGTTTTTCGCTCGGTGTTCCTTCAGTGTAGGTGGCAGTAGCCAGTTACGTCATAGGTGCTGCGCTTTTTATGACACATGGGGCCGTGCATAGCAGAGGGGGGGAAGGTAGAGCCTCACCACGCTCTCCCACTGAGATGGTCCAGTCTTGCTCCCCCACACCCAGATGGATGCATGACTCCCAGCAGGGGGAGGAGCATGAGGGAGGAGCAGCCCCAAGTGCGGGCCCCCGCTCGTGGTGCTGGTTGGCTGCAAGTTGATCCCGCAGACCAGCCCACATCTCCGGGGACCCAGACCCAGGGAGCCAAGAGCAGACCAGTACAAAGCTGCCTCCATGGCAAAGGATCCACGCAGGAGAGGTACCTCCGTTCAGGGGCTTTGATTTCGGCTTGCAGGAAGTGGCAGGAAAGGGGGCAAAGTGGCAGAGACGGAGGCGCGGCAACCTGTCATGCTGTCCCCAACACTTGTCGCCCCCCCCCCCACTGGCAATGGTCACTCACAATGACAATGACTTTAGATAATCTGCATTAAAAGCAGGGGCGTGGAAATAAAAAATAAAAAAACTTGTCCATGGACTAAATGACCAAACCAGGAGTGGTGAACTCTCCCTGAGTTAAATACTCATCCTGTTAAGTTGGTCTAAGGCCCCTCATCTCAGCCAAGCCAGGTCACCCTGCTCTGTACTGACGAGGGGCAAGAACCCCGAAACAGCTGTCTGCAGATGGGTACTCTTTCCTTCTGGAGAGAGATTTCTGGCTTGGCATTAATCCCGATTAGCTTTTTATATTCCGTAACTGGAGCTAAGCTGATACCAGGGAACATCGCCTGATAAGGTGATGTAATGAGAGAGAGATTTAACGCCATTCACCTTGTGGTCAAACTAAATTTGTATAGTTTCCGTTGGGCGGTATACCGCTTCATACCGAATACCGCTGTATGTATTTTTCCTATACCGCAATACTGGCCGCGCCCCTCCCTCTTCAATTATCAGCCACAGTGGCTCTTCCCACATCAGGGAACTCATCATCGTCCTCCTGTGAGCCGACGATGCTTTAAATAAATTAGTTGCATACCGCAGCACTGGAAATGATTAAAGGACATCTGTACTGATGAATTTTACATATTCCTGTGCCCGGGCTGCAAAAATAAAGAAAATAAACTTTGGCTCACCTTCCTACGTTCCCCCTTTGAGGCAGATACCGGAGCAATGGGGGAACGTAAGAAGGTGAGTCAAAGGTTATTTTGTTTTTGCAGCCCGGGCACAACAATATGTAAAATTAATCAGTACAGTCCTTAAACCTCTTATGGACTTAGGGCGTACCTGTACGCCCTAAGCCCGGTTCCGGTGTGAAAAACACGGTCATGCTGTGAACCCGCATCACACCGGGTCGGTCCTGGCTGCTAACAATAGTTGGGACCCTGGGCTAACAGCTGTTAACACTTCAGACGCGGCAGACTCGCGCTCCCTTTGGCTCGCTCTCGCGTTCCCTTTGGCTCGCTCTCGCGCTCCCTTTGGCTCGCTCTCGCGTTCCCTTTGGCTCGCTCTCGCGCTCCCTTTGGCTCGCTCTCGCGTTCCCTTTGGCTCGCTCTCGCGCTCCCTTTGGCTCGCTCTCGCGCTCCCTTTGGCTCGTTCTCGCGCTCCCTTTGGCTCGTTCTCGCGCTCCCTTTGGCTAGCTCTCGCGCTCCCTTTGGCTCGCTCTCGCGCTCCCTTTGGCTCGCTCTCGCGCTCCCTTTGGCTCGCTCTCGCGCTCCCTTTGGCTCGCTCTCGCGCTCCCTTTGGCTCGCTCTCGCGCTCCCTTTGGCTCGCTCTCGCGCTCCCTTTGGCTCGCTCTCGCGCTCCCTTTGGCTCGCTCTCGCGCTCCCTTTGGCTCGCTCTCGCGCTCCCTTTGGCTCGCTCTCGCGCTCCCTTTGGCTCGCTCTCGCGCTCCCTTTGGCTCGCTCTCGCGCTCCCTTTGGCTCGCTCTCGCGCTCCCTTTGGCTCGCTCTCGCGCTCCCTTTGGCTCGCTCTCGCGCTCCCTTTGGCTCGCTCTCGCGCTCCCTTTGGCTCGCTCTCGCGCTCCCTTTGGCTCGCTCTCGCGCTCCCTTTGGCTCGCTCTCGCGCTCCCTTTGGCTCGCTCTCGCGCTCCCTTTGGCTCGCTCTCGCGCTCCCTTTGGCTCGCTCTCGCGCTCCCTTTGGCTCGCTCTCGCGCTCCCTTTGGCTCGCTCTCGCGCTCCCTTTGGCTCGCTCTCGCGCTCCCTTTGGCTCGCGCTCCCTTTGGCTCGCTCTCTTGCGCTCCCTTTCGCTCGCGCTCCCTCTCGCCCGCGCTCCCTCTCGCCCGCGCTCCCTCTCGCTCGCGCTCCCTCTCGCTCGCGCTCCCTCTCGCTCGCGCTCCCTCTCGCCCGCGCTCCCTCTCGCCCGCGCTCCCTCTCGCCCGCGCTCCCTCTCGCCCGCGCTCCCTCTCGCCCGCGCTCCCTCTCGCCCGCGCTCCCTCTCGCCCGCGCTCCCTCTCGCCCGCGCTCCCTCTCGCCCGCGCTCCCTCTCGCCCGCGCTCCCTCTCGCCCGCGCTCCCTCTCGCCCGCGCTCCCTCTCGCCCGCGCTCCCTCTCGCCCGCGCTCCCTCTCGCCCGCGCTCCCTCTCGCCCGCGCTCCCTCTCGCCCGCGCTCCCTCTCGCCCGCGCTCCCTCTCGCCCGCGCTCCCTCTCGCCCGCGCTCCCTCTCGCCCGCGCTCCCTCTCGCTCCCTCGCGCTCCCTCGCGCTCCCTCGCGCTCCCTCGCGCTCCCTCGCGCTCCCTCGCGCTCCCTCGCGCTCCCTCGCGCTCCCTCGCGCTCCCTCGCGCTCCCTCGCGCTCCCTCGCGCTCCCTCGCGCTCCCTCGCGCTCCCTCGCGCTCCCTCGCGCTCCCTCGCGCTCCCTCGCGCTCCCTCGCGCTCCCTCGCGCTCCCTCGCGCTCCCTCGCGCTCCCTCGCGCTCCCTCGCGCTCCCTCGCGCTCCCTCGCGCTCCCTCGCGCTCCCTCGCGCTCCCTCGCGCTCCCTCGCGCTCCCTCGCGCTCGCGCTCCCTCTCGCTCGCGCTCCCGCTCGCTCGCGCTCCCGCTCGCTCGCGCTCCCGCTCGCTCGCGCTCCCGCTCGCTCGCGCTCCCGCTCGCTCTCGCTCGCGCTCCCTCTCGCTCGCGCTCCCTCTCCCTCGCGCTCGCGCTCCCTCTCGCTCGCGCTCCCTCTCGCTCGCGCTCCCTCTCGCTCGCGCTCCCTCTCGCTCTCGCTCCCTCTCGCTCTCGCGCTCTCTCTGTTCCTTAGCAGCACATTTCAGTTGACGCTTAGCAACTCAAAAATATTGCAATGTATTCTTTAACAGCTCAGATCCTCTCGCTCTCGCTCTCGCGCTCTCGCTCTCGCGCTCTCGCTCTCGCTCTCGCGCTCGCGCGCTCTCGCGCTCTCGCTCTCGCGCTCTCTCTGTTCCTTAGCAGCACATTTCAGTTGACGCTTAGCAACTCAAAAATATTGCAATGTATTCTTTAACAGCTCAGATCCTCTGCCACATATTCAAAAAAATATCTTAGCACAAGTCTCTTAGCGGCAGTTTAAAGGCTGAAAACAGCTGCAGGTGCCCCCTTCTTAACCACCTTTGTTCCAGCTGGAGCCCATGAGTCATTTACATACAGGCAAGTTTAATTCTAGTAATTGTGTAACTTGCATCTGGCTTTTATCGCTAGTTTTCCCCTGTACACACTACATCTTAAATATTACTTTTCCTGCAGTTAGAGGAGACTAGCCACTGGGGTAGAAGCAGTGGAAGTGTTTGTGTGTGTGTTTGAACGTCTTAAGGATGCAGGGCGTAAATGTATGCCCCAAGCCTACTTCTGTTTTTTTCCACTCAGGAGCTGAGCGCACGTCATAGTTAGACCCGCGGCTAATGCTGGACATAACTGTTCATGGTAATGTCCGGTGTAGCAAAGGAGTGCCGATAACCATGATCAATGCAGAATTGAAAACTGTAAGCAATCTAAATAGAACATGTAAAAGTCCCCTATGGTGACTAAAAAAATTGGAAAAAGCATTTAAAGTTAAATGTAAATTAACCCCTTCCCTAATAAATGTTTTAATCGCCCCCTTTACCTTTAAGTAAAATTAAATAAAAACAAATTAAACTACTCGATCAATGGCTTCCAGTGGGGGGAAAAAGTATTTAGTCAGCTACCAATTGTGCAAGTTCTCTCACTTAGATGAGAGGCCTGTCATTTTCATCATAGGTATACCTCAACTATGAGATATGAGAAAAAAAATCCATAAAATCTGTCAGATTTTTTAAAGAATTTGCAAATGAAGGTGGAAAAGAAGTATTTGGTCAATAACAAGTTCATCTCAATGCTTTGTCAACTTCCTCCAAAGGTTTTCTATGGGGTTGAGATGTGGAGACTGGCTAGGCCACTCCAGGACCTTGAAATGCTTCTTACGAAGCCACACCTTCGTTGCCCGGGCGGTGTGTTTGGGATAGTCATGCTGAAATACCCAGCCGCGTTTCATCTTCAATGCCCTTGCTGATGGAATTGTGTTTTTACTAAAAAGTTCTACTTGGGTTTTATCTGACATTCTCCCAATCCTCTTCTTGATCATCCAAATGCTCTCTAGCAATCTTGAGATGGGTCCACGGGTCCGGAGTTGTACTGACTTAAGCAGGGGGACACATTTGGCACTGCATGATTTGAGTCCCTGGTGGCGTATTGTGTTACTGATGGGAGCCTTTGTTTCTTTGGTCCCAGCTCTCTGCAGGTCATTCACTAGGTCCCCCCATGTGGTTCTGGTATTTTTTGCTCACTGTTCTTGTTATCATTTTGACACCACGGGGTAAGCTCTTGTGTGGAGTCCCAGATCGAGGGAGATTCAGTGGTCTTGTATGTCTTTTATTTTCTAATTGCTTCCACAGTTGATAGCTTGCCTATTGCAGATTGTCTTCCCAGCCTGGTGCAGGTCTAGAATTTTTTTCTGGTGTCCTTCGACCGCTCTTTGGGCTTGGCCATAGTGGAATTTGAAGTGTGACTGTGAGGTTGTGGACATGTCTTTTATACTGATAAAAAGCTCAAACTGATGCCATTAATACAGGTAACAAGTGGTGAAAAATTTGAAAATTTTATGAAAAATTTGAAAATTTTGCATTTTTCTAACTTTGAAGCTCTCTGTTTGTAAGGAAAATGGATATTCAAAATATTTTAATTTTTTTTCACATATACAATATGTCTACTTTATGTTTGCATCATAAAATTGACAAGTTTTTACTTTTGGAAGACACCAGAGGGCTTCAAAGTTCAGCAGCAATTTTCCAATTTTTCACAACATTTCCAAACTCACTATTTTTCAGGGACCAGTTCAGGTTTGAAGGGTCTTCATCTTAGAAATACCCCACAAATGACCCCATTATAAACTGCACCCCCCAAAGTATACAAAATGATATTCGGTCAGCCTTTTAACCCTTTAGGTGTTTCACAGGAATAGCAGGAAAGTGAAGGAGAAAATTCACAATCTTCATTTTTTACACTCGCATGTTCTTGTAGACCATATTTTTGAATTTTTACGAGGGGTAAAAGGAGAAAATGTATACTTATATTTGTAGCCCAATTTCTCTCGAGTAAGCACATACCTCATATGTCTATGTAAAGTGTTCGGTGGGCGCAGTAGAGGGCTCAGCACCGAAGGAGTGACAAGGGGATTTTGGAGAGAACATTTTTCTGAAATGGTTTTTGGGGGGCATGTTGCATTTAGGAAGCCCCTATGGTGCCAGAACAGCAAAATAAAACCACATGCCATACCATTTTGGAAACAAGACCCCTTGAGGAACGTAACAAGGAATTAAGTGAGCCTTAATACCCCACAGGTTTCACGACTTTTGCATATGTAAAAAAATAAAATAAAATTTCACTAAAATGTGTTTCCCCCCAAATTTCACATTTTTGCAAGGGTTAATAGCAGAAAATACCCCATAAGTTGACCTGAAGTGCACTACGGGCGAACTACAATGCTCAGAAGGGGAGTCATATTTGGCTTTTTGAGAGCAAATTTTGCTCGGGGGCATGTCCCATATAGGAAGCCCCTATGGTTGCAGGACAGCAAAGAATACCCATATGGCATACCATTTTGGAAACAAGACCCCTTGAGGAACGTAACAAGGAATAAAGTGAGCCTTAATACCCCACACGGGTTTCACGACTTTTGCATACGTAAAAAAAAAATTAATTAAAATGGGGGTTTCCCCCCCAAATTCCACATTTTTGCAAGGGTTAATAGCAAAAATACCCCCCAAAATTTGAAACCCCATCTCTTCTGAGTATGGAGGTACCCCATAAGTTGACCTGAAGTGCACTACGGGCGAACTACAATGCTCAGAAGAGGAGTCATATTTGGCTTTTTGAGAGCAAATTTTGCTCGGTGGGCATGTCGCATTTAGGAAGCCCCTATGGTGCCAGGACAGCAAAATAACCCCCACATGGCATACCATTTTGGAAACTAGACCCCTTGAGGAACGTAACAAGGGGTACAGTGAGCATTTACCCCCATTGGTGTCTGTCAGATCTTTGGAACAGTGGTCTGTACAACATTTTTAATTTGCACAGCCCACTGTTCCAAAGATCTGTCAGACACCTGTGGGGTGTAAATTCTCACTGCACCCCTCATTACATTCTGTGAGGGGTGTAGTTTCCGAAATGGGGTCACATCTGGATATTTTTTTTTTTGAGTTTGTCAAAACCGCTGTAACAATCAGCCACCCCTGTGCAAATCACCTCAAATGTACATGGTGCACTCTCCCTTCTGGGCCTTGTTGTGCGCCCCCAGAGCACTTTGTGCCCACATATGGGGTATCTCCGTAGTCGGGAGAAATTGCATTACAAATTTTGGTGGGCTTTTTTCCATTTTACCTCTTGTCAAAATGAAAAGTATAGGGCAACACCAGCATGTTAGTGTAAAAAATTTATTTTTTTACACTAACATGCTGGTGTAGACCCCAACTTCACATTTTCATAAGGGGTGAAAGGAGAAAAAGCCCCCCAAAATTTTAGGCAATTTCTACCGAGTACGGCGATACCCCATATGTGACCCTAAACTGTTGACTTGAAATACGACAGGGCTCCAAAGTGAGAGCGCCATGCGCATTTGAGGCCTAAATTAGGGATTTGCATAGGGGTGGACATAGGGGTATTCTATGCAAGTGATTACCAAACAGGGTGCCTCCAGCTGTTGCAAAACTCCCAGCATGCTTGGACAGTCAACGGCTGTCCAGCAATACTTGGAGTTGTTGTTTTGCAACAGCTGGAGGCTCCATTTTGGAAACAGTGGCGTACCAGATGTTTTTCATTTTTATTGGGGAGGGGGGCTTTGTAGGGGTATGTGTATATGTAGTGTTTTTTTACTTTTTATTTTTTGTGGTAGTGTTTTTAGGGTACGGTCACATGGGCGGTGGGTTACAGCGAGTTTGAGCTGCCGCATCGCAAACTTGCAGCCTGATACTCACTGTAAGCCCCTGCCCATGTGAATGTACCCTGTACATTCACAGGGGGGGGGGGACCTCCAGCTGTTGCAAAACTACAACTCCCAGCATGCAGTCTCAGTGCATGCTGGTAGTTATAGTTTTGCAACAGCTGGAGGCACACGGGTTGGAAAACACTGAGTAAGGTAACAGACAATGTTTCCCAACCAGTGTGCCTCCAGTTGTTGCAAAACCACAACTCTCAGCATTCTCAAGCATGCTGGGAGTAGTAGTTCGGCAACATCTTTAGAGCCAGATGTTGCCGAACTACAACTCCCAGCATGCTTGGAGTTGTAGTTTTGCAACATCTGGAGGACTACAGTTTGCAGACCACTTATACAGTGGTTCCCAATCTGTGCCCTTCCAGATGTTGCAAAACTACAACTTCCAGTATGCCAAAACTGTCCAGGCATGCTGGGAGTTGTAGTTCTGCAACATCTGAAGGGCCAGATGTTACAGAACTACAACTCCCAGCATGCCTGGACAGTAAGGGCATGCTGAGGATGTGTAGTTTTGCAACATCTGGAAGGGCACAGTGGTCTCCACTGTGGACCTCCAGATGTTGCAAAACTGTAACTCCCAGTATGCCCAGACGCCAAGGGCTGTCTGGGCATGCTGGGAGTTGTAGTTTACAGGGTCCCATTACAGCAATGCATGTCGCTTTACGGCAACGTGCATTGCTGTAAAGGACCCGACCGCGGCTGAAGATCAACTCACCTGTCGCCGCCGCCGTCTTCATCGCAGGGATCCGGGTCTTCAGGGACGAGGTAAGTACCGGGGCCGGGCCCCAGCACTCCCCCGTCCCCCGCCGCGTCCTCCGGTCTTCCTCCTGTCCTCTCCGGACTTTCAGGGGCCGGGCAGGGCGGGAGGAAGTAACCGCCCCCCCTCCTGCGATTGGTCGGTTAACTAACCCACAGATCGCAGGGGATCGGAGGAGGTGGCAGGCTTGCCACCTCGTTTCTATTCTTCAGCATGGTCCTGGCTGTCTGTGACAGCCGGGATCATGCGAAATTACCGGGCGGTCGGGTCCCAGAGCGATTTCTCTTGTGATTTGCGGCGATGGCCTACATGGCCCCCCTTGGCGTTTGCCCTGGATGCCTGCTGAAGGATTTCAGCAGGCATCCAGTTCCGATCTCTGCCCGGCGCCGGAAAACCGGAAAACGCCAGAGACCGGAAAACGCCAGGACCTTAAGGCCCAGGGTGTGAGGGCGTATCCATACGCCCTGGGTCCTTAAGAGGTTAATTTAACTCATCCTGACTTTTCTGCCAATTTCTTTCTCTATCGGCTCCATTGGGGGACACAGACCATGGGTGTGTGCTGCTGTCACTAGGAGGTTCGACACTATGGCAACAAGAGATCGGGTCCTCCCAGCAGGGTATACCCGCCCACAGGCAGCTGAGATAATCAGTTTTAGCTTAGTGTCTTAAGGTTGTGGACATGGTCTGGAGTTCTCTCCAGACCAGGTCTTATGTTTTATTATTTTCCTAGTTAGGGATGTGTTAGTTTTTTATTCCTATTTCTTTCATGTTTTCAGGTGGGGATTCAGGAACTGCGGCTCACTGTCTCCCCATTGCGATTGAGGGGGCACAGACATTGCGTATATGCGCTGTTAACCCCCTCTCGCCAAAGGTCAGCGCCTGGGGTTGTACCTCATGGGTCCGGGTGCCCCTATTTCCCTGCTCGCCTCACTCGCACATGGTAGCTCGGCGTGATGCGGGTGACAGAAAGCTGACTGAAGACTTCATAGGAAGACTTCATGAGGTAAGTTCTTCTGACTGAGGTGAGTATATTCCCTTTCTTCTAGGTACAGCCTTGCAACCTCTGGAGACCCTCACTTTTTGCCCACTTTTTCTCAGGGGCTGGCCTGGACAGGGTTTTTTCTATATTTATTGAAAAAACTGGGGTGAGCAGGAGCATTTTTGCATTGGGGCACAGCTTTATTCAGAGGGCACTATACTTTTCACTTTCCTGAACGATATGTTTGTGGGGTGTGTGTTTCTTTAAGCGTCTGACAGCCACGGCATTTTTACTATGCGGGCACATGAAGCGCCGGCTTACTTCCGCTTTCGGAAGCAGTCGGCTGCCGGCGGCGTCTCGCTCGCTTCCCCGCAAGCGCATGTGCGAATGACGTGTGCTCGGGGAGAGGAGCGGGCGTGGGCGCCATTACTGACCTTCTTGTCAGAAGCTGAGGCGCTATAGCTCCACCCCTTCTGTTGTCGGGGCTTCTGAGAGGCGCTAATCAGCCTCCATTCAGCGCTGTGCGCACGTTGAGAGGCAGGGGCCAATCAGCAGTGCCCCTGGCCCGCCCCTGTTATGCAATTGGCCGGCATTGCTCCCTTCTTTGTCTACACTAGAACTGAGTTCTCCTCACAGCAGCTGCCCTGGGGTCACAGACTTGGGCTGCACAGACAACTGGAGCGTTAGTTCATCATTTTGTCTGTAAAGGCTGTAATTCTAAAATGCCTGGTTCTGCTGAACACATTTGCTCCCTCTAAACAGTTAACTGGAGTGTTAGCTACTTATTACATCTGTAAAAGCTGTATCTCAAAAATGTCTGTTTCTGCTGAACCACTTGTTCTGCCTGCTCCACTGCTTCCCCAGCCCCCCCTGCTTTTCTACCCCGGTTGTCTACCAGACCCAGTTGGTTCGGCCGCCCCCTCCAGCCTGGGTTCTCTCCCTCCCCCAGTCTATATCCTACTTGGCTCAGGTCTCCTGTTATGAGGTGACTGCATTGGAGAGGCCCTCCTGGCTCCCACTCTCCTCCTATACTGATGCTCTCGCATCGTCATGGGGGTGTTTTTCATCTGACTCATCCTTCGAGTCTTCTGGCAGGCACGGGCGCTCCCCTCACAGGCATCGCTCCGTTACTCTGCCCTGTAGCAAGCGTCGCTCCCCTAGAGGACACTCCCATGTTTGTCGCTCTGGCTCCCCAGACCTGCTTACCTGGTCAGTCTCCCCCTATTCCAGGGCCACCTTACACGTTCCCATTCACCTGGAGAACATGTGGATGCAGTTTCTGATTCGGCCTCTGATTCAGAGGACCGCACGGATATTTCGGACATGATCCACTCATTGGTCTAGGCCACAAGAGACACCTTCCATCTAGAGGACCCAGGAACTTCCGACGTGACTCCTGAAGTTTCCTTTAATCGTGCCCAACCTCCAGGGCTGCCTCACCTCGTTCCCATTCTCCCGGAGAACTTGTGGGTGAGGTTTCTGATTCGCCCTCAGACTCTGAGGACCACACGGATTTGCCTAATGTGGTGTACTCATTGGTTTCGGCCATAAGAGACACCTTCCAGCTAAGAGAAAAACAGAAAAAAGACCGACAAGCGGCGCCTCGTGTATTACCCAGAGATAAAAGTGGGAGGTATGAGGAATGGGGGATGACCCTACGGGGCTTATAGATGGCCGCTCACCTCAAGATGGAAAATAACAGGCCTATTTAAAGGGGTACCAATGATGGTGCGTCGCTGCTCAGCCAGTGGGTGGCAGGATCAACCCAGGTCGTCCTGTAGATGCAGTGGAGAGGAATGGAAGAGAACCCTTGGATACCGGCGCTGCGACTAGAGCATACAGACAATAACGTCCAGAGTAGAGTAAAAGATCCTAAGCAGGACCATGATCCTCACCAGGATTACGCGTTTCGGGAGGAGCCCTCCCTTCCTCAGATCAAGCTTGATCTGAGGAAGGGAGGGCTCCTCCCGAAACGCGTAATTTGTTCTTGTTTAATAAATGGTCCTGCTGAGAATCTTTTACTCTACTCTGGACGTTATTGTCTGTATGCTCTAGTCGCAGCGCCGGTATCCAAGGGTTCTCTTCCATTCCTCTCCACCTTCCAGCTAAGGTCCCAGGAACTTTGGACGTGATCCAGAAGATTCCACTCAGCGTGCCCGACCTCTTCCAGGGCTGCCTCACCTCGTTTCCATCCACCTGAAGAACTTGCGTATGAGTTTTCTGATTCGGCCTCCGTCTTAAAGGAACGCACGGATGCCTGATGTGGTGTACTCATTGGTTTCGGCCATAAGATATACCTTCCATCTAAAGGACCCAGGAACTTCGGACGTAGCTCCAGAAGTCTCCTTTTCTTCGTGCCCGACCGGCACCCAAGACCTTCAGTTCTCACGCTGAATTTTACGCCCTGCTGGTATCCGCCTGGAGGCACCCTGACAAGAAGTTTCCGGAAACTTAGACTGTTCAAGCGTGGTATCCCTATCGCCAAGGACCTCTTTGCTCGGTGGACCTCCTCTCCAACTGTGGATCTGCCGGTCTCCCGCCTCTCTAAGGTGCCTATCCAGCCGACATGAAGGTGGAGACTTTGGCAAACTTTGCCTTGAGACAGCATGATCTTCCTGCTTTTGCTTTGGCCTGGGGGTCAAGGGCCCTTTCAGTGTGGTCTCCCAACTCCGCCAGGGTAGTCTTCAAGATCCCTCTGGAGGATTTATTTAATCTAGCCTGATGCTCCGCAGCTGGAAATTTTCTGTTCCATCAGCAGCCACTGTGCTGCCTTTGCCACAAGCTACCTGGTAGCCACCGTCCCTCCCAGGAAGGGAGGCGTCGGGCGGAAAAGAGTTCTTTATTACCTCTGGATACGGCTCACAGCACCGCTTTCCATCGCAAGTCCTCCTTCGGGTTCTGCGGACCTTTGGTGCCACACAGGGTACCAACAAGGGGTCCAGCCGGGCGCCTTCATGGGAAGAGGGCTTCCTCCTTCCGGACCTGTTCCTTCCAGAGGTCGGCTATCCGTTCAGGGCGTTTTGCGGCCCCATCGGGCACCCGTAGGCCTTCCTCGATCTGATGGGTCGCCCCCACCGTCCGACCTTTCTCGGGTGGTTGGTCGCCTCTTGCTCTTCCGGGATGCCTGGACTACGCACATTCATTGTCCCGGTTCCTTCAGGGGAACGTTTTCGAGGTTTATTCCAACATCTTTGTGGTCCCCAAGAAAGGAGTTTCTGTTCGCCCAATCTTGGTTCTCGAGTATCTCAGCCAGCATCATCTACTTCCCATCCCGAATTGAGTCTCTCTGTTCGGTGCTGGTGTCCCTGGTTCATGGGGAATTTTCGTTCCTCGGTGTACATCAAGGATGGCTGCCTCCACATCTCATTGTTCCGGTCATCAGCGGTACCTCCGCTTTGCAGTTCCGGAAGATCATTTTCTATTGTGGCTCTCCATTTCGGTCTTGCCACTTCAACGCAGACCTTTAACAAAGTCCCGGCGCCTGTGATAGCCCCTTTTACGGACAACAGTTGTTTCTGTGATTCCTTACTTGGACGACCTTCTGATCAGAGTTCCAGCTAGGGCCCAAATCCTGGAGAGTTTTGGTCTCAACCTCCAGACCTTGTCTCTCTTCGGTTGGATGGTCATTCGGGACAAGTATAACTGCTTTCCTGGGGCTCCAGTTCGACGCGGCCCGATTTCAACTCTGCCGACCAATCGGCAGACTCTCTTATCAAGAGTCCGATGACTTCGGCACCCTGCTCCAGTTTCCATTCGCTTTTGCATGGATGTCCTGGGTCGGTTAGCGGCGGCCGTGAAGGCCGTGCCATTTGCCCAGTTTAATCACCGACCTCTTCAATTGGTGATTCTCTTCCGGTGGGACAGGTCTCCATTGTCGCTCGACAGTCTTGTCGGTCCCTTCTATGGTGGCTTCGTTTCCCCCCTGCTTTTTTGGGGGCGCTCCTTCCTGCCCCTCCCTGCCAGTCTGTCAGGCTGGGGAGGTGTTTTCAAGGACTGTCCGGTCTGGGGCCTTGGTCACTTGAAGCCCTTTTCCCCTTCAACATGTTGGATCCTAGGGCAACCCTTTCTTTGCTTGCTTCTTGGGAAATTCCCTTCTGGGCGGAACTCATGTTTCCGGCCATCTCGGCGCTTTTCATTCTGGGCGTTTCTGGGATGTGGTCTTTCTCAGCCGGTCCTCAGCCGTCCAAGGCGAGTGGTCCCTACATCCGGAGGTGTTTGCAGTGACCTCTGCACGTCCCGCCACAACCAAGCGTTCCTCTCTCTTTGTCGGGCTTTGCCCTACCTTATCTGTTTCCTCCCCTTCCTCTCTTTTCGGGGTCCTGAGGAAACTCACAGCAGAGGGCGTTCCCGCCATTCTCATGGCCCAGACTGGCCCCGGCAGGCGTGGTACGTCGTCGTGGTCAGGCTTCTGTACTACTTACCTCTGCACCTTCCCTATCGTCCAGATCTCCTATATGAGGTCTCCTGTGCCACCCCTATTTACCGTCTCTGCTTTTGACGGCGTGGCGTTTGAGACAGCGGTTCTGAGGACCCGCGGTTTCTCTTCCCAAGTGGTTCACACCATGCTGAGGGCTCACAAGCCTTCCTCTGCAAAGGTTTACCACCATACCTGGCGGTCTTATTTCTGTTGGTGTGAAACTCAGCCTTTTTCTCCGGTCGTGGTTGGCTTTCTGCCATTTCCAATCTTTTTCAACGTTCTTTGGCGTTCAATTATCATGTCTGAACCTAGTTCAGGGAGTGGCACAAGCTGCCCCTCCTTATCAGTCCCTTTTTTTCGCTTGGGACTTACACTAGGTCTTAGGTGCTCTGCAGGACGCCCCTTTTGACCCTCTCAGGGACATTTCTTTTTGCTTCCTTCCCCGGAAGGTGGTGTTCCTTATTGCTCTTACCTCTGTTAGGACTGTGTCAGAGCTGGTAGCTCTCTCCTGCCATTTTCCCTTCCTGGTGGTATACGAGGACAAGTTGTTTTCCGTCCAGGTCCGTCCTTCTTACCGGAGATGTTTTTTTTTACTTTTTCATCTCAATGAGAACTTCGTCCTACCGTCCTCTTGTCTGGCCCCTTCTCATTCCTGGAAGAGTTTGTTCCACAACCTGGTTGTGGTGAGGGCTGTTCGGACTTATCTCTGTCACACTTTCCTTTCGGCAGCATGACCCCCTTTTTTGTTTTTCCGGAAGGTCGTTGTATATGACAACCTGCTTCTACGACCACCATTTTTCGGTGGATCCGGTCTGCTCTTTTTGGTAGCTTACCGCTGCAAGGGGAAGATCCCACCCTTCAGGGGTTTGGCTCAATCCACCTGTTTTTTCGGGGCCTCCTGGGCCCTCCGCTATGTGGCTTCAGCCTTGCAGTTCTGTAAGGCGTCCGCGTGGTCGTCTTTGTACACTTTATCAAGGTGCTACCAGTTTCATGCCTTCGCATCGGTTGATGCTACTCATGTTCTGTGTCCCCCAATGGAGCCGATAGAGAAAAGGAGATTTTTTATGCTTACCGTAAAATCTTTCTCGAAGCTCCCCCCCCCCCCTTTTTTTCTGGTGTTCCTATTTCTGTTATCTGTCCGAAGGTGTGTTCAGTTGCCTTTTCTTCTGATTGCTCGGACAGTTTGTGGATTTCTCTTGACCTGTCGTTCTTTTCCTATTGCTCTGGGACTAAAACTGATTACCTCAGGTGCCTGTGGGTCGGGTATATCCTGCTGGGAGGAGCCGACTGCTCTTGTTGCAATAGTGTCGAACCTCCTAGTGACAGCAGCATACACCCATGGTCTGTGTCCCCCAGTGGATCCTTAGAGAGAGATTTTACAGTAAGCATAAAAAAATCTTTTTTCCTTCAGTGGGTACAGTTTTCTGTTCCATTTCTCTACTTCAATTCCTCCTCCTTTTTTTTTTTTTTGAACTGTTTCTCCTTATGAATGATTGCACTAGTTATTTCCCCTCTCAGGAAGGCCTTACTCATTTCCCATACAGTCAAATCGTTTGCTGAGCCCTAATTTCTTCCAAAGAATTCTTCTAAACTCTTTTTAATCCTATCCGTATCTATAAGATTTAACCAATGTGGATTAATCCTGTTAATGCCCTGTCTCTCTTCTCCCTCAGTTTTAACTATAATTTCTATGGCTACGTGATAAGATAAGCATCTGGTAAATAATTTATTTTACTGACAATATCTAAACCAAGTGTATTTGTCAGGCACATGTCTATCCGTGACATGGTCTGGCATGTTTTATTCCAGCAGGAGAACACTTTATTTTTTTGGGGGCGTGGGGGGAGGGGGGGGTTCCGCATTCTCTGTATATCTTTAACCCCTTAAGGGCCAAGGATATCTATCAGCAGGCACCCCGCGCAAATGCCCAGGGGGGGGTCATTAGACCCCCCCCCATGTCGGCGATCGGCGCAAATCGCAAGTGAATTCACACTTGCGATTTGCGCCGATTCCGGGTCATACGGGCCTATGGTGACCCGGTGACCCGGAATAGAAGGGGGATCGCGGGTGTCCTAGACACCCACGATCCCCCTGTAGCGATAGGAGCGAGGTGGCAGGGTTGCCACCCCTCCTATCTCTGCTATTGGTGGTCTAGACGCGACCACCAATAGCAGATCGGAGGCGGAGGGGTTTACTTTCGGTTTCCCCGTCCTGCCCACCCACAATAGGCGGGGCAGGACGGGGAAACCGACAGGGACCGGCGCCGAAGATCCACTTACCCATCGGCGACGGCAGCGGCGACGATCAGCAGCGGCAGCGGGCGACGATCGGCGGAAGAAGAGGACCGCGACGCAGCTCCCTGGATCCAACGGAAGCCGGTGAGTTACTTAGCAACATCTGGAGGGCTACAGTCTGAGACCACTATAGTGGTCTCTAAACTGTAACCCTCCAGATGTTGCAAAACTACAACTCCCAGCATGCCCAGAGAGCTGTTTAGGCTTGCTGGGAGTTGCAGTTTTGCAACAGCTGGAGGTCTACAGATTGAGACCACTGCAAAGTGATCTCTATACTGTGCACCTCCAGATCTTGCAAAACTACAACTCCCAGCAAACTGCTGTCTGGGCATGCTGGGAGTTGTAGTTTTGCAACATCTGGAGGTCCACAGTTTGGAGACCACTATGCAGTGGTCTCTAAACTATAGCTCTACAGATGTTGCAAAACTGCAACTCCCAGCAAGCCTAAACAGCAAACAGCTGTCTCTGCATGCTGGGAGTTGTAGTTGCGATCCCTCCAGCTGTTGCATAACTAAATCTCCCAGCATGCCTTTCGGCGATCAGTACATGCTGGGAGAAGAAGTTTTGCAACAGCTGGAGGCACACTGGTTGGAAAATACTGAGTTAGGTAACAGAACCTAACTGAAGGTTTTCCAACCAGTGTGCCTCCAGCTGTTGCAAAAGTACAACTCCCAGCATGCACGGTCTGTCAGTACATGCTGGGAGTTGTAGTTTTGAAACAGCTGGAGGTTTGCCCCCCCATGTGAACGTACAGGGTACATTCACACTGGCGGGTTTACAGTAAGTTTTCTGCTTCAAGTTTGGGCTGTGGCAAATTTTTCACCGCAGCGCAAACTCCTAGCGGTAAATTCACTGTAAACCCGCCAGTGTGAATGTACCCTAAAAACACTACACTACACTTACACATAATAAAGAGTAAAACACAACATATACACCCCCTTACACTGTCCCCCTAATAAAAAATAAAAAACTTATTGTACGGCAGTGTTTCCAAAACAGAGCCTCCAGCTGTTGCAAAACAACAACTCCCAGCATTTCCGGACAGCCACTGACTGTCCAGGCATGCTGGGAGTTTAGCAACAGCTGGAGGCACCCTGTTTGGGAATCACTGGCGTAGAATACCCCTATGTCCACCCCTGTGCAATCCCTAATTTAGTCCTCAAATACGCATGGCGCTCTTTCACTTCGGAGCCCTGTCATATTTCAAGGAAACAGTTTAGTGCCACATATGGGGTATCTCCGTACTCGGGAGAAATTGCGTTACTAATTTTGGGGGCTTTTTTTCCTTTCACCCCTTATGGAAAAGAGAAGTTGGGGTCTACACCAGCCTGTTAGTGTAAAAAAAAATTTTTTTTTACACTAACATGCTGGTGTTGTCCTTTACTTTTTATTTTCACGGGAGGTAAAAGGAAAAAAAGACCCCCAAAATTTGTAACGCAATTTCTCCTGAGTACGGAGATACCCCATATGTGGGCGTAAAATGCTCTGCGGACGCACAAGAAGGCTCAGGAGTGAGAGCGCACCATGTACATTTGAGGCCTAAATTGGTGATTTGCACAGGGGTGGCTGATTTTACAGTGGTTCTGACATA
Source organism: Hyla sarda (assembly GCF_029499605.1). Taxonomy (NCBI): domain Eukaryota; kingdom Metazoa; phylum Chordata; class Amphibia; order Anura; family Hylidae; genus Hyla; species Hyla sarda. The sequence continues at coordinate 311,847,223 of NC_079190.1, read as the reverse complement.
AACACAAAACAATAAATGCAGACATGTGACCCCATTTTGGAAACGACACCCCTCACGGAACGTAACAAGGGGTATAGTGAGCCTGAACACCCCACAGGTGTTTGACAAATTTTCATTAAAGTTAGATGGGAAAATGAAAAAAAAATTAAACATTTTCACTAAAATGCTGGTGTCACCCTAAATCTTTCATTTTCACAAGGGAAAATAAAAAAAAGCCCCCCCAAAATTTGTAACCCAATTTCTTCTGAGTAAGAGCATACCCCATATGTGGATGTAAAGTGCTCTATGGGTGCACTACAATGCTCAGAAGAGAAGGAGCGCCATTGGGATTTTGAAGAGAAAATTTGTCCGGAATTGAAGGCCACTTGTGTTTACAAAGCCCCCATGGTACCAGAACAATGGACCCCCCCCCCCCATATGTGACCCCATTTTGGAAACTACACCCCTCATGTAATGTAATTTGGGGTGCAGTGAGCATTTACGCCCCACAGGTGTCTGACAGATTTTTGGAACAGTGATCCGTGAAAATGAAAAATGTAATTTTCCATTTGCACAGCCCACTGTCCCAAAGATCTGTCAAACGCCAGTGGGGTGTAAATGCTCACTGCACCACTTATTAAATTCTGTGAGGGGTGTAGTTTCCAAAATGGGGTCACATGTGGGGGGGGGGGTCCACTGTTCTGGCACCACGGGGGGCTTTGTAAATGCACATGGCCCCTGACTACCATTCCAAACGAATTCTCTTTCCAAAAGCTCAATGGTGCTCCTCCTCTTCTGAGCATTGTAGTTCGCCTGTAGTGCACTTCAGGTCCACTTATGGGGTACCTCCATACTCAGAAGAGATGGGGTTACAAATTTTGGGGGGTATTTTCTGCTATTAACCCTTGCAAAAATGTGAAATTTGGGGGGAAACACACATTTTATTGAAAAAAATATATATATTTTTTTACATATGCAAAAGTCGTGAAACCCGTGTGGGGTATTAAGGCTCACTTTATTCCTTGTTACGTTCCTCAAGGGGTCTAGTTTCCAAAATGGTATGCCATGTGTTTTTTTTTTTTTTGCTGTTCTGGCACCATAGGGGCTTCCTAAATGCGACATGCCCCCCGAGCAAAATTTGCTCTCAAAAAGTCAAATATCACTCCTTCTCTTCGGAGCATTGTAGTTCGCCCGTAATGCACTTCATGCCAACTTATGGGGTACCTCCATACTCAGAAGAGATGGGGTTACAAATTTTGGGGGGTATTTTCTGCTATTAACCCTTGCAAAAATGTGAAATTTGGGGGGAAACACATTTTAGTGAAATTTTTATTTTATTTTTTTTACATATGCAAAAGTCGTGAAACACCTGTGGGGTATTAAGGCTCACTTTATTCCTTGTTACATTCCCCAAGGGGTCTAGTTTCCAAAATGGTATGCCATGTGGGTTATTTTTGCTGTTCTGGCACCATAGGGGCTTCCTAAATGCAACATGCCCCCCAAAAACCATTTCTGAAAAACGTACTCTCCAAAATCCCCTTGTTGCTCCTTCGCTTCTGAGCCCTCTACTGCGCCTGCCGAACACTTTACATAGACATATGAGGTATGTGCTTACTCGAGAGAAATTGGGCTACAAATATAAGTATACATTTTCTCCTTTTACCCCTTGTAAAAATTCAAAAATTGAGTTTACAAGAACATGCGAGTGTAAAAAATAAAGATTGTGAATTTTCTCCTTCACTTTGCTGCTATTCCTGTGAAACACCTAAAGGGTTAATACACTTACTGATTGTCATTTTGAATACGTTGGGGGAGTAGTTTTTATAATGGGGTCATTTGTGGGGTATTTCTAATGGGAAGACCCTTCAAATCCACTTCAAACCTGAACTGGTCTCTGAAAAAAAGCGAGGATCAAAATTTTGTGAAAAATTGGAAAATTGCTGCTGAACTTTGAAGCCCTCTGGTGTCTTCCAAAAGTAAAAACACGTCAATTTTTTTGATGCAAACATAAAGTAGACATATTGGAAATGTGAATAAAATAAAAAAATATTTTGAATATCCATTTTCCTTACAAGCAGAGAGCTTCAAAGTTCGAAAAATGCAACATTTTCAAATTTTTCATCAAATTTTGGGATTTTTCACCAAGAAAGGATGCAAGTTACCACAAAATTTTACCACTATGTTAAAGTAGAATATGTCACGACAAAACTATCTCGGAATCAGATTGATAAAGCATTCCAAAGTTATTAATGTTTAAAGTGACAGTGGTCAGATGTGCAAAAAACGCTCTGGTCCTAAGGTGTAAAATGGCCTGGTCCTTAAGGGGTTAAATCCTAGCTCTCTGCATAATTTTGCCAACGGAGTTTGTGCCAGATTTCTATCATTTTCATTAAACCTTAATCTAACTCCTCCTTCATCATGCAATTCATGTCACCTTGGATCAGCACCGGACATGCATTTTTAGACAGAATTCAAATTATTTTTGGAGCGTCGGAGGAGTGCGGAGGGGGTATGTACACGAATGCTAGTATGCATATCAAATTATATAGCTTACCATATAAAAAAAAAAACAAATCTACCTTCCCGATACAATTTATCCTTTAATTCCCATCGTACATTTTTATGAATTAACACTGTAACCCCTCTTGTGCAAGAAGTGAAGAATGAATGATAGTAGTGTGCCCAACAATTTCTTTTAACCAAATGTGCCGTGTCCTTCGTTAGGTGGGTTTCCAATAACCCCACTATCCCTGGAGCGTGATTTTTCAAAACACCAATAATTGACATTCTTTTAACAGTATCCCTCATTATCCTAATGTTCCATACTATTACCTTAGTACTCATTCGATGCTATTTTCATCATATAAATAATACAAAAAAAACCAGAGAGCGCTCCATAGTGTAATAAACGATGGGTAGGATCCGCATATAATAATAAATTGCGCTTACCCAAGGAGTTGTGCTGACAAGCAGGCACAACTCTGGTGATCGTGTATAGAAATGTGTCCAAAGTGCAGCCGGTCCCTCTCCACCACCTCGTGGTGTTCAGTAATCCAATAAATCCTCCAAACCACTGAGGGTTAATTCAGGCGCAAGCAATGGAACTAGGTATATGCAGCAATGCTGGTGAATGGCTTATAGGAAAGTAGGGTCAATGTGAATAACCAAAGGTCATTTATTTCAGAACAACGCATTTCAACGCCAGAGTAGGCGTCTTCCTCAGGTTCATAACAACAAAACAATTACATGTAATTTATACAAAAAAGTACCGTATTCCTAAGGGCAGTTGACCCACGTCACGCCGCAAAACTGGGATCCAGGAGCGGGGCGCAAGCCGCGTACGCCACAAGAGCAGGGCGGAAGCAACGTCACACCACTAACCTGGACACCCAGGGGAAGGGCGGAAGTGGATCAAAAAGACCGAAGGAACAAAAACCAACAAAATAATGTAAGTAAAAACATACAAATATATATTAAAAAGCAATAATATAGTAATATAGGACAGGTATGTGAAAAAATTATTCAATGCAGCTATAATGTGTTTTCAATGGTCTCATTTAGTCCATCCGGGTGCAAGCATTTCAATTTATAAATCCAATAGGATTCTTTGTTAATTTTTGAAAACGATTGTGTGTCTACCGGTATTTTATCTATAATAAAACTAATTAAACTATTATAGATAAAATACCGGTAGACACACATAATCGTTCTCAAATATTAATAAACAAAGAATCCTATTGGATTTATAAATTGAAATGCTTGCACCAGGATGGACTAAATGAGACCATTGAAAACACATTATAGCTGCATTGAATTATTATTTTTTCACATACCTGTCCTATATTATTACTATATTATTGCTTTTTAATATATATTTGTATGTTTTTACCTACATTATTTTGTTGGTTTTGTTTTTGTTCCTTCGGTCTTTTTCATCCACTTCCGCCCTTCCCCTGGGTGTCCAGGTTAGTGGTGTGACGTGGCTTCCGCCCTGCTCTTGTGGCGTACGCGGCTTCCGCCCCGCTCCTGGATCCCAGTTTTGCGGCGTGACGTGGGTCAACTGCCCTTAGGAATACGGTACTTTTTTGTATAAATTACATGTAATTGTATTGTTGTTATGAACCTGAGGAAGACGCCTGCTCTGGCATTGAAACGCGTTGTTCTGAAATAAATGACCTTTGGTTATTCACATTGACCCTACTTTCCTATAAGCCATTCACCAGCATTGCTGCATATACCTAGTTCCATTGCTTGCGCCTGAATTAACCCTCAGTGGTTTGGAGGATTTATTGGACATCATATAAATAACACAGATAAAAAAATCCTACCCTCAGTGGAAGAGAGAAAAAAAAAACACCCCTGTCTGCTTGCTCTCGTCAGAACAAGCCTCTATCCTTGCATGACATAACCCCCTGGCTGGAAAAAACAAAGCACATTTAACCCCATTCTAATATCTTTTTATTTATTTTTTTACGTTCTTAAACCTAGCCCGCTTCTTTTGCGTTTCCATCACATAATCTGGGTGAATAGCTGCATTACTATTCCCAATCTACAGATCGTTCTTTTCCCGTCCTGCTCTCAGTACACTATCTCGGTCCTGTGTATTTACAAACTTTATAATCCTGGTTCTCAGGCTACTTCCAGGGTGAGGGGCTTCAAGGGGATCCTATGGGCTCTTTCTTTACTTCTATCATCCAGCACTCTGGAAGGAGTTAGCATTGTATTAACCCATTCCTGTACAAACTTTATGGTGTCCTTGCCCTCTGCTCCCTCTGGAATCACTGTAATTCTCACATTGTTCCTTCTGGAGCCATCCTCCAAATCAGTTACCTTTCTCTCCAGACCCTGATTTATATCCATCACCACCTTCATTTTCTCTTGAACTTCCACAATCTCATACTCTACAGTTGAAATTCTCCTTCTACTTCTGTACATCTTTCCCGTATCACCTTGAGATCCTCTCTAACAGTGAAATTTCGCCTCCTATTACTCATATCTGGGTTTTTAATGATTCTGTTGCTTTATTACATTTTCCCACCGCCTCTAGAATAATCTTTAATTCTGAGGGATCTATTCCTCCACTAGCTCCCTCTTCTGAGTGCTGTTCCACATTAACATTTTTCATCTGATTTCTCTTTCTCCCTGTACTGACCACCCACCCCTGGGGATGCCAGAAATGTATCCATCTTTCCTGTTTGTTTTGGGTCTTTTTCTTTTATTGGGCTCACTGATTCCCTCTTTTTGGGGGCCATGATTTTTTACTTACCTTTCTCACTTCTCCTTCTCTTCCAATCTTGCCTCCGATCTGTCAGGTCAACCCAGAGGGCCTACAATTATCTATATAGAAATTCAATCCTACCCCCTGAAACAGTATTACAGGAAGCAAAGAAAACCGTATCTGTAACTAACTGCATTCGGCAACAAGCTGGCCTAAAAAGGCCAATTGGAGTAGTGTTTTAACAGAATAATATGGCTTAAAAGCTTCCATTTAATAACAGTGTGAATAATAGCAGTATATAATGGGGGGTTGACAGTAGCAGTGGAGGATGACAAAAACAATAGGGGTAATCAATTACAGGCTAGATCACCATATACTTCAGCCTCCCCTAAGAACAAATGTCCCTTTGAACAATGCCAGGTATAAAAAAAAAATGAATAGTATTAATTAACCACATCCAAAGTAGCCATACTAAGTAGCAACGGCGTTAGTAGCAGTCAACTGGAATAATTATCAATAAATTATCAAGT